>NW_017805625.1:4914509-4955242 GCF_001891065.2 Hippocampus comes | reverse complement strand
TTTTTTTTTTTTTTTTTTTTTTTTGCCTAAGGGGAAACCAAGAAACTGCGACAATCAAGTGAGATGAACTGACAGAAGCATGGAGCAACCAACTTATTGCACGTCACTCCTATCGAAATTTCCTTGCCTCGGCTTCCTCTGTGGCCAAGTGGGTAATTGCACATCCAAATGAGATTACTATGCCATTATGCTAATAAAATACCGCAAATGTGCCTGGTATGCTTGCATGCATGCCTACTTATTTATGATTTGCCAGGTGGATTGTTGAGACCTCGTGAAACACTGAGGTCTGCAAAAGTTCTTAGCTCAAGTCAACATTTACTTCTTTAATTCTTCATCCATTATTGTGTTGTCCGCGCACTGCATGCACGCTAAGTAATTTGGCTGAACTGAAATCTGTTAGCAGAAGGTGTTGTTAATTGTAACCATTAGGCCGTTGTTAACAACATGCTGTCGGGGCTTTAATAGGTGGCCTGCGCGTTAAAACCTGCTCTCATCATCGACTTTAAATGGAATGGAAAAAATATACATTTTCACAAGTGAACATTTTCTTTGGAGGCAAACAAGAAAAAAAAGAGAATGTGGCTCCTGGACTTTCATCTGTTTGATGGTTTCTTGTGAATCCTGCGGAATACGTTGCTTTGTCTCCGCTTATTATTCATGCTCATTGCTCAGGACTTCTTCTCTCTTCTGTGTCAGCCTTTTAATCACAGTTCTTTGCTTCAACCACGTGTCTGTCATCTCATTCTTTGGCTCCATCTTTCCAAACAGACAGTTTGACTTCATGTCGCGGGCACGGTAATCACAGATTTACGCACATTTCAAGCTTGATTGATTGGCGCCGTAAAGATCAATGGGGAGACGTGGACACAAGTCTGATAATAATGATCGGGGCTTCATTATTCCAATGCAATTTCACAAAATTTGAATGCCCCTCGCCTGATGGATGAGCAAGGATTCACGTGGCGGCCAGTTCTTCACTACCACACAGCTCCTCCGGGTTTGCTGCTGCGGTGCATTGAGACTCATTATGACTTACGTTTGAATGGGCCAAAAATAAAAAAATAAAGTCAACTTTTTCCATCTCCCAGCCACTGTCCACATCTCTTCTTAATTGTATCTCATTAGTAGAACCATACGAATACCTCACACATTAAACTCTCAGATTAACATCCCAGTTAAAGTCGGAAATCTGTCTGCCTGTTTAAAATGAAACTCCGCTCGTCTTACTGCATACGATCGATATTCTGTCGTCCTCACGCCGCTTTTTGAACAATTTTGATGCACTAATTGGCTGCAAACTTCCCCCACTGGTTTTCATCACGATCAGCATTGTCACTGACAGTACAAGAAGTTGAAGTAGAAAAAGGTTCCAAAAAACAAGCACACTCTTTAATAAGCAGGCTGGGTTCGGTCCACGGATTGGCAGTCAGCGAAGGCAAGGGTATCCAAAAAGGCGAGGGGAGGCATCAAGGCAAGGTCGTTAATCAAACAGGGACGACGCTCACTGTGAGTCTGTGGCGAGAACAAGAAATGCTGGAATGTGCCGACAAGGTATAACAAACTGGCAACGAGACAGGATGAGATAAGAGGTTAAATACATGAGGTAACGGGGGATAATGAGGCGCAGGTGAGGACGAGACAGGGAGAAGGGCAAGGGAACGCGTACACACATGGACACACAAACTTGCGTGCGCACACAAACGGCAAGTTGGTTACTGCTGTCAAGCTTGTTTTTGCTTCGTTTTAAGGGAATGTTTACCACAGACTCTTTGTGTAAGGGAACTACAATGGCCTTCATTTTTCGACATCATGTGGAGGTAAAATATGAATGTTTCCACAATTTTTTATTTTTAAAATTTTGGGGGGGCTTAGACTTTGCGTGGCTTCAACATCCAAGTTAGATCACTTTTGGTATCATTGTAAAAGATACTGGACGATCACTCCCAGAATATAAAGTTCTAATTGCTGTTAGATACATTTTAAAAGCACAAAGATGCCAAAATGCAAGGTTGTTTTTTTTTTTTTGTTGTCTTTTTTTGCCAGCACAAACTTGAGATGCAAGTGCTCAACGGTGGCAGTAAATTCAAATCATCTCCACAATAAATAGCAGTTAGACAAATAGTAAATATGTCATCCAAAACAGTTTGACACTACTTTTAATGCCACTGCAAGTTGAAGCTCACTGACAAACGAAATGTAAAACAAAGAGAATTACACATGAGTTTTCACCAAGCAAAATATGTTTCCTCCCCTTTCCTACGACTTTATTGCGAACATAAATAACATTGCCATGACCGTTGACATACCAACACCAGCATTAATAGTTTCGGTTGAACAACCCTCAATGGAATCGACGTTTGAATGGTAAATGGTGGAGCAAAACATGTAGGCGGAGGGAAACTGGAACGGATTAATGGCATTTCCATTCATTTCTATAGAGGAAGGTGATTTGCAATGCAAGTCTTCTGAGTTACGAGCATGATCATGGAACAAAAAAAAATCATACCTCAAGGCACCGCTCTATTATTTCAAATTTTTTTACCAGCTTCTGATCACTTTTGAATAATCAAAACCTGCCATGAATAGGTCTTGAATATTCTATAATGTGGTGGCTATCAAGCAATATCTTGATTACAATCGGCACCCGCAGCCAGTTAGGAGCAGCCAGCATTTCATTCCAGCTCCCAGTGGTCACAAATGATCCCTCATATTCCAGAGGCAGGTTGGCAGGCAAGGTTAAGGATCACCACAGCATATCAATTTGGTATTTGTCAGTTTCCATCTTAATAGACCCATTCCTGCATGTCAAAATGCTCCCAGGTGAAGCTCCTATGGCCCCTCACCTGCTGCCAACTCGCCAGATCGATGGTAGAGGACCTCTGGAGGCTGCAGCCACTGCTGACACAGACAATACGCTTGCACAGTCGCTAATCAAGTCTGCATGTATTGATCGCATGGGTGCATGGAGAGGCTACAACAACACCCCCCACCACCACCACGAAATGCCTTTTTTTGTTTTTCACTCTTACAGCTCCACCGCTTTTATATAGCAAAGCAATTTTCAGCCCTTAGCCCACTGTTATTCCCACCCGGAGCCATCTTTTTCCACAAAGGGGATTGACTTAGCCTGGGCTTGCTGAGGACGGGATGTCAAAAAAATAGCTCAATTGCACGGAGAATGAAAATACTCTTTCCGGGGAAGTGTGTGACCACAAGGGACCGTCCAAATTGGACACCTCTGCAGAGGTGTGTGAAACAGTGTTTTGTCTCTTTCCACATATATGAAAAGGGGGAGAGGAGGTTATGGGGTGCAAGCAGAGTGGAGTCTGCGGCCATCATGGCATGCTGAGAGCAAACAGACTCGGGTATGGGTGGAGTTCGGTTCAACTCAGGGGGGTCGTCACCAATTGTCACTACCAGTTTGAGGAATAATTTTCTGCTTTTTTTGCAAGGGGGCTTGCAAAACGACGTCTTTGCGTGGTTGATGTGTATAAGCATGAAGCCCCTTACCGTGACAATCTAAAGCTCCTTGTTGCTACCTTTTAACGGATTCGTTGTCCTGTGTCTAAGGTACCGATGCAGGATTCTGTCATTCAGTCATCCTGAAAATTTGCTGTCTTCAGAGGTACTGTAGAATGCCACCAGTGTGTCAGTGGAGCGCAAAGATGACAAAACCCCAAAAGTCACTGCTCACGTCACTTTATGTTGTACTCAATTGTTGATCTTATTCTCAAATCGCCACGCATCTTAATAAGCCCGATGCGAGAAACTATATCGGCTGTGTGAACAATGTCCTGCTTCGATGAGTTCTGTCTGAAAGGAACAGGCGACTAACTCCCCGGCTTTACTTTTGCACTTCTGACTCACCAATTTACAGAGAAAGCCAGTGCGAAAGCCATTGGAGTGTTCCGTATGTAACCCTGCTGATTGAAGAGGCCTACATCCATCGCCAAGGGCCATGGTGTCTCCATCTTGCTGTGCATCACATGCTAGTTGGAGGTTGTCAGTGTGACGACGAGGGTGAATGAACACTCGGTCATTCGCTCATTTGCGAAGGAATGGATATACTTTCTCTCTCTCTCTCTCTCTCTCTCTCTCTCTCTCTCTCTCTCTCTCTCTCTCTCTCTTCTCTATCTCACACACATACACTCTCCCTCCCTCTACATACAGTACAGTATACTGTATATAAATATACAGAGACAGTATGAATAAATATCTATCTATATATCTATATCTATATCTATCTATCTATCTATATATCTATATCTATATATATCTATCTATCTATATATCTATATCTATATATATATATATATATATATATATATATAAACTAGAGAGAGAGCGAGAGAGAATAAGAGCGAGAATCTGTCCCTTCAATGGGAATGCTCTTCTCTAACAAAAAAAAAAAAACTGTAATATCCTCTCTTGGCCTCTGGGGGGGGGGGAGTTGAAAAAAATCATCCCATTTTATTCAGTGCATTCAATTCATTGACTACCATATTTCATGACAATCAATTTACCATTTAGTGATGTACAACCATAAATAACTAGTAGTCCGGCAGTGGTTTTGTTCAAGCCGTGCCTTTAGCAAACTTTGAAATATATCATGAGTATCGACAAGCACATTCACCACTCTGTTGAAATCAGATTTACCGCAGTCAAATGCTGTGTTCCCCCCGACGGTTTGATGTCTGATGTTTTTTTTTATCAGGACTCCTTGGGCAACTTGTCCATTTGCAAGTGGGAGCCTCACATGTCTCCTAGCACTAATCTCTTGGCCTTCACCCAAAACAAACTCATCAAGTGCAACACAGTGCAGTCGCCCAGACCAGGAAGCAAAACACACCCACACGCAAGAAGATATCTGAAAAAGTTTCTTGAGATCTTTTTTTTTCAAGGTGCGAGTCAGAGCTGCGACTTCCCATTCCTGCTGTAGAACCTGCTTTTTGTGTTGCATCATTTTGATGCAGTAAATCAAGATCCAGGATAGGTAATGATACCACAAACTATGTTTTTTGTTCTCCTAATGGTCATTTTATTGGAGGCGGTGATGCTGTGTACTCACAGAGCAGCTGCTACAGGTCAAAGACACTGCAAAGCCCCACGAGACCTCCCTTATATGTGTATGTGTCTATGTGTGTGTGTGTGTGTGTGTGTGTGTGTGTGTGTCCCTCCACATATCCTCCATCACACACATGTCCTGTTCTGTGTATAAGCTCCTGAGTTGTAAAGCACAAGAGTTACGGTTTGACTGCCTCACCGCACGCGCTTTAATGCGGCGTGCATTCTCTCACCTGTGAACACCGACAATTATTTGATTCCAACAGTTACACTTTCCTGAGAGGCCGCGCCATGAGCTATAATACTTGTATTGATTCGGTGGGAAATGAGGCTCAACGGGTCAACTGCACAATAGAGGCCCAAGAGTGAAGCTCGCTTTTGACAGGACTGAAGCGAGACGGCGTGTCTTCCCGCCCATTAAATTATCTCACACACATGCGTTCCCGCCCATTCCCTTGCTTATCTCCACATTACGTCGATACTCGCTTTTTGATGGCCACTCTGTGTCAGCCTCATGTTTTTTCAATGCAAGGTGCCAATAGATAGGATTCACAAAGCCGTAATTATTGGGGGGAAATGGTTTGCTTGGTTCATTTAACATCCAGTCGACCGTTTAAAGTAGAAAAGGGAGCAACACAAACAAGAAAAAAAGAAAATGTAAGTGCAGAGCTTCATGTAATTATTTGGATCAGCAACAAATTGTAACATCATACTGTCGGAACTCATCTCCACCATTGAGGCCAATGCCATAGGCAGTTTGATATACTGTACCAGCAATAACACAACACAAAAAGTGTGAAACTTGGAATGGGAATCAAAAGCCGGTTCTTTTTGATAACCAGTGTTTAGTCATTTGATAACTCGGAATCGTTTGTTTTCTTGCCTGACGATTCTGCTTCCGTTTCGTCTTATGTCACGACTGAGTGATTACATCAAATGCAAAAAGTGTATTTTATTTTTTTTAGCATGGCTCAACTGTACGATATAAAGCCTAGCTTGTATTATTTTGTTTTTTTCAATTTTGGGGTATTGTGTTAGCTCTCTTGCTACTTTCTTGCTCTACGATGGACATAACTGCCTTTCTTTTACTTCATTCCTGTACCTTACTTTCTGGGCATGACCAATCAATCCACCCTGAATGCACACAGTTACATTAGTTAAACTGAGTTAAATTAAATCGATTTGTCATGGCATTAGGATGAGACAATATAATAAACCGGTTGTACTACTAGACATCACCCAACTGCTATTAGTTCTTTTAAATATGGTTATCTGCATATTATTCTGCCAAATACCAGGATTGGCCTCAAAGCAATTCAAATTGTATCGATAATGGAATCGTAGCCAGTAAATTGTTTGAATGCAACCCAATTGATTTGTACAGAATCAATCCATGGCATGCTATACTATTCTACATTACAAATGAGATTTCCTGACGTGCAAATCTTAATAAAATTTACTCCCAGAGTGACAGGATTAAGGATACAAAAGAGTGTGAATTCAGTGTTGGTCTAGCATTAAAAAAAAAGTCTAAAAACCATACTCGGTCTCTCCAAAAGGTTTAAAAAGAAAAAAAGAGTTCTGTATCTGCAGGGAGATTGAGTCTCTTGCGCCTCAATGTCCTGCAGGGGAACAGTTAACAATCCCAGCAGCTCCCATATGGAGTCGCGGGTTAAGTGGATGCATGTTGACTTAATGACAGGCTGTCGGGAAGTAGATGACACCCAATCAGACCGTCCGCATGCAGGCGGAGACCAGAAAAGAGAGCTGGGAAGAAACGGAACATCTCACTTGTCATATAATTAAAACCTTTACGCTGCAGGCGGACTTTGATTGCGGCAGGACAGTTAATCTATCTCCTTACTCCCTTGTGAGATGAAGTATAGATTACCGGTCAGCGAAATATGTATGTGCGCAAATGAAGCACGGTTCTTTCCTTCTTTTGTTATGCTGCTGCAGAAAATAAGGTTGTGGTTGGAGCCTAAAGGGTTCTGCGCTAACTTTTAGGTCTCACTAGACAGACGACGACACTTAAAAAGTAAACGGCAATCTTTTTTTTTGGTTTTTTTACACCAATGACCCCACTTGGTGACTACCGACATATTCCAGAGCTATTATATAAGAAATGGATATCCTGTCAGCAAAACCACAGCCACGCCGCTGATTGCATTGTCATTATTCTGTGTTATATCTAATTGCCCCACGGGGATAAATAAAGTTTTCTGAATCTGAATATTTCCGCTGTTTAACAATCAAAAGATTCAATCAACCTGAGCTTTGAAATATTCACCTTGATTTAGCTGTGTTTTTCTGAGTTGCTGAAAACTCCGACTTGCCGATAAAGCGGAGGGGCAAAGTTAAGCGCAATCACATCCAAATTGTCAGCCTACAAGATTTCTTTCCAAATAACATGGCAAGGATCCCACATGCTGCGTAGCCAACGGGGTTGTTGCTATTTAAAACTTGAAAAAAAAAATGGAATACTTATACAACATTCTAATAATGACTGCATGCTGTTTGTGTTCCACGGGATTTTTCTTGTTGCTGCTACGTTTCAGTATAAAGCCTTTGTACCCTTCATTGTCAAATTGTAAAATAAGTGACACGGAGTGAAGTTACCCACCTATAAAATACCCTAAATTGAGTTGTGTTCAGATTATAATTTGAGTCATATCGCTCTCAATCCAACGGAAGCCTGATTAATGGTATTGCTCACTTTTATTTCAATTTCTTTGGTTAAAATGCCTTTTTAAAAAAAAGCTTGAGGCTTCTGCACGTGCGCGACGGCTGCAGTGCCGCCCAACCACTGCGCCGTGAGAGCTCATCAAATGAAGCAACAGGAAATAATCTAATTTCTCTTAATTGGTCGGAACATGTTTATTTACCACGAAAAAAAAAATCTCGTGTTGTTCATCTAGCTATTACAGCGGCGTATGGTGAGAGGGAAAACAATTAAATGCTCTTCCACTAGCTGGAAAATGGTGCAATTAACCTGTCATCCACCTGTTGCCATTTCTACAACAGAACGGACGCTTAGTGTTTAACTAAGCAGGCCCGTTTTCCAATGTAAAATATGGGCCTCGTTAAATGTCTGGAAACACCGCACTGTTGTAAAATCTGACGCCAATGCATGGATGTCAGTTGTCATATAATGGTCTGTATGCAAGCTCCTGCTGCGGAGACCACAGAAGGCGCCGAGCCACCTGCCGCGTTTTCTTCCCCTCAAAGACAAGAGGAGGTGATGCTGAATCGCAGCGCTCGTAGACTGCTGCTGTGTTAATGGCTGAAATGATTTCATGTTGTCGCCAATAAGAAGGAATACCCGCAGCCCCTCACTGATCCAGGGTCGACTCCTCGTACAAGGCGAGGAAATGATGATAATGAAGACGATGGTGTTTTCATAAGATTAATGTTACTGGCTGTGATGCACCGTTGCGATGTTGCACGGCTTCCTTTTTCCCTTGTTTGTGTGCGTGTACCATATCTTCAACTGTCTTTGTCTTGATTTTTTTTTTCCCCCCTAGCTCATTATAGAGGCAGGTTCAAGGAGATGGGATCTCATTTGCATAGAGTCAGCCGCAGGGCTGTTGTGTGAGCATGAGGGAAGCCAGGTGATTCGTTCCAACTCCTCCAGTCTTATTTTATAGGAGATTAAATTAAAACCAATCAGCCAGTCCAAGTCACACTGACCTCAGTGGAAAGTGCATCGTGGGACTATGGTTTAAAGAGTCCAGCGTGCCTCTCTCGCTGCCCACCCTGAATAGACCAGGCGCTGGTTTTCTGCCACTCAGCCATGGCAACGCTGCACCTCAGAACATTTCGCCTAAAAACAGAGAACATTCACACAGCGAGGGGCAGGCCAGCGTGAACATAAACAGTGTTATTTTGCACAATCCAAAGAGCGTAATCAATGTGATGCATGTGGGCCAGAGTGCAGGCACAACCCACAAGGGAGATGAGTTGGGAGTGCTTTGGAAGCTGCCCTTATGAGACCAGAGATGAAAAATAAATAAATAAATGTTGATGCATCTGGTTTCCTTTTCACAATTGTTTCGTTATTGCTTTGAGAGGTAATCTACTAATTTTTCTCAGTCCAACACAAAATAATCAAGCCATCCTAATGCACATAACAGCACTGACATATGCGCGTATGTTTGATGGTATCTGGGGATATACTGTGATTATTATTAGCATTATTAGCAATTAGCATCATTAGCAACAATTTCCCAAAGGAATTGGGATTTAAGCCATTTGCCAAACAATGCAAATAAATTTGTATTGATCAATTTTGATGAGACAATTTGTTGACTTGCTAACATAATAATTGCTATGCTTCCATTAAACGGTCAGAGCTAACTGCTATTCAGGGTTTAGTTTAACATGAAAATTGAATCAGTGTCCATATGTGCGCTTTTTTCCCAAGTTTACATCATATTAATTGACAATATTCAATACTGGGTAAAAATTCAAGGCCAAACTTTTAACTAAACGTATGTCTCTTGGTTGGTTAGCAAACAATTTACTGTTAGTGTGCTATTGCTAGCATGGATAGCAAAAGCAAGCATTGAGTTATGTGGCGCTCACTGCTCACTCTATGGAAGGGGTGTCAAACTCATTTTTGTCGTGGGCCACTTGGAGAGGGCCATTACAGCAGTGAAATCGAATAAATGTTTAATCATCACATCGTATGATTACTTGTACACACAAAAAAGTCAAATTGATTGATTACTAGTTTTGAAATCAGTCAACTGTTAGTTTGTTGTTTGTTCAATTATTGTCCAAGTGAGTGTAAACAGGGTAAAAAAAATTTGCAAAATCTCAACATTATTCATTACTTAATTTGACATTTCGGCCCATATTTGAGCAAGGGGCATGGAAGTTGACACACATGATTTGCTTCTGCGGGCCACATAAAATGATGTGGCCGGCTGGATCTGGCCCCCGGGCCTTGAGTTTGACACCGGTGCTCTCTCGGGTACATAGAGTTCATAGTTTTGCCAGGCTTGTCATTTTGCACGAGTCTCTGACAAAACCAGTAGGAAAGCATTTCCTCATCTAAAAGCTCACTTCTCAGCAGAGAACTAACAGCACTAAGACGAAATATGCACAGCTCATGTCCTCTATAGAGAAAAATATGGTTGGAATATTTATAACTACCCAACATTCTCCATCCATACCACTGGCAAGTATGAATGTGGACACAGATGGGGCTCGCACATCAAACTTTAATGAACTTATATGGGAGGACATATATTCAAGTATGTCAAAGACTTAATGTTAATAATGTCAGCAAAGTGGGTGCATGCATCGCAGTGTGATATTCCCATCTTGTCAAAAATACTTGACCATCCGTCAAGGGCATTCGGTCAAATATAATGTGGGAAGTGTAACATGTACTTAGAGCTATAAGACCCTTACTGTATACTGTATGTCTTTTCCGCACGCTTATTGTTACGACAACCATCAGGGCAAGAGCTATGGCTTTTATTGGATTTTGTGAGTCAGTTAATATTTTAGTTACTCACTTATAGTTAGTCGGCCACTCATTTACTTGATCAGTCAGTAGGTTGCTTAGACAATAATATAGTTAATAATTAATAATGTATGTATTTTGTACTTTTCTCAATAGTTCCGCCTTGGGTGAACTGCCCTTTACTGGATGCTCTTCTGGTTGTAATCTAATCCTCCACTTTGCCTTTTTCTCTGTGTGTCTTGCATTTTGACAGGAGAGGAAGCTGTCGGCCTTCCCATACATTGAGATTTGTCACTCGCTTGTCACCAATTATATGGTACCACTGTCCCGCCAGACTGATTTCTTTGTTCCAGAGATGAGGGATGAGGCCAAAGCTGATGTGAAAGAGGAAGACTCTGATGAAGACCGAGGAACTGACATCACAGGTAATATTTTACACACAGCAGACAAGTCAAGTGTATAGTCTTTGTCATTCCGCATGTCGAGAGAAGCGTTGTTTTATTGAGAGGTCATACATCTGATTGCTGGTGACCGCGGTTGCTGGTTGTGCCCTGCCGGTGAAGACAGCTTGCGTCACGTTGCAACAACACATAAAACACGTTTGACACCATAATCACAGAGGACATGGAGATAAATGAGAGTTGGTAATTGTTCTGTCATGCCAAGTACGTGTGATGGAGCGCAATGTGATATTAGCAACTCTCACGCGTCTGTGCCTGGATTAACTGTCAACAAGTACAAATGACTAAATGAAGGACTGATGGACGGAACAGATCTCTGGCCTCCTCGTTTTTCAAAATAACTTCTGAATGAACGCACAGATCATGGCAGGTTCATATTCCACGTGTGTTTGGTTACTATGTCATTGGAGCAAATTAGACAGTGTGGAAAAACGAGACCAGTGTTTCTCATCTTTTATTGAGCCAAGCAAGGCACGTATATTACCGTACGGAAAAATCTCATGGCACACTACCATAATGGTCACAAAAAGTATAAATGCTGAAATAATGCTGATCTTGTGTCATTTTAGTCACAAAGTTACTTATTGTAAAATATGGGCCTGTTCAGTTGAACACCAAACTTTTATTCAGTTCCATAGAATTTAGTTAATTGTAACCTACTGCCATCTAGTGGAAGATCTTTTATTTTGTTCTTCCAGTCACTATATGACGCTGGCATAGATAAATGAGCAAGGTTAGCGCGTCAACCTCACAGTGCAGAGGGACTTGGTTCAATTCCAGCTCCGGCCTCCCTGTGTGGAGTTTGCATGTTCTCCCCGGGCCTGCATGGGTTTTCTCCGGGTACTCAGTTTCCTCCCACTTTCCAAAAACATGCATGGCAGGCTGATTGAACACTCAAGTGTCCCTAGGTGTGTATGAGTGTGAGCGCGGATGGTTGTTCGTCTCTGTGTGCCCTGTGATTGGCTGGCAACCGATTCCGGGTGTCCCCTGCCTACTGCCCGCAGACAGCTGGGATAGGCTCCAGCACGCCCCGCGACCTTTGTCAGGATAAAGCAAATCGGAAAATGGATGGATGGACATATAGTAACCCACTTTACAAGAGTGACGCCTTACAACTTTGAAATACACATTGTGTATAAAATAAACTATGTGGACATACTGTAGTTACACCAGCCTAGTAAATATACAAAAAAGTAAAGTTAGAAGAAAATAGGGAGTGGGTCACCCCACTTGGAGCTACAAAGTGTATCGACCTAAGTGGTCTAGCTCAGGTCCCGATTGACTAACAATTGATGTCGCAATACCCTTTTCTTCACATTGAAACTGTTGATGTAGTTTGTTGTCTGAGGCAAAGTTGAAGTTTGTTGCCTTTGATAGGACAGGGTAGTAGGCAAAGGCGTAAATACTCAAAACAGGTTGCAATCATTCGTTATTTATACCGTGGTTTCCTTTTTTTCCATGAGAAAAAATTTAAGTGTGGTTTTAGGATGTCTTCCACTAGTTTGAACATTATATTCCTATGTTCCTTATTGCTACACCAAAAATAGTGCTCCAACCATATGGAGTTCTTTTTTTCCTCTCACTGGGCTCTTAAAGGAATATTCCAAATGTTTTTTTTATGATTCTTTTCCGACACTTAACACCCAGAAGCCTTTTAGTGGTCACATGAGGGTGGAGAGTGAGCCTTTATATTTGCCACAAGACACAATCTAAATGGTCATTTCAATGACACTTTTTTTTGGGGGTGGGGGTGGGGTGGTGAGCAATTACATCCACTTTATGTTGGAACTGGTCAGTTTGTGAAAACAAGATCCTAAAGTCAGCTCAGAATACAGTGATCCCTCGACTTAAGAGTGCCCTAACTTGCAAGTTACAAGCCATCACTCATAAACGCCGGCAGACGAGCGAAGTTGGAAACCAAAAGGAGAGCCACAGTCAGCGATGTACGTTCAGTCATTTATTGGACGGAACAAACAGTGAAGCACCCAAATACAAAATGAGAACAGTTGCTAGAGGCTACTTGAGGCCAGGTAAGCACTTCCTTTTGTGTGTTTTGTATTGGATTTCAGACAGTACCCAATGCAGTAGCCATTATGTCTACTTTCAGCATTTTGGAGAAATACAACTAGCACAATGATTCTCAATTAGAATTAAGCTGGCCCAAAAAAACTAAATAAAACGATAGTGCAAGATGTGTATCACGATATTCCCAAACTGCTCTTTCCTTTCACTTCGAAACAACATCCATCCACTCTTTAGCTTTCTGTTTTCTTCTGTGAACTCTGGACTGGTCTTTTTACATTCCTACTTGGAAAAAAAAAGTCCTCTCTTCCGGACCTTGATTCTGAGCTTTAATAACCCCGACGGGCCCAATTTAGCAACAGAATTAGGCAAATCTCATCGATAAGACTATTCGGGGTCCAGTTGGCTTCAACTGAAGTTGCGTTTTTATGACCATGCTTGAGGGGTCATCTCGTAGGCTGAAACACCTTCTCAGGGGGGCTATGCCCAGCCAGTTATCCTTCAACAGAGCAATTATTTCCCATTAATAGCCTTGTATTGTAGAGACATTCCCATGTGGAAAGATCAGCTGCATTCATCATAAATCCCATTCACACCTTAGCGAAGAACATACGCTTCCATCGCCTCCTGTTGGGACTTGCCAGCTAATCAACTGAACATTTCTCAGCCCCTCGATAAATAACACAAATGGACTTCTCATATAAAGCACCCCATGTGATAATTACGTTGTGATGGGACGCAGTCTGGACTTGTTTTTTTTTTTGTACTGCTTACTGTGTTCGTGACATTCATCTTGAGTGTGAGCATCACAATTAAACTATATTGGATTTATTAATTTCCAGATGTTTTTGGTTGCCTTTTTAATAGGCTATTACCATTGCCAATTATTGTTGAAATGATCTCAAATTTCAATTAAAATGTGTTTTGAAAAAATAACGTTTAATGGTAAACATAATTTAACTTAAATGTTTTACATCTTGTTTTGAAAATGACACTCATTAGCAATTTGGCACAGCAACTGAAGAGTCAGAGGTCAACAGAACACAATCAACCTGATCATTTCCATGCAAAAGAGATCGATATAGAGCAAAATTAATTGTTCCATCAATCACAACAAGTCGTCCAGGCTCTGAAATAGCAAAGTAGCCCTAACCCATCACACTACCACCACCATGTTTGACTGTTGGTATTCTGATCTTTTTCTGAAATGCTATTGTGTAACAGAGTCACACACCTTCCAAAATTCATTAAACTCGTCTTGGGAATCATTTAGATGTGTTTTGCAAAAGTACGACAAGCATTTGTTATTTTGGGTCACAGTAAACTCCTGATTTAACAAGAGAGGCAAGTACTTTTTCACACAGGGCCAGGTAGTTTTGAATATTTATTTACTGTAATAAATCAAATAACCATTGAAAATTTGCAGTTTGTTTACTTGGGCTAGCTTTGTCAGACATATACATTTGTTTAATGTGGCAAAATAATGCACAAAAAATAAGGATTTTGACATGCTGGCCAATACTTTTTCACGGCACTGTATATACATATAAGATGACTAGATGAAGAAGTCAGTGGAGGCAGTATGAAGGATGAGAGAGAGAAGATGAGCACAGGGGAGCATGTAGCTGTGAGCCCAGAAGGGAGCAGCTGGAAGTAGCGACATGGTCAAATGGCCATCATAATCCTCTACAACATATTGCCACTCAAGCATTGGACTTGCCTCACTTGCCTCCCTGTGACAACACCACATGCAGTTGTGCACAAGAAAACTCGCTCACGTCACTGACGGACATTTTCACAGTCACATGATCAGCCCGTAATACTTTCAGAGTCCGCCTGCTTCTGATCCGTGACTCCGGCTGATGCAATTCTTCCAGACGGCGCTTGAGTGACGGCAGGCAAAGTGATGACAAGCCCAGTGAAGTGTTGCGTAGCATCGAAACTTGAGTGAGAAACTAATGAGGGAAGTTAAGCTTTTGTTGCTCAGCCAAACAAAAGTAACTCAGCCTGTGACTCCTCCACAAGTTTGATGCTGCAACTCCAAATTCTCGGCTTTTACCCGTCACAGTCTTATATATTCCACGTGAGGCTAAGATCCCCATCATTTGCAGTTGAAACCAGAAGTTTATATAAAAAGACGAGACTTTTTTTCCTCTCGACTCATCCAGGAGGTTGCAAAAGAACCTCGGGCCACATCCAAAGAACTCCAGACCTGACTGGCCTCAGTTCAGGTCAGTGTTCACGACTCTACCATAAGAAAGACACTGGTCAAAAATGGCATCCTCTGCTGTCCAAAAAGAAGACAAAGGCTCGTCTCACATTTGCCAAAAGACATCTTGATAATCCTCAACACTTCTGTAGATTGATGAGTCAAAAATGTAACTTTTTGGAACACGCGCAGCCCCTTACAGCTGGTGTAGAAATGGCACAGCGTTTAATTAAAACAAACATGATGCCAACAGTGATGCGTGGTGGTGCCAGTGTGATGGTCTGGGGCTTCTTTGCCCTACGTCAGGACCAAGACAGCTTTCTGTGATTGATGGGGATAATGAATTCTGCTGTCTACCAGAAAATTCTAAAGGAAAAGATCCAAACATTAGTGTGCACCCTCAAACGCAAGAGCTCTTAGATCATGCAGCAGGACAACACACCGCCAAGTCCACCGATGAATGGCTCCCAAAAAAAAAAAAAAATTGGGGGGGATTGGCCAAGTCAAAGTCTGGATTTGAATCCAATTGAGATGCTGTGGTGTGACCTACAACTGGCACTTCATTCTAGAAAACCCTCCAATATGGCGGATAGAAGCAATTATGCAAAGAAGAGTGGACCAATATTCCTCCACAGCGATGTCAACGACTCATCACCAATTATCGCCAACGCTTGATTTCGGTTATTCCGGCCAAGGGCGGCACAACCCATTTATAAGTCCAGGGGGCAATTACTTTTTCACATAGGGACAGGTCAGCTTGGATTTTTGTGTGTGTGTGTGTGTGTGTGTGTGTGTGTGTGTGTGTGTGTGTGTGTGTGTGTGTGTGTGTGTGTGTGTGTGCCTTAATAGATTGGCATTTAGAAACTGCATTTTTTTCTATGTCTGATATTCAAATTGGTTTGATGAACTTTGTGTGTGATAAATATGTAAAGAGCACAGAAATCAGGAAGGGGTTGGCAAATGCTTTTTTTACGGCACTGTATAGCCCAGCTCCACTATTAGCGTTAATGTGTACATTGAAATCGCTGCTCTTTATTAAATGGAAAAGAAACAATGGTGGGCGGTACACTGCCTACCCGACCTCTAATGCACAGTCACCACTATGTGTGTAAGTATTTTCCTTCCTTGTAATCAATTAATCACTCCTGCCTTGCTCCCATTTCTCGTTCAGGGGCCGACTCTCACAGCGACGCCAGCTCAGGAAGCGCCGGCGTTCCCTGGGACAGCCGGGAGACGTCCCTGGCCGCGTCCACGGCCGCCTCCTTGGCCTCGTCCCTCCCTCTGAGGGACGTGGTCGAGTCGCAAGGAGATACCAAGCACAGAGACGGGAGCGAACGAGGCTCAGACGGCTCACTGGCCAGCGGCTCGTCCTTTGAGGAGCTCGACATGGATCACGAAGAGCAGGCGGGAAAGGTGGAGGAGGAGGAGCAGGTCCCTGAGGTTGGGGATGGGAAAGCTGCTGAACTTTTGCAGGAGGAGGCGCAGAAAAAGGAGCCTTTAGGGGCCGACGGCGAGGAGTGATTTTGAAAGATAAGGGATGTTAGCCACGTAACGGTGGCGCGCTACAAGAGAGTCTCGGTTGTTGTTGTTCTTGTTGCTGGTTATCAACCACCATGTTACCATGTCGCTGGATCCGAACCCATTCACGCCTCATTTGAGTACTTTTATTCCACTCTTAATCTCTAATTAAAGCTACATCTTCATATCTAAACCATGTCGACACACGTGCCACATCCCTCAAGGTACACTTGCAGAATCTAATGACAGTGATTGGCTCTGTCAAGGAAGCATTCAGTCAACAATTTGGGTTTGCAGTGGTTTCGAAATACGCTGCAAACGGAGCAGGTATGGTCAAACATCAGTTCCCAAACTAAATTTGTTTTGAGATGAAATATTTTTTCCCGTTTCAATGAATCATAATAGAATTAATCCGTTTCAGCCCCAGAAGCAATTTATGCTATCTTTTGTCTGCATGGATTTGATTGGAAAAAAATGTAGAAATAAATTAGCCATTTATCGCCTCTTTGTTGTTAGTTGTTGGTAGACGATGACACCATTTTCATATTTTATTCCTTTTCCTCAGTGGCAGTCAAACAATCAGTATTCATTTGCTAAACGATTTTATTTTGTAGCATTGTCGCCACATTCCAGTCGATCATCAGCATCATGGGCTGCTGTGACATGGCAAAAATGATGTACAGCACATGGCCGTGTGTGTCCGCGTGCACGTGTGTGTACGTGTGTCTAATAATAAAACATCTAAAATATGCTAACCTAAATTAAGTCGCGCTTCTTACTTGGGAGTCTTGACTGTAAAAGAGTGTGCTCGAGACAATAGCTTTTTTTTTTTTTTTCGTGCTGTGCAGCGTGGGCGGCAGTCGCGCACATTGCTCGCGTGAAGCTGCGGCTGCTGCTGATGTCGCCTCACTTTAGGCCATTTAAAGGTAAGAGAACCATTCAACAGCTTGATAACTAGGGAATATACAGAGTTTAGAATAGTGAGGGGGGTTTATTATATTGATTAGTATGTAACGGTAACGGGCAAGATGGTCCATGTCAGTTTGCCCATTTGTTTCTTCAATGCTGCTTTTAACAGGCATGCAACAAATATCCAAACTGTTCAAATTCAGTCACCGCGGCAGCGTCACATTGACCTGGTCAGAATTTGAACGAAGGCGTTGACATTTGTGTGAGGATACATCACGTCTACAGTGTAGTGATCTGACCTGCTTATTTATTGACAAGACACCTGCCTTCCAGTGCTCCTTAATGAGCAGCATGACCTACACTTCAAATACTTCTCACACTTTCCTTCTCTCTCGCTCTCTCTCTCTTTGAAATCAACATTGTAAAGAAGCTAAGAAGAGGTGAAAATAAATTTTTTACAGCTTCTTCCTTGCAGGTGCAGTCTACGCTGGATAATAGTCATCTGCAGGTTGGTTGAGAAAGGCATTTAAAATGATACATGCCATCGGTTAGTCCCCTCTGGTTTCACAGGGATCCGTTTTAGCCATTCAAGCTTTTTAAGTAACTTGTTTTATGTTTATGTGACCAAGGCTGCTTCTGAACAAGATTTTGGAGGAGAGACATCATCAACACATATCCTCCACTGCATGTCTACAATAACGTACAGTATATATTCTGCTCACTGCATGTTCTCATCACATCCTTAACTACATACAGTGGATATAAAAAGTCTACACACCTCTGTTTACATACAAGGGTTTTGCAGTATTAAAAAAATAACAAAACCACCCAAACACATGGAAAAATGTGTTATGGTCTAATGAGACCAAGGCCAAACTTGTTCAACACAATTCCAACAAGCTTTTGTTCACAATTGCTGCAAATAACAGTTAGTGTTAGCTCCAACCCTTCGGCCTGCATCTAGAACACAAATGCAACTGTCAGGAAAACCTCTTAGAACAGCTGAACTTTATTAGTGGTTAATCAGTATACCCCTTAAACGGCGGATGATGTGTGTTGACTCCCGTTTAACATGTTGGAATGTGGATTGGTTAATTATGAGTTATATGGGTTATATGTCATATTAGTGGTGGGAAAAATGTTTTGAATTATCTTGGTCTCATTCTTTTAATATGAAAATGTGGCATTTGAACATGGGTGTGTAGACTTTTTATATCCACTGGATCCTAACTATATGGCCTCCACGCCCAAAAATGTCGTCCGCAAAAGTCATTACTGTGTGTCATCATCACATTTTAAACACTGGAAATCCTCACAGCATGCACTCCACACTTAATATGCTCACACCGCATGGCCTCTGCAATATGTCCACACCACATTTCCTCCACTATGTTCACACAGCGTTTCCCATCTATTGCAATTTTCCCCACTATGTCCTCACAGCCTGAACACCGCATTTCCTCCACAGTGTACATCTGCCACTCACATATTCTAACTATATGTGGCTTCCACTACATGTTCACACTGCATTTTCTTGACACTGCAGTGGTGCCTTGAGATGTGACCACGCCCATAACTCAACACACTCCTATCTTGAATCATTTTTCACTTCTGAAATGATCATGGTAATGTGTTTTAGTGGAAAGAAAATTTAAAATATCACTCAATATTTTACTTAAAAAAACATGTAAATCCAACATAAATGAATATAAAGAATCAAACAGCTGCTCCTTCTGGTGTGCACATTATGGCCACCAGGGGCAGTATAATTGTAACACAGATTTCGATGGCAGTGAAAAACTAATGAGTGCATTTTAATCTTTGTGTAATTATTGCCCGTTATCTTAATTAATGCTAACATAATGAGATATGCTGCAGATGAGAATGAGCATGGATGTTACTGTACATATAAACCAAACATGGAGCAGCAACACATACAGAACATGCAGCAATCCTCAATGGCCTACATTCTCTCTGCTCTGTAGGATGACTTAACTGAAGTAGTTTTTATGTATCGTTGAAATTAGGCTGCAACCACATCCAGTCAAGCAGTTTTTTTGCACAGACGCCTGGAACCCCACAACTCAAAGTCCGTCCAGTGTGTCTGGGCCACACATTGCACTTGGGTGTGAAGTCATTGTTTGTCATAATATCCACAGTCAGGGTTGCATGAAATAAAATGCACACATATGCAAAATCGTTTTGCAAACTACTGATCGATGGATCAGTCAGTCTTAGAAGCATAATGACAAAACGATCTTTCGTAATTGCAATCAGTGTGTTTGTTCCTGCTTGTGTTGTGAGAGTGCTTGCATAGGCAAGATTGATATTTTGTGAAAACATTGACCGTGGATGTGATAAACAATAACTTCTCCGCTATGTTGATTGGAAACTAATATCAGCTACTAATATTAGCTACAAATAGCAGCACCACAGAATCACTTGTATCAATTTTTTTTTAGATATTGGGGTGCATGCAGAGCAGCCAACGGCGGCGGATACTTGGCCACCACGTAGCTCCGCCCCCTGAGTAGCAACCAACAACATAATGCATCATTTTCGAAGAATTGTGAGTGGCTCTAGTTGAGTTCCCTGCCACCATACACCGCTCCAATCTCAAAGTTTTGCTCTCAAGGCAAAAGACAAAAAAAAAAATCATCTGAAATCTCACATCCGGGGCACCGTTGCATTGTATGTCTTCACTATGTAAGCCACACATGCTTCGCACCCTACATGCCCTTCACCTTCAGGTCGTCCATATAAATGTCTCCCCTACTTATCCTCCAGACCTGTCCTCACTATACGTCCTCAATAATCACTTCACTATATGTCCCCACACCATATCTTCTACATGAAGTGTCCTCTTGCGTGTCCTCCTCACAGCATGTCCTCCACACTTGAGTCCGTGCAGTCCAGCCTGAGGCTAAACATGAAAGTCAGTCTGGGAGAGGCGCTGATGACATAGTGGGCCAACAAGTGATTTAATTAATCGTGAAACCCACTGGGCTGTCTTCGGGCTTCCAGTGCAAGGAGATGATTGCCTCCCTGCGATGTTAAATATTAATCTCATGAGATCTCTGGCAGAGAAGGAGAAAGGAAACCGACGAGCGCATTTCAGACTGTCACATTTTTCGAGCTTTGTTTTTGGCAGGAGGGGGAGACGTGCGACCCCCGCGCGCACCTCGGCCAACTGGGACTGACCTCACATTGTCACGAGATGTGTCACAACGCGTTTGTGGAGCCCAAATTAAAAATGAGTATTCTCTAAAGAGACATTTTTTGCACAAATAGGAGGTGGAGTGGGGGGGGGTGGAAGGCGACTCCCAACTCGCAGAGCTTCTCTACTCGCATTCGGATGGTGTGTTCGGAGCTTTAAATGTTCCACCACAACCTAGTTCGCACTTAGAATGATGATCTCTCCACTGCATCAACCTTGCTGCCGGGCGCGCTCATCTGCAGTCCGGCTCGCATTTGTCTAAAAGATCAATTCGGCAGCTTGCGGAGTAACAGGTGCAATTTCCCAGTTTGCGCAATAAAACAGGTCAATTCCCAACTCTCGCGTTATTTATTTAAAAAGGCTCTTTCCCTCCCCTCGCTGTCGGATCATTAAGTGGGCGTCGATTGCGCTGCGAGTCGAGGGTGAAATGTGACTTCGGAGGCTGCAGGAGCTTGGGGCGGCTCTCGTATGCAGCACCACGGACAGCGGCACAACCAGGCGCGCCTTTTTCTCTTCCTCTCAACTTGGCCCGCCTTCCTCCTTTGCACCTTTTCATTCGCTCCGCACTTCCGAGAGCGATCCGGAGGATGTCCACCGCCTCAGCGCTGCTCGTCCTGTCCGCTAGAAGCTGAGGAAACGCGCACAGGTAAGAAAAAGTCTGATGGATACATGCCAATGTGTGGTTGGTTCTCTTTCCCGTTCTCTCTCTCGCTCCTTCGTTTTGTTGTTTCTGTTTTTTTTTTCTTAAGTTCTGCTGAGCACTAAAGTAGACTCTTAATGGTTGTGGGTGAAGCTTCTTGACATGCTCTCATGACGTACATAATACATACTGTATTATAGGACTGCAGAGATTGTGTTTTTATTTGCGGGTGCGTTCAACCACACACACGTAAAAAAAATCAAATTGTTCTTTTAAATAAGCTCTTTAGACAAATGTTTTTTTTTTAAACTTGGATTTTTAAAATAAATATTTGAATAGCAGGGAAAAGGCAAACAAATAAATGATATTTGTTGCTGCTCATGGCTGAGGAGTTAAAGTACTCATAAAATCATTACCGCCCCCCCTCCCCCACCTAATAAAATGGAACACAAGCACGGCAAAATGGTCTATCAGGTTTAAAGTGAACATATAGAGACGAGCCTGGAAATACCTGCAAGCAACGAATCGTTTTGTTTGAATCACCCATTAACAAATCCGTAAAGGAATGAAACCCAAAGGATTTGTGTGGGACGATGACGACTTGCGGGGAGAAGATGTTGCTTCTGGGGAACTGAATTATTTAAAAAAAGGTTGTGCGTTCCGCTGCCATCATGTGAAGCCCCCCCCCCCCACACCATTGTCACCTGTTACATTTGAAATGACGAGCAGAGTGTCTTGAATGCTCGCTAACATAAAAATACATCCTGTATTGTTTCTTTTGATTGACCACATAGTTTTGTTTGTTTGTTTGTTTTTGTAGCGGCTTCCATTTGGACTGCATGTATTTATTCGGGTTTTCTCTATATGCAATAGTAGTCAGTGAGCTCCACTTGATTGCACGTGTGTGTTTATTGCTCTCTTGCGCACCTGATGCCCACGCAACATCTGCTATGTAGTCAATAACAGATCCTCACGTCGATGTACAGGATTGTTCATGCTCTGTGCATTCTTTAAAAACAAATGAACTGAAAAAAAATATATGTATCTAATAATTGGGGTCCATACTTGCAGTGAGAAAATGCCGCCTGGAAAAAAAAAAACAAAAAAAACTAACACTTATAGGTGAGGTGTGAAGGTGCCGAAGGTTTCCGATGACGGACTTTCTTGTCTGTCTGCTTGTTTCAAAGTAGCGCGTGTGCTGACATTGAATGACTATCGCATTATGTGCGCGCGGGTTTTTCTGATAATGCGCTTCAGTCCGCTCTCCAATGTCAAATTTAACAGTGAGTGACAGCAGAACAAACTTGCAAGCATACCACCTCATGACCGACATTGTGATACTGTGTAGCAGGCTGAGGTTTTATTCCTATAAAGTACAGCTTAATATTACAGTACTGTCGGCCAACCAAACACTTATCACGGGTTCAAAATGAACACTACACTTTAATATAGTGGGGAAAAAAATGCTTAAATAACGATTCGATTCAAAATATGTTGCACAGTTCAATATAAATTGTCGCGAAACATGTTTGAAGCTATATATTTTTAAATTCTGCATGTTTTGAATAAATGAATATTGAATGCAGGCCGCACGGTGAGCGACTGGTTACAGTGTCCGCCTCACGGTGCAGAAGTGAAGGGTTCGATTCCGGGTCGGGCCTTCCTGTGTGGAGTTTGCATGTTCTTCCCGTACCTGTGTGGGTTTTCTCCGGGTACTCCGGTTTCCTCCCACATTCCAAAAACATGTATGGCAGGTTAATGGAGGACTCTAAATTGTCCCTCAGTGTGAATGTGAGCGCGAATGGTTGTTTGTCTCTGTGTGCCCTGCGATTGGCTGGCAACTGGTTCAGGGTGTCCCCCGCCTACTGCCTGAAGACAGCTAGGATAGGCTCCAGCAGGCCCTGCGACCCTTGTGAGTATAAACGGATTGGAAAATGGATGGAGGGATGAATAGTGAATGCCATTATTCTTTCCTGTACCACTAGGGAGAGCCCACGCACTCCTCGTGGTACATGAACCACATTTTGAGGATCATTGATAGACTATTGCGCTTGTCTGGAATTTGTCATAAAAGAGGAGGAAGTTGATGTCTTCTAGTCAAGTTGAAAGGTGAATCATGTTTTAAGTTTAGTAAGTCACATGATGCAAAACATATACACACAACTTCGTAGGAATAAATAAATAAATAAATAAACGAGACCACTCCGAAATGATCAGTTTAGGTCAACAAAAGCCATGCTAAAAAAATGTTCATTGAAAGAAACTGAGGTGGTTGATTTTCTGTTAACGTCTTTAAGATTGTGACTCAAGCAGAGCAAGCAGCATTAGCTTCAAATTCCATACTTGCCGTTGAACTCCTCTTATTTTCCTTTTATCTAACCCTTACAATGCTTTGAAATGATGGCGGGGGGGATGCATTTCCGGGGACAAAATGCACTGTACATAAACGTCTTGTATGTAACCAGATCCCATGCAGGAGCTCTATCGAAAACTTGGAGAAAAAAAAAACCTAACCAAAAAAAATAAATAAAAATGACGCTCACGTTTCATTGAGATGATCATAAAGGCATAATGATAACCCTCAGTCATGAGGTAACCATCATATTTTGGAAAGAGCTCACATTATGATCTGTCCCTTCAAACCTGTCAGATGGTATTGTGTTAAATTAACTAGATTGTACAGCTGTACCTAATGTTGTGGCCTGTTAGTTTTTGCTGCACCACGTCCGCCATATTTTGGGGTCGAGGAGCAAAAAGTGCAGTCATGAGTACAGGAAACTGGTCTTTTCATCTGATTCCCTTCTAAAATTATGACAATGAAGGGCAAAAATAAAATCCATCGAAATGAGCTTTTCCCACCACTCAATCACAGGGCACATACAGAAAAAATTGCCATTCACACTCACACAAAACAGACATGACGTTCCCACCACTCAATCACAGGGCACATACAGAAAAATTGCCATTCACATTCACACAAAACAGGCATGACATGAATTAGGGTTAGGTTTGGGTTGGAGGGGTTAGGGTTTAGTTCGGGTTAGCGGGGTTAGATTTAGGGTTAGGGGTCAGGGTCAGCGGTTAGGGTTTGGGTTAAAGTTTTGGGTTAGGCTTAGGTTCATGGATCAGGGTTAGGGTTAGGACCCCCATTGATGATTACGATTGCGTGATGGCCAATGCACCCCCCTGCCCCCTCCAAGAAGTCAATAAAAAGTGTGCGACCCTCAGAAACAAAAGTGCCATCCATCCATCACACAGTTGAGACCAGTGCTGCTTCTTGCAGCTACGATCTGTGCGAGACACGGCCAGAGGATGAATGTTTGATGAGGAAGGTGGAATGGGGCTCCTGGGAGGTGAAGGAGGATGAGGAAATTTGCAAAGGACCCCCCCACACACACACACACACACACACACACACACTTTTTCTAGGTGGAGAATGAATGCTGGCGGTGTGAGTTTGAAAGCAAGGACAGGTGTGAAGGATGGGTCCACTTGACTTGGTATAATGTGGCTACCATGGCGACCGGGTGGAGACGTATGATGACACAGTTTACTTCAAGCCCCTCGTTGCTAATTGTGTCCTTGGCCTTATTGCAAAAGGTCGCATGCTTTATTTCTGGGAGGCGCTTCCTGGTTTTGAACCCAATGGCTGCAGGCGGCATGGAATCAACCTGGCGTCTCAAAGGTGATTTCTGCAGTTCGCACATTCTAGAGAAGACGCGAGATGATGACAGCCACCTTGAAAAGTTCAAGATGTTAACTTCTCTCACGGAGAGTGACAAATGCTGAAGTGATTTTGTTTTCTATCCGGTGTGCAATGACTAAATAACTTGGATTCATATAGTGACTTTCAAGGAAAGCAAGGAAGTTGAACAGTATCTCAAGGGGAAATGATATATACAATATTTGGAATAAGAGCGTCATTTGGCGTGAATTCGTTGACCTAGTTTGAGTCCACAAGCAAACATAGAAATTTTCAATGATGGCAAGTGTTTCAACCTCATGTCTACTGTGTGGCATTTTGCTCGTGCGTAATGTCGGCAACAGCAGCGGGTTGTTCATCTGCCCTTTCTACTAACAAGTTCCACTCACCCACCCGCCCACTCAAGACCTTTAAGTCTTCTGTCTCTATGCACACAATGTGTTTTTCTGGAGGTCGTCGTGTTTTTTTTTTTTTTTTAACTTTTTTACATCTTTCTCAAACCCTTACCACAATTTTCTTTCTCTCATTTTTCAACTCACTTCTGCTCCTTTGTTTCTGTACTGCTTTTCTCGTGCCCACCCCCCCTTTTTTTTTTTTGCCATTCCTTCACACAGTCTGGCTTGAAGTGTGGAATTGGCTGCTGGGATTTATGCTCCTGAATTAAAAAAAAGGCCATCTGCTGAAGAAAGTAGAGACGGTCACACAGGAGCAGAAAAGGGGAGGCAATAATCCTTGGTTGGATATTACATCTTAAATGTATATGGGCACCAGCGTCTTGTGTTTTATTGGACTCATAACCTTGTAAAAGTAACAATGAACAGCTGGCTTGGTGTCCGTAACTGAGTAGGGCTTAGTAGAAATCGAGTAGAAATTCATTACAAAAAAAAAATCATTTTTATGCATGTCGTGGAAATGCAAAATATAGTCGGTTCATGACCGAACAATGAGACAACTAAACATTCCAATAAATGAAACATGACATGCTGCTTGCGATGTTTGTTGAGGTGCAATGAGGTGATTTATTTATTTATTTTTAATGAATAAATTGTTCAGCTGGCGTTAAAAATGTTACCTGTGCGTTAGGGCAGGCACAGTAGCTCAAGAAAGAAAGAAAAATGTCTTCAGAATGTGCTTATATTTTCTGCGACTGTATGTTAGATCAATATTCATCGCATGAATCCCATACGTTGGATATACACACATCTGCCAACTGACCCTCGCTCACATGCCACCTTGCCGCAACAGAAAATTGTCATTTTGAACCACAAACAACATGTCGGGGAATAAGCACATTTCTCTCACAGCTGTCGCTTTCTGATTCCATTTCCATTTCATTTCTGACTAGTTTTCTGAAGCTGAGCCATGATTGGTTGTTCACTGAGCCCTGAGCAACTGTGATGTCATTTTCAGTCGACAGCAAGTGGCAAAATGGCCGTCCCTTGTCATGTGGACAAAAATGGGTGGATTTGAATGGATTTTACTTATTCCACACACGCAATATTAATCAGAATGCCATGTTTTGACTAGACTTTTCGACAAGAAAAAAAAAATTGAGGGTTAACTTCCCCTTTAACCCTTTCAGGCTTCTCATGTTATCAGGTTACAGGACGCCTGAAAGGGTTAAACGGACAATCTTCCCAAAATGTATTTCAGGAAAGAAACCATTCCTTGAAAGAACGCCAAGAGAAATAAACCAGAAGAGCACCGAAGTAGGAGGGCACAAAAACAGCAAGGAGAAAGAGAATCTACCGCTGAGCTTGAAGGCCTCCTGGGGTGCGGACATTTGGGAAAGAGGCTGCAAATGTGACAGCCACAAATCCTTTTTGTCACCATTGTTTCTTGAGTCTTTGTGCTGTCTTACAATATCCCCTTTAGTATATTAAAAAAGAACATTTTTGTCAACATCCTCCCAATAATTTAGTTTGACTGCCCATGTGTCTAACGAGGCAAAGCGTCAGACTTCGGCGAGCTGCAGTGCGCATTCTGCACTCCAAACATTAAAGAATGTTCTTGTCTAACAACGTTCGCACTCCCGGCCGCTGGTGCTTTTGTATTCGAGGGAAGGAGAAGTGACTTGACCCATTTACGCCGTGAACTTCCACTTGTTGACAAACTGCTGAGGGAGCGAATGAAAAGTCTGACGTCCGCACGCTGTGTCTAATGCAACACGCCACCTCTCATTTCTCATTAAAAGTACCACGCCAGCCGCCAGGCAAGAAGCATGACGCTTGTCTTCGCTGTCGGTTGGCGTTTTCCATTCGACTCAGTCGAATAGAGAGCGTATGAACGCTGACTGAAGAGAAGTGAGTTGGTAAATGAACGCTGACTGAAGAGAAGTGAGTTGGTAACCTGTCATTTGTTGAGTGTAACTCATGAATAGTAGCATTCATAACCAAGGTAACACCAGCATAGGGCGAATGACATTGACATGCAGTTGCCTTGCATCACTTTTTTTTATGATATCGTAACCAAGCAACCACGCCGAAAGGACTTGGGAAGCAGAACCGGTGACAGGGAAGAATATTATATACATCAGTGCTTTCCAAAAGATTAAAAATAAAAATGAGATGGCGATAGTTTTCGCCATTCCGTTAATGACGAGAATCCGTGAGTGGAGTCGGGGCCAGTTGACTCAACACATGCTTGCCGGTTCACCCCCCCAGAGGACCGAGCACCATGCATGGCCAGACACACCAACTTGTTCTTGGTCCGCATTCCACTTCGCCGCTTCACCCTCTCCGTCTCCGTTTCCATGGAAACAACGAGCAGGGGAAGGAGAGGGATGGAGGAAGAAGAGGAAAAACAGAGGAAACCCCAAAAGAATCCTGTCTGCAGTCTTGACTCCTGTTGAGAGTTTTTATTTTGTTTTAATGGGCAGCCGGCTTTTTTTTTTTTTTTTTTTTTTGCAACGCCATTCTCACTGATTCCTTCACATCCCTCTTTTTAGCATCTATGATCCGACTTCAGCGAGTGAATTATTTGCATGTCTGTCAAGTTGATTTGCCGAGACGCTGGATATGATACAAATCCTTTTGGCTCAACGATTTACTCTGCGAATAACTTTACCCACAGTCAACCTGCTGCTTAATTAAGCCGCTGGGATTCCTGGCAACTGACACAAAAAAGCAGAGACCAAGAACAATAACCCTTCGCCTCTGCAGTGTATTAACAGGATCTGCTTTAGCTCCGCATACAACGCTGACGCATTAAACCTTGAAATAGTACATCCAGCCATGTTCAGTCCGAGGAGATGTCTTTTAAAAATCTGCACTCTGCTAAAATTCACCGCTCTGATTTCCGTATAACGGCACAAACGGGGACTGAGCTGTAGGCACTTTAAACTTGTTGCGCATAGACTTTTTTTTTTTTTTTTTTTTTTGCATTGCAGGGGAAATAAATACTGCAGTTAGTGTGGCGGTTATCATGCAGTCCTTAGTGGACTAGAGGGACATCTTTGTGGGTTGTTAAGGATCTTTAGTGCTCATTAATGTCTCCACCAAGGTAGTAGTTTTTTTTTTTTTTGAGAATGTTGGCTTATCTACATAAAAACTTGTGATGCACTATCAAAAACAGCTTACAGCCTGATTGGAAGAACCCCTCAATATAAAATAAATCAATATAAAAAATAATGGCGTTACTGGTACTTTTTTTTTCCCCCAGCTACTGCATACATTTTTCTTTCTTTCGACCGTATCATTGCTCACGCAATGGAGCACCGGGGTCCCCGCGGCCGCAATAAGACAAAGGAATTGTTGTGTGGCATCTAAGACTAGGAGTGACTTTCTCTCTGTTTGATCTTGCAGGCTGTAATCTCCAAAAAGCACAGAAGAGGAGGCCCGGCTAGAGGATCACACTGATGCTTTCAATGGCTTCTGTCAGAATAAAAACACCGCTGCTGTGAGATCTGCTGCTGCTGTGCCTCACTGTGTTTTTCTTTAGAGGCGGCAACATCCAAAACTGATCAGACGCTGACCTAAAAAATAAAATAAAATAAAATAAAAAATACAGTTAGGAGGAGGACCTTGCTCTGCCCAGGGATATGTCATTGGGGAACTCCCCATTGCCGGGGGTGCGCCCTGTGCCCCGACCCCTCTGGCTGTCCCGCATTCTCCTCCTGCTTATAAGCGTGACTCTCTTTGCCAAGGCTCCCCGGGGTTTGCCTGTGGTCGGTTACAACACGGACTCCAAAAAGGAGATCACCCTGGAAGGAGATCTGATGATCGGCGGTCTCTTCCCCGTGCACCAGAAAGGCGAGGCCACAGAGGATTGCGGGAAGATCAACGCTCAGCGAGGAATCCAACGACTGGAGGCCATGCTGCTCGCTCTCGATGAAATCAACAGGGATGAGCGCATCTTGCCCGGGATTCGTTTAGGAGCTCATATACTGGACACGTGCTCCAAGGACACTTACGCTCTGGAGCAGTCTCTTGAGTTTGTCAGGGCTTCTCTCACCAAAGTGGACGACAGTGAGTACACGTGCCCCGATGGATCCTACGCCATCCATGATGAAGTCCCCTTGGCCATCTCTGGAGTTATTGGGGGATCTTACAGCGATGTTTCTATTCAGGTATGTACCGGTGAACAGGCACGTACACACTTAGATGTCACAGGCACTTGAGTATTGATCGACGAGGCACAACCAGGATTGGGTCTGTCTGCCAAAGGCACTAAATTCTTAATTTTGTGTACAAGTGGTCAAGGCAAAAAGAGGAATTCAGCACGTGCAATTCATCAAAGCAGAGACGAATTACGATGGCTGATTTTGCGTGTTTAAGTAACATATATGTACTTAGGTGTCACTTCCTAAATATTCTTTTTGTTGTAGTTGCATGCTGCTGTCAAACTATTGTGGCTCAAAACACCGGAAGACAAATTCCTTGAGTGTTTACATATTGCCTACGCGTCAACCTTATCGTGATCCGCACTCAAAGTTTTGCCGCGACAGGCTATTGTAGTCGTCCCCAACCCCCGGTCCATCGGTCATTTGGTACCAGGCCGCACAGAAAGAATAGACAACTTACATGACTTCCGTATTATTCATTTTGGAATCTCAAAGATGCTTTAGTTTGAAAATTTACCGGATTCTCCGTTACATCCGTCTTGACGTAGGTCACGTGAGAGGTTACCGCTAAAACGGAACACGGTTGCTAGCAAAATGAGTAAAAAAACAAACGTCTTTGGAAAGTTCCTTTGGGAAGGGAAAAGGCCCAGCCAGGAGACAGAAGAGGAGCCTACGACTTCCAATAAAAAGAAGGCTACATTTAATAGACAATATCCGAAGTCCTACTTAAAATCCGGATTTGTCTCAACGGGAGATTCCCATGCACCAAGCCCACTCTGCATAATACGAGACGATGGTGAGTCGTATTTTTCATGTACTTTGTATCTTATTTTGAAAGCACGTTTAAACCTTACCATAGTGACCAGAGAGTTTTGCGGCCAGATAGGTTGTCCCTCGTGTCATGTTTCGTGTTTATTATTATGTTTCGAAAATACCACAGTTTTCATGTAGATTATATCAGATTATTTTGTTATATTTGTAAATCGAGGGGTTCGTAGTTTTGTAGTGGTGGATAGCTTTACTTTAAAAATGGGCAAAAGGAGAGATGGAATCCTTTGAAGGCAGTTTTTTTATTTTTCCAACGTCTGCACCTCCGAACGAACGAACAAGAACACACCTCCTTCCCGGAAACAACAAACACTTCCTGGTTTCCTTAACCAATCATATAATATCAACATAAACTTGTTTAAGCAATTATTAAAGGGAATATAACCTAGTTAACTGTAACACAAAAGAACACAATGCTCAAATATAAAATGAAAATAATTATTAATTTAACATAAACTTACATATTTATGTGTCACACCTTCAAGGCCTGTCCCTGGAAATATTGAAATACACATTGAAATTTTGAAATACTGAAATACAGGTCCCTGGGGCAAAAAAAGTTTGGGGACCGCTGGGTTATAGCGATAGCGAAATATGATGCACGGATGATCAACATGTAATCAGTTGGCGCAACCCTCAAATGGCGTCCAACTGTTCCCAGCGGCTCTCTCGAGATACACCGAATAAAAGAGACCGCGATGGATGATCCCAACAGTGCCTATTCGGACTAAAATTACACCTCGCGAGATGTTAACACGGGGTTGGTAATGACGATCGCTTTCACTGGGAGGATCTGTTTACCTGCTTAGCTGATCTGATTTGGAGCATGGCTTTTTTTCCCCCCTTTCCCGGTAATTCACACTTGAGCAGAAGCGCTGTCAGAGTCTGACGCGCTGCAGATGTTGTGCGCAGATTTGGCTGACAGGATGACTTGTGACGGGCAGATTTCCTCTCAGAGGCGGCGGCGCCCCGCTCGGCTCCCTCCGCGCTGATGTGATGAAAGCTCTGCTAATTGGGTCTTGAGTCTTGAGCGCTAACATGGATGTAATCTCGGCTCATTGTGAGAAAGGGACGGCGTTTCACGTGGAAGCTTGCTGTCGAAATAGCCAAAAATACTGTCAAGCCGCCTCGGAGCGTCAAAACTTCGAGTGGTCCACCCGGCAAGCGGAGGACCACGTCCGCTGCCTCAGCTGATGATGTCGGCTTCACTTTACTTGAAAGAATATTGCATTCAAATAACACACTCGCAGAATTATTTTCATTGTTCGACATAAACTTACACATTGTTGCTGTTATTTGAATGCTGCTTACAAAATGTTCAACCCTGTCGTGATATTTACATATTTCTCATGTATTTGTGCACAAACTTGTGTATCGGTGGAGACAATGTAAGAAAAAAAAAATGCCGGGGGGCTTCTAGATTTTTGCTCTACGGGCTCAGTTGCACACTGTTCTGTTGCTTTGATTTGATACAATTTAAAGAGCTCAAGCGACTATCTTCTGTGTTGATCTATCCAGCCCACGGTGGAGAAGGCAAATTGGATTTCGGCAGGGTGTGGCCTACTGAACCATGGCCCAAAAAACCAAAACCGAACTGCACCATTTGGTGGAAATGTGGCCATGTGCAGTTGGACGGTTTTGAAGAGACACCAGCTGTTGTGTTTTTTTCCTGAGGGGGACAAAAAAAGAAGGCGTCTTAATTGGGTTGAGGCATTTGTTTGTTCGAACAAACAATGTATCAAGTGACTGATTGAGGCACCGTGAATGAGGAGCATACACAGTATGTTTGTGTGGCGTCGACATACATGCCTACCCAACCATGACATTTCCTTGGATGATTTTTTTTTCCCTCGTGCTCATGGATGACCTGACTTCAGTGGTCAAAAGTCAGCAAATTGCAGTTAGTTATGGTTTGTTGACAGCGGAGGCCAGCACAACACGTGAGCTCAGATGTAGAATTTATTAACCATATTTGTCACTGTCAAGCCACATCTGTACATCAGCCATCAATGATTTCCTCAAACAGCCACATAAGCTCCTCTGAGCTATCCTTTTTTTACAACACGTGAGCTCAGATGTAGAATTTATTAACCATATTTGTCACTGTCAAGCCACATCTGTACATCAGCCATCAATTATTTCCTCAAATAGCCACGTAAGTTCCTCTGAGCTATCCTTTTTTTTTGTTTGTTTGTTTTCTTTTAAAACAGCTGTGGAACAAATATTTTGAAAACAAACGGATAACCTAATGGTGGAGCAAAGTCATGCATTCTACAGATATTAAGCTCCTGGGAAATGATGTAGGGAGAGTTTCCAGAGCATCTATAAATGGATTCCCGATGTAAACGACAGTTTGGAAATCCGGGATTTGATGAACGAGGTGTAATTTTAGTGAGACCCTGTACCTGGGGGGTCCTTAGAGAAGGCCCTTGTCTTGGTGTAATATATGGATGTACTATTATGAGCCTGAGGTCTGCCTGAGCTTCCAGTGAATCTTCCTGAGGTGCACCACAGGACACCGTTGCCTTTCTCGCCATGGATGTCCCTCTTTAGTCGAGGTGTAATTTTAGTGAGACCCTGTACCTGGGGGTCCTTAGAGAAGGCCCTTGTCTAGGTGTAATATATGGATGTACTATTATGAGCGTGAGGTCTGCCTGAGCTTCCAGTGAATCTTTCTGAGGTGCACCACAGGACACCGTTGCCTTTCCCGCCATGGATGTCCCTCTTTAGCTTAGCAAAGTTGAATCAGTCTTTTTTTTTTTCCCCCCTTCCCTGGTCTCGCAACTTCATTAGTTTTCTTTAGTTTATAAAATGTCTGAAGACATTAGTGAATGAAATGTGGCCTTTGAAAAAGAAATACAGTGGAGAGTCATTCCGAAAAAACTGCTGAGCTGGAGCCCCTTGTATTTATAACGCGACATTAGGACGAGACAATAAAAAAAACCTAAAGTAAATAGCAAGTAGTTAACTTTACATTCAATAACAGCGGCAAGAGCACAGGGAGCCTGTCTCGAGGACATTTTTTTTTCTTTTTTGAGAAGTGGCAGCCAAAACCTATCCATCTATTTTTTTTTTTTACGTACCGCTCTACCTGTTGAGGCTCCTGGGCACAGCGCCAAATGTATGCTGCAGGAGCCGGGATTGTTAGCGCCTGGGGTGTTTTGACGAATATTTGTGCCCTCTAACCGTTTCACCTGGAGCGCTTTCTGTCCACTCTTTTTCAAAATAAAATATGTAATTTTATTGATTGATTTTTTTATTTTTTTATTTCAACCTTAAAAGACCCCTGCGTAGCAAACTTTGACTTTTTTTCCACATGTTTGAGGATAATTGCTGAAAACATGTCTCACTTGTGGAGATACAGTGTTAAACTGTTTTGTGTAGTTTCGTTTTTTTTCCACAGTTTGAGTTTTCCTGATTTTTAGGGTGTGGCTAAGATGGGCCCACTAAATCAGGACTGAGCGCTTTTGCTCGCATCTCCAGTGCGATTGCGAGTTTAACTCCGTCATAATTACCTGGCTCATTTCTACCAATACAGCGTGCTTTTTGCGAGCTAGCCATCTCGAGACACTTATTTTCACTTTACAGGGACTTTGAAGGCGACCATAGCTCTTGCCCTGCTCACAGGGGAAGATTGCTTGCTTGCCAAAGATTTCGGCCATCTTGAATTTACAACGTGTTTATCGCCGGGCAACTGTGAATGGGCCATTGAGTTGGAATTGGGCCAATACCATCTGAAAGGCAGCCACGCTGACATTAATGAGCACCAAGTACTCAAGATGTCAACATAAAAAGCGACTGGCAAATGTTGGGCTGCATAGTGTTGTTGGAATGTGTTATGGAAGCACTGCAGATCGTACAGTGTATACGACGGGCCCGGATTACTAATCTGGACATATTTAGCATTGAATATACTAAATTTGTTATTAAGGGTGTCATTAAATTGCAACAATTTAATATGACAAGTCACAAGATTTTAATACGAGAAACTACACGATGGTAACTCCAAATATTACATCCCGTCGTTACAAAATAACACAGCGGTCCCCAACCTTTTTTTGCCTCACAGACCGGTTTAATATCAGCCAATATTTTCAGGGACCGGCCTTTAAGGTGTGACGGATCAATACAACAAAATAATATGATTTGACCTGCAGGAAAACTGTGGTATTTTTGTAACATAATTATAAACACGAATCATGACATGAGGAACGTCCTATCTAGCCGGAACGCTCTGTGGTCGCTATGGTAACGTTGAAACGTGCCTTCAAAATAAGATAGAAGAGTGTCCAAAACATGCGACTATGGTAACGTTGAAACGTGCCTTCAAAATAAGATAAAATAGAAGCGTGTCCAAAACATGCGGCTGCAAATCCATTGATACAACCACAAAGTCAATCATCGAATTGCGGCCAGTCCGACTATATCCAGTCTGAACTTCTCTGCTCGGAACAGCTCAGGCTCCGCCTCCTTCCCTGCAAGAGAGGTGACGTTCCACGTCCCTACAGCTGGCTTTTGGAGCCGTTGATCGGACCGCCCAGCTCGCATTGCACCCGACCCCTTTGGCCCCTCCCATAGGTGGTGAGCCCACGGGAAGAGAGAATCCGGTCATTTTTCAAAATAAAACATCTTTCAGCTTCCGAAATAAATAAAACGGAAGTCATGTAAGTTGTTTATTCTTTCCGTGCGGCCCGGTACCAAATGACCCACGGACCGGTACCGGTTCGCGGCCCGGGGGTTGGGGGCCACTGAAATAACACATTAAAACAGCCGTACAGTCGCGAGTGTTAATTGTAATGGCAAAAAAATCAAGTGTACTGCAATTTAAGTGAGAGTATTTACGCCTAAGTCCGACTATATCCAGTCTGAACTTCTCTGCTCGGCACAGCTCGGGCTCCTTCCCTGCAAGAGAGGTGACGTTCCACGTCCCTACAGCTGGCTTTTGGAGCCGTTGATCGGACCGCCCAGCTCGCATTGCACCCGACCCCTTTGGCCCCTCCCATAGGTGGTGAGCCCATGGGAAGAGAGAATCCGGTAATTTTTCAAAATAAAACATCTTTCAGCTTCTGAAATAAATAAAACGGAAGTTATGTAAGTTGTTTATTCTTTCCGTGCGGCCCGGTACCAAATGACCCACGGACCGGTACCGGTTCGCGGCCCGGGGGTTGGGGACCTGTGAAATAACACATTAAAACAGCCGTACAGTCACAAGTGTTACTTGTAATGGCAAAAAAATACGTTGGGAAAGTTTTTCCTTTGTCAAAATCAAGTGTACTGTAATTTAAGTGAGAGTGTTTACGCCTCAGGATCAAGCAGCTCTAAAGCAATTTGACTATTATTTAAAAGAGCCTGATCACCATGGAGACACGGTGGGAGCGCGCTATACTGACAGGTGGCGCTGGCTGCGGGCCTCGCCGCGCCGCTGTTACATGAGCACAGACGGAATTACGTGTGGAGCCGAAGTTCTGTGACACTCTCGCAAGCAAGTTCCTGTCTTTCCCCCATCCGCGGTTGCAGCCAGGCTGTCTGGCTCTTTGGCGGAGATGCACATGGAGGATGTTGAGGTATCAAATGAGAATCCTGTTTCACAGAAACAGAGTGATGGCCAGACGTGTAGCTTGTGCTTTTTTTTTTTTTTTTCAATAAGTCTGTGAGGCCATCTGGACTCTTTTAATGACTCTCCTATGAAAATCCTCTCCTGTGTTTAAAGAGCAGGTGTGAAGCTTGAAGTACTCAGCTGGTTGTTTGCATACTGATATTGCATGCAAAAACATCAATAAATTACAAAAGAAAAAAACTCTTTCATCTCTCAAGATGTCCAACAGTGTCAGTATTTCATCAGCGTTTTCCTCATTTAGGGCTCTGCGTCCAAAAGGCGTGGGCTAATCAGAAGTATTTCATATTTCAATCCAGGAACATTAGCCTCAAGCCTGTCTTTTGATTTCTATACGCTAAAGCGAATCCACTCTCGATTTTTCTTTACCCTTTAGTGATCTGTGATGCGAAGTATGACTCACTGGCAAGGAAGGGTGTCCCTGGGCAAAAAATTTATAATCACCAGGGTAAATTTGAAGAACACTTTTGGAATGCCAAACACTTAAATATTCATTAATAATGAATTTTTGTTTGCTGGTAAAGGTCAGTTCAACTGAATTTTTTAAAAATGGTCAGATGGCGGCTACATCCTTAATTGTTATTTATTTATTTATTTATTTTATAGCATAGGTCGTGATCGTGTCGTGGTTAGTACCCTACGTTGTGGCCGCAGCAATCGTGGTTCGAATCCTGGTCACGGCATGTGCGAAGACTTGTGGTGGCTCGGTGGTCCAGCGGTTAGCGCATCGACCTCACAGTGCAGAGCTTGTGTGTTCGATCCCGGCTCTGGCCTTCCTGGGTGGAGTTTGCATGTTTTCCCAGGCCTGCGTGGGTTTTCTCCGGGTACTCCGGTTTCCTCCCACATTCCAAAAACATGCATGGCAGGCTGATTGAACACTCAAAGGTGTCCCGAGGTGTGTGTGAGTGTGAGCGCGGATGGTTGTTCGTCTCTGTGTGCCCTGCGATTGGCCGGCAACCAGTTCAAGGTGTCCCCGCCTAATACCCGAAGACGGCTGGGATAGCCTCCAGCACCCCCCGTGACTCTTGTGAGGATAAAGCGGATCAGAAAATGGGTTGTTTTTAGCATGGGCCAAAGTATCTAATAGTTTTTGACCAATGAGACTTGAGAGGACCCCACAAGAACACACATTGAAATTAAAAGTTAGGTCAATAAGCCAAAGACAAAGTTGCTGATGCCACCGCACTTCATGACATTTTCAGCCCAAACTATGCGATGTGTGCGCGTGTGTGAGTGTGTGTGTTGTGTTTGTGCCGATTTATGAGCTGAGTGTCTTTTCATCCGTGCACAAACAGCCCTTTTTATAGAATCGCCTTCATGTGCAGGTTGACATGAATGCCAATCTCATGGCATACATAAGTCATGCCAGGTATTTCTAAGCCAAAGACAAAGTTGCTGATGCCACCGCACTTAATGACATTTTCAGCCCAAACTATGCGATGTGTGCGTGTGTGTTGTGTTTGTGCCGATTTATGAGCTGAGTGTCTTTTCATCCGTGCACAAATAGCCCTTTTTATAGAGTCGCCTTCATGTGCAGGTCGACATGAATGCCAATCTCATGGCATACATAAATCATGCCAGGTATTTAAACACAGAGACACACATGACAGAACTAAGACCAACAAAGAACAACACTGATAAAATGTATCACTAAAGCCACACGGTGAAAAATTCATCATTCATGGTGGAAAGTAAAGAATGTGCTTGTGAAATCATAAATAATTCAAATACGATTGGATTATTCAGCAGCTTGGCAGAACTGTCTATTTGTGCCGTTGCAAGACATACATTCATCTCAGCTCCTCGGTGACTTCTTCTAGACATCATATGTGAAGAACGATCAAAACTCTAAAACCTGAAAAGTCACGTTTGTGACTGACAGGGAGCGCGCCCCGAACTTTGGTCTCATCATGTGACTCGCTTTCCATGCGTCAGATCAGACTCGCTGACCTTGTGAATTGAATGGAAGCGCTCAATGTGTGTTGAGCTTTGAATGCCTGCGACATTCCGTGAGGGATGTGAAAGACGACGGCAGCGTGCAGTCGACGAGATGCCCTTCGTCTGGCAGGATCTAATCAAAAACATTCCTCGTTTTGTGGATCTCGCAGGTCGTAACTACCAGGCAACGCTCACAAAAATAAACAAATGGCGACTGGCATGTTGTCCCCGTTGGAATGTGTGTTTCAGAACGCGCCATTGGATCACATACTGCAAAGTACACCGTTTACGATATGCAGGGGGAAGATGTATGCAGATAAGCGAAGCTGCTGCATCTTCCGCTCGGGTCTTCTGGGAGGCTCAGATGGGATTTTCATCTCGGAAAAGATCATCACAATATGACAGGAACTATTCTCTGTTTTCCGCTTCTTTTATACCGCAAAGCCTCGAAAAGAGTTGTATTGCTGTGAGAACAGAATCCATAACCTCTTTACTGTCAACTGCTTGTATAGGCGTTGACGTGATTATATTAGCATTGATTTGAGTTTCACGTGCCACGCAAGCAAGTTTGGTATATATGCTAGAGCTTATTTTAAATCAACAGCGTTTTCAGAATGTGACACGGGATAGAGAAGAATGTTGTGAACAAGCGCGCCCCGAACTTTGGTCTCATCATCTGACTCGCTTTGCATGCGTCAGATCAGGGTCGCTGACCTTGTGAATTGAATGGAAGCGCTCAATGTGTGTTGAGCTTTGAATGCCTGCGACATTCCGTGAGGGATGTGAAAGACGACGGCAGCGTGCAGTCGACGAGATGCCCTTCGTCTGGCAGGATCTAATCAAAAACATTCCTCGTTTTGTGGATCTCGCAGGTCGTAACTACCAGGCAACGCTCACAAAAATAAACAAATGGCGACTGGCATGTTGTCCCCGTTGGAATGTGTGTTTCAGAATGCGCCATTGGATCACATACTGTAAAGTACGCCGTTTACGGTATGCAGGGGGGAGATGTATGCAGATAAGCGAAGCTGCTGCATCTTCCGCTCGGGTCTTCTGGGAGGCTCAGATGGGATTTTCATCTCGGAAAAGATCATCACAATATGACAGGAACTATTCTCTGTTTTCCGCTTCTTTTATACCGCAAAGCCTCGAAAAGAGTTGTATTGCTGTGAGAACAGAATCCATAACCTCTTTACTGTCAACTGCTTGTATAGGCGTTGACGTGATTATATTAGCATTGATTTGAGTTTCACGTGCCACGCAAGCAAGTTTGGTATATATGCTAGAGCTTATTTTAAATCAACAATGTTTTCAAAATGTGACACGAGATAGAGAAGAATATTGTGAACAACCCTGGCAAATTTGAATGATCGCCAAGTGTGTCAAATGAGGCTTAAAAAAAATGGTGAAAAATCAAGCAGTTCTCACTGCTCTCAAACACTGTGGGCATGTCCTCTAAATGAGCCGCAATAATTGAGCACAACCTTGGATAAATGTGAGCCAGTCTGCTCAAAATGCACAGCCAGCAAATGAATGGGTTAAGAAAACAACCCGGCATTTTTTTTTTAATTGGAACCAAGAAGGTGGAATACACCCCGATTGGTTGCCAGTCAAGCACAGGCTAAAGAAAGAGACAGACGGCCATTCACAGTTACTCACTCGCTGAGCAATGACTAAACGCAAACACTAACTGTGATCCCAACCCAACCCTTTTGTAGAACTGATGAACAATCTCATTTTACTAACGTGAATTCAAATCTATCCAAAACTTTCCTTGACTTCCCTGCAGGAGCCCTCTCAGCCTTCCGACTGCCTTTGTGCTAACAAACCAACGGAAGCCTAAATGTGTCCACACACACCACAGAGGAAGTGAGGGGAAAAAAAAATGTCCATCCCAGCAAATTACGGACAGTTAATCATTTATTTAAAATCCCTCACAGTTCAGTCAGCATCTGATTAATGAAACATCCTCGAGGAAAAAAAATGAAGAGGCTGTAAATTATCGATAAAGTCTTCCGACAAGGCAACTCCAGCCGTTTGGTTACTCGTTGCTACATTAATTTAACAAAAATTCCTGTGCAATTTTTCATGACTTTATAGGTGGATTTTGGCTTAATTGTGTGTACGTGTGTGTGTGTGCACTACAGGTCAGAGTTTGTCGAGAACAAGCGCACTGCTGCCAACCTGCTTTGCCACCCGTTGAGAAATACGGCTAAAGCTGTTGAAAGAAAATTACCATTTTCTGCGGAAATGTAGCGCACTGCTGCCAACCTGCTTTGCCACCCGTTGAAAGAAAATTACCATTTTCTGCGGAAATGGCATGATTAGGCCTTTACGCATTCTTCAGCTGGCCTGGCTCCTTCACCTCTTTTATGAAATGTGCACTCGTGCGTTTCGGCAATCTATATTTTCATTTCAGTTGAAACATCTCGGGTGAGACAGAAATAGCCATAAATTGGTTATGATAATGACGGGCGGCAAGAGGAAAATCTGACTCCTGGAGTTTACGTCATTTTGTGTGTGTGTGTGTGTGTGTGCGTGTGCGTGTGCGTGTGCGTGTGCGTGTGCGTGTG
>NW_017805625.1:4851155-4914482 GCF_001891065.2 Hippocampus comes | reverse complement strand
GTGTGTGTGTGTGTGTGTGTGTGTGTGCGTGTGCGTGTGCGTGGGTGGGTTTGCATTGCCTCCCAACAAATGTTGAGGCCTGGAAATTTCTGCTAGATTGACTCATTTGATATTCATCCCACTGATCCCGCATGAGCACAAAGATCCCACGTCTTGAGCCAACTGAGGCATCTCACAAAACATCTTCAAAAATGTCCACTTTTTTGTTTTTTCAATGGCGACTTCTGTTCCCCGGTTCCGGCCTCAACTTATTTGTAATTTGAACTTCAATTTTCATCGATTTGGTTTGTGCAGTTTCTCAGATTCAATTAATGCGTTTGGCCCAATTTGTGTGGCAAAATACCGAAACGGACGTTCAACTTGAATTTAGTGCTCTTGCAATGCTGTGGTGATACGTCTGAAATCGTGATTGCAGGAATGAGCCACAGCATGAATTCCAACCAGATTTTCTTTTCCTTTAAATCAGTCTGGCTGCCCTTAGGCGTTTAAAGTTGCCTCAAGCAAAAACTAGTCCGTCGCTTCCCTCGCACGTTGTCGTCACTGTCACAGCCCTGACAAAAGCTTCAAGTCGGAAAATGCAAACTTTCATTATTGCTTTCTTCTCCTTCAACTCTCCTTCAAATCTTTCTGCCCGCATCCTTTCTTGTCTTTCTTCCGAAGTGTTGCGGCAACTTTTGTGACAGGGTTTGCAATTTCACAACAAATTCTATTCACGGCGGCCTGTGTCACTCACTTTGGTTGACAATTAGAAAAGGTTGTTGCGAATCAGACGACACATGAATGACATCTGTTTAATCCAGCATGTCGACATTTCACCTGTAGCTGCTGGCACCAGCCACAAGTTGTTTTTTTTTTTTTTTTGAAGGATTGGATTTGTGTCAATGCCTACCAGGGTTTTTGTGAAGGATTGGATTTGTGTCATACCTACCAGGGTGGCCGAGTGGTTAAGGTGTTGGACTTAAGATCCAATGGGCATCTGTTCCGAGTGGTTAAGGCGTTGGACTTAAGATCCAATGGGCATCTGTCCACGTGGGTTCAAACCCCACTCCTGGTAGTATTTTTTCAGTGTCAGGAGGTTTTCAATTGGGACTTTGGCTTTGCGACGGGAGTGTCATGATGAGATACGCCCTCCCCAAAACAGGAACTAATTATTGCAGCCACTCGACTGTTCGGATAACCTTGAACGACATCCCAAATTCCCAAGACGCATTTGCAGTTCTGTTCTTGACCTCCCTTTACTCTGAATATCCCAGCATACATCTCGTCTGCTTCTCTGTGCAGCACTAAGAGTAGGAGAGCGAAAATCGAATTCGTTATCGATGTGAACAGATGCGTAGTTATAGACAATGAAAATGCCTGTCGCGGCTCTTCTTCTTTCCTCATGTGTATCAGTTAAGGGTTGAGCACCCAGCTGGGAGCGGAAGAGTTGGAAATTTAGATCAAATATTCAAGCCTTAGATGAAATACTACTGTTGTTACAAAATGGGAACACATTTCAAATCGAATTCGAACCTATGTTGTGCATCAAGAAGAAGCTAAGGATCCATATCCAGTCACAGCACCTTGTCACAGGCCTTTTTCAGCTGACTTTCGGCAAGAGGCAGAGCAAATCCAGAGCACAGCACAACCATTCACTCTCTTCACCTTTTGAGAGTCTTCATTTTAACTTAGCAAGAATGTTTTCCCAGAGGAGAAAAAAAACAGCAACGGTGGGAACCTGTAAACGCCACACAAAAAATGCTGAGAGTCAAAAGTCAAACCTTTGACAGTGAGGCAGACACGCTAGCTTTTTTCCAGGTGGCCAACTTGCTGCGACTCTTTCAGATCCCTCAGATCAGTTATGCCTCCACCAGTGCCAAACTCAGTGACAAGACTCGGTATGACTACTTCGCCCGCACCGTACCCCCCGATTTCTTCCAGGCCAAGGCAATGGCAGAAATCCTCCGTTACTTCAACTGGACGTATGTATCGACAGTGGCGTCGGAAGGTGACTACGGCGAGACGGGCATCGACGCCTTTCAGCAGGAGGCTCGAGCCCGCCACATCTGCATCGCCACGTCAGCCAAGGTGAGCCGTTCCATGAGCCGCTGGAGCTATGAGAACGTGATCCGCTCCCTGCAGCAGAAGTCCAACGCCAAGGTGGTCATCCTGTTTACTCGCAGCGAAGATGCCCGCGAGCTTCTGGTGGCGGCCAACCGCATGAACGTCTCTTTCACTTGGGTGGCCAGTGACGGTTGGGGAGCGCAGGAGAGCGTGGTGCGGGGCAGTGAAGCCGTCGCAGATGGAGCATTCACCATTGAGCTGGCCTCCTATCCCATCCCCCGTTTTAACGACTACTTCACGGCTCTCCATCCGTACAACAACAGCAGGAATCCGTGGTTCAGAGAGTTCTGGGAGAACCAGTTCCAGTGCAGCCTTCACGATTTAAGTTGTGGGAAGCACTCGCTGCGTGAGGCCCCGTTTCAACCTGAGTCCAAGATTATGTTTGTGGTGAACGCAGTGTACGCCATGGCCACTGCGTTACACAACATGAGGCAGGCCTTGTGCCCCAACTCCACCAAGGTCTGCGATGCACTTAAGCCTGGCAATGGCAGGAAATTTTACAGGGACTATATTCTCAAGACCAAGCTGGACGGTGAGTAGTCTTCAATGACCAATATCATATTTTGAAGACAAAAATATTTGATTGTCCTCACTTCAACGGTGGTGTGAAAAAAAAATGCCCCGCCCCCTTCCTGCTTTTAAAAAAAACTTGCAGTTTGTCACACTTAAATATGAACAAGTCTGATGGTAATTAGGTTTGGGTGTGGTCAGTGTACATAATCTGAAAAATGTGATTAGACACAGTAAATGCAAGATTTAATGAAGGGGAAAGTACGTCACACCGGGTCAGGTTTCTTTGAATATTTTTTTTCATTACTATTAAAAAAAAAAAAAAAAATCTTATATTTTCTACTTGTCCGATCTTGACATTTGTTTGATGATCTTAAACATTAAATCGGTGTTGCTGTGCAAAAGAATAATCATTTTAAAGGGGTCAAATACTTTTGTTGTGCTACTGAACACACACACACACACACACACACACACACACACTAATTGGCAAAGGCAACTAGCACCACAGCCCCACCACCATTTTCAAGCATCTTAATCACGAGACTAATTGTAGTTTTAACATCACACTCCCAGCTGATACAGGAATTTTTATTTTTATTTTTTTGCCTGTCTACAAAGGGCTGCACCATAGATTGTTCAACACTGAAGCGACAGCAAAGAAGAGGCGATAGAAATGTTGTTGTCATCATTGTCCATTGCTCTCTATGATGTATACATTTTACGGCTTTGCATTTTGACATGCTTTCCATTCATTTCCGACAGCGCCGTTTCGTCCACCAGATACAGATAACGTTGTCCGCTTTGACGCTTTCGGAGACAGCTTCGGCCGCTACAACATTTTCCACTACCACAAGGCAGGTGGACGCTACAGCTACCGCAAGGTCGGGTACTGGGCTCAGAGTCTGATCCTGAACACAAGCCTGATCCCCTGGGCTAACGGCGCGCCCACCTCGCAGTGTAGCGACCCCTGCAGGAAGAACGAGGTGAAGAGCATGCAGCCCGGAGACGTGTGCTGCTGGATCTGCATCCCATGCCAGTCTTACCAATACTTGCAGGATGAGTTCACGTGTGCCGACTGCAGCTTTGGACGGTGGCCTCTGGCTAATCTGACAGGTTGCTATGACCTACCCGAGGAGTACATCCGCTGGGAAGATGCCTGGGCCATTGGACCCGTCAGCATTTCCTGCCTGGGGATGATGTGCACTCTATTCGTCATCGGCCTCTTCCTCAAACACAACGAGACCCCCGTGGTGAAAGCCAGCGGACGTGAGCTCTCCTACATTCTCTTGCTGGGAGTGCTGATGTGCTATACAATGACTTTCATCTACATCGCCAAACCTTCCACGGCGGTTTGCACACTGCGCCGCCTGGGCTTGGGAACCTCCTTCGCCGTGTGCTACTCGGCCCTCCTGACCAAGACCAATCGCATTGCTCGGATCTTCAACGGGGTCAAGGGCGGTGCCCAGCGACCTCGATTTATCAGCCCGGCCTCACAGGTCGCCATCTGCGGAGGTCTGATCTCCTGCCAGCTGGTCGTGGTGGTGGTCTGGCTTCTCATCGAAGCTCCGGGAGTGAGAAAGGAAGTGAGCCCGGAGAAGAGAGATGTCGTCACCCTCAAGTGTAACAGCAAAGACTCCAGCATGCTCATGTCTCTCACCTACAACTGCGTCCTCATCATCCTCTGCACGGTGTACGCCTTCAAGACCCGCAAGTGCCCCGAAAATTTTAACGAAGCCAAGTTCATTGGCTTCACCATGTATACAACCTGCATCATCTGGCTGGCTTTTCAGCCTATTTTCTACGTCACTGCCAGTGACTACAGGGTGAGTTACCACAACGTTCGTCACACGTCGGGATTTTGACTCGCTTCTTGTCAAACCGTTCATGAAGGAACAATTTGGTAATGTAGCGGGAAAAAAATACAGCTCAACATAAATCTTTTCTTTTTTTTTCACCATCGTTTTGGGGGAGGTGGGATTGAGAGATAAACAATAAACAATGGAGATAATGTGGTTGCACAAGTGTGCACACCCTCTTATAACTGGGACTGTGGCTAGGTTCAGACTTAATCAATCACATTTAAACTCATGCTAAATGAGATTTAACGCACACCTGCCACCATTTTGATCCATGCCAAATTAAGTTCTAGTCGGCTTTCACTCACTTTTTTTTTTCATTACATCTTAAAGAAAAAGTCACAATCTGCAGGGAGTTTCCTCAACGCCAGAGGGAGCTACTGTTCAAAGTATCAGTTAGGGGAAGGATACAAAAGAATTTCCGAGGCATCAAAAATGTCATGGAACATTGTGAAGACAGTCATGATCAAGCAAATATGGCACGACACTGACATTAATAAGAACTGGACACCCCTCAAAAATGATGAAAAGATCAGAAGAAAATTCATCAGGGAAGCTGCCAAGAGGCAAACACTGACATTGAAGGAGCTGTCAACAATTTTGGCTGTATATGGCAGACAACCAGTTCAGCCCGAAGACAGCTGGGATAGGCTCCAGTAACGCCCCGCGACCCTTGTGAGGATAAGAGGATCAGAAAATGGATAGATGGATGGATGTATCAGTCCTAGTGGCAACCCTTGTAATGTCAACATATCCCCTCCCAAACATTGCATAAGATAAGAAACTTTTATTTGTCTCACAATGGAAAAATTCCCAATTCACAGCAGCAAAATTATGAAAGGGAGAAAGTACAAGACAAAAAGTATATAAATAAATATAAATATAGGCATATTAAAATGGGTGAGCGTGGGTGAGTCCAGGTTTTCAGGTCTGTCTATTCAATAGCCTGACAGCAGTTGGCAGGAACGAGCGGCGGTACCTCTCCTTCTTGCAGCGCGGGGGTATCAGTCTCTGGATGAAGGAGCTGCCCAGTGCTGTCAGAGTGGTCTGGAGGGGGTGGGAGGGTCTGTCCATCATAGCTGTTAGCTTAGCTAGCGTCCTCCTGTTGCCCAGCGTCATATAAACCAAATCGATAGACTGTCAGAGAAATGAGTGACCGAAGTTGTCGGGATATTTGCCCCTGGGACCTGAACACATTGCGGCATTGGAGAGGGAGATGGAGACAGTGGACTCCCCTGACACAATTTCCTCCGCGGGAACGAAGAGGAGACAAGCAGGACCACGTGGGCAGAAAGGGAACGGGATGTCCCAGTGTGTCCCCCTGCACATTGCTGTGTGGAATGGAGTGTGAAAGACAAGAATGCTGAGTCCCAGCTGTGCCCTCTGTCCTGGGACTATGCGAGATGCTCAGATGAAGCCTCTGTGCTGCCCCTGCAGGCAATGTGGGGAATTGGCAGCCAGAATGGGCTCGTCAGACACACAAAGAACTCTCCTTTGACCAATAAATAATAAGTGAAGCATAGGGTCAGTTGTATTCAAACGTTACTCGTGTTTCGTGAGTTGAATACCACTTCTCACGTTGTTGTCACACCCTGATGCAAATCTCCAGCGAGGGGAAAAAAATTGGAGTGTGGTCTGTCATGAAATGTGAACATAAATTAAATGCAATCCACTGAGCCGTGAATAGCTCATATGATTATCATATGAAATATTGAAGCTGTTCTCTGCGCCCTGAGGGAGAAAGGTCTCCCCTCGTATGCCAGGCCTGGACATCTCATCTTGGCAGCAAACACAACTGATTAAACACCCACAGTCACAGACAGCGCCTCCATGAACGCACTGAGGGCTGACGGGAAGGACAGAGGCGCAACCTCGGACAGATTACAGAACCTTGTGCTTAGAAATGCAGCGTCGAGCGGGCTCAACCAATTTAATTATTTTTTTATGCTGCAAATAGAGGGGTGGGGGAAACATCCTGCATAATCCTCAATTCTTGTTTCGGAAAGCCAAAATGGATTAGTAATATTGCAGCAATGTATCACTAAAAATATAAAGAAGTTAAAAATCAAGACCTGCTAATGACAATCCGCACATGGCGGATTTATTTTGAGCTCCGGTTTGACAAAGCCAAAACCACCTACACACTAGTAAATGAAATTCAAAGTTCATACCAGCCCTATAGACGGGCTTGCTGGTTCATCTAAAAAAACTTTTTAATAACCAGACAGAAAAAAAGCGCAGTGAAAAAAAGGCAATATACTTCCTGAAGACATGATTTATACTGAGCACAGACAGCAGTGCTGCTTTTTTTTTTAAATAAAATCAACCTTTCAAAGGTGTGGAACCGGCATCAATGTGCTCCACATGTTCTTTATCCTCCAGCAGGAGACATCTCGAAAAGAACGTTACTGCAAATGTGGATTCTTTGTGCTCTCCTCTTCCTACGCAACGCTTGTGAATTATTAAAGTCACTGAAAACTTTTCCGTGAAAAGTAATTCCAATGCTTTTCAGTATGTAGACTGGAATAAGGGTGTCAAAATGACTGCCCACAGATTAGTGATAGTACATGATTCTGTGTTTTATGGTACCGGCGTGTTTGTCAGACCTTAATAGATTTGCCCGTATGTTTCCAGGTGCAGACCACTACTATGTGCATCTCGGTCAGTCTGAGCGGGTCGGTTGTCCTGGGTTGCCTCTTTGCTCCGAAAGTCCACATCATTCTGTTCCAGCCACAGAAGAATGTCAGCACTCTTCGGGTGGCCACCACCCGCTTCAGCGTCACCACTGGCCCGGGCTCCAGTTTCTCTCAAGGTACGTGGCGCACTTGTTGGCAGAGAGGACAGACTAGCCATGTTTAAACGTACATATCTATACTTCTGCATGTCTTTTTTTTTTGCAGCATCAGCGTCCAATGTCGTTCCAACGGTGTGTAACGGGCGAGAGGTGGTGGACTCCACGACGTCTTCCTTGTGAAGATGAGCTGAGTAACTCTGCCAAGCGTTGTAAACACAATTATATAACCACTAGTCCTCAAACAGGTGTCTGAGATATTAAAGAGGACAGTTGTCCTGACTTTGTTGTCCTCAAAGTGCTGTGAGTACAATGTCCCAATTCTTTTCTTCTGTTTTTCAATTCAAATAAATGACCAAGTGAAATCATGCCAATAAAGGTTACATAGAGTCTTGCCCTCGTTTTTACTGCAACAATGATCGTGAATCTGTTAAATGTATTATATACGGGATGTTTTTCATGTAGATTTCTGGTGAACAGTTTGTGCTTTCTTGTAATTTATGTAAATAAAATGTGTTTTATATTAATACGGTATGAGAATTCACTTGTGTTTTATTTGGATAAACCATGCACAATGTTTCTATTCTGTGCGTGTGTGCGCGTGTGCATGTGTGTTTGTGTTTTAGTTCATTTTGAACACAGCCACATCCCAGTTATAAGACGGTGCGCGTTATTTTTGCAAAACTCATTAGTCATATGAGTTGTTTTTACTTCCCCTGTCAAAATTATTTGTTTTCACTGGATGAATACAGTTCACGTTAATGATGGAAAAAGGTGAGAATTTATTTAAAACTGGAATTGTTTTATACATATATTCCACAAAAACCTGGTATTTCTAAAGGTGTGTGTCGACTTTTTATTTAATCCGCTGTAAAAATCTGACTATAAATACTATGATAGCACCTTGACTACGGCACTGGTGACAAGATGGTTTCCCGTAATATATCTTCTACCAAAGCATTCAAATCAAACGGAGATTTGGCTAAGATTCAGCAGTGATTGTAAATCATCCACCAGAAGATGCTACGACATTACAGCTTCATTCTACAGCCATTAAGTCACAATACAAACACACAATGTCATCCTGTACTGGTGTACAGCAGCATGATTCGGTCCTGGGTAAAATAGCGCCCGGCAGTCGTGATTTAACACTGCCATCTTGTGTTCAATTTGTTTCAATATGCAAATATGGGTGTCAATTTGAGGGGATGGCCTTGTAAAACGTCATTATTTTTCAAGATGTTAAGGGTCACCACGAAAATATGGGCATTAGAGAAACAAATATTGGCGACGAAAGTTAATTTCTACTGAAAAATACAAGCATTTTAGCAAATAAAAAGTAGCAAAAAATTCGGTCCATATTTGTATAGAGGTCAAACGGTGGGATGAAGATTCATCTGACTGGAATTAAATTATTTTTCGCAAATCCAAGTTCGAGTTTAATGTGTTTAAATGTTTTCAATAGTAGAGGACACTCCCCCAGTTGCTCGCTAGGTGGCAGTGCAGGCAGACATTTTGGCTGATTCCCGTCACTGACAACAGCATGGAGGAAGAAAGGAAGAAAGCCTGAAAGTCTTGAAAGTCCAACACCAACACAAGGAAAACTTCCCGAAATTCCGAAATCAGACCTTCAAGACTGTGCAGTGACTGTGAGTTGCTTGTTTGTTTTAATGTGTGTGTGTGTGTGTGTGTGTGTGTGTGTGTGTGTGTGTGTGTGTGTGTGTGTGTGTGTGTGTGTGTGTCGTTCGCGAACGAACCGGCTCTAGGAGCCGGCTCTTTGAAGTGAACGACGGGAGCCGGCTCCTAATAGGGAGCCACTCCTAATAGGAGCCGACTTTTTTTTTTCTCCTGATTCCCCCCCTTCGGTTAAAGCCGCACGTGATTGGTCGAGATCTGTAGTAGAAGAGGGAGGGGAGAGTTACACACGCACACACGCTGCAGTGAAGAGAAGGGGGAGGAGTTAGAGACACACAGCAGCACACTGTGAGCAGCACACGAACAGGAGAGACAGGGAGATGAGAGAGAGCTCGAAAGCACTACAGAGAAAAAAATAACACGGTGGAAAGTGGAAAGGTGAGAAAATGGATTGGAAACGCAGTGAAATTTGGACTCATTTCAACTTAAATGATAGTGACAGCGTGTAGACTGTGCAAGGTTAAAATATCCAATGTCAAATTTAAATTTATAATTTGGTGTGTGGTCATCAAAGCTTATTTATGTTGTTTACCTGTAAATAGTTAAAAGCGGATAAATATACACATTCAGAGATTGGAACTTTTTGTTGACCTTGTTTTTAGATCGGTCGTTGTTTTTGTACTTTGTAATGTATTTTTTGGAGCACTCCATGTTGTACTCCATGTTGGGTATGTTCAGAAGAATATAAATATAGCCATATAAATAATGAATATTTGATATACTGTATATTTTTTACATTAGGAATTCATTTTACACGTAACTTTACATTATTTTTGGTAGTAAATTAATTGAAGCAACAAAAACACTCAGGAGCCATTTGGGAGCCGAAAGAGTCGGCTCTTTTTAGTGAGCCGAGCGGCTCACTAAAAAGAGCCGGAATTCCCATCACGAGTGTGTCACCATCTCTAACAACACGCCTTTATTCGCGTGTGACAAAAGGCGCGTTCGGAACATTTTCATGGCAACGCAGATCCGTTTTGAAACAGTGTTATTTTCACACATCTTTCGCTCATTACAATAGGAGCGATTAAAGAAAAATCTCTCGTTGCACGTTACACACACTGTGACTGAACATGTCCGGACATCGCGGCTTCTTGAGCAACATAGCAGCTGTGCTTGTCCACTCAGCTACTTCATGGCACCAAAGAGACGGTCTGCTTCTGCTACCAAAGCGGGCGGCAAGAAGATCAAGGCAGAACCCGAGCTACCGAAGCCCAAAGATGCATTCACCTCGACCAAAGAGGCTCTTCTGGCTGCAGGGCCACAAACCAAAGGAAAGAAGAAGGTGGACGAACACTGCTCACTGTCAAGCAAAGGAGAGGTTAGCTACTCATGTCCAGGCCCAGTCAGTCGTTAAGATGCAGTCATAACTAAGTAACAAATACTGTACTCTATTGTTTTCCTCCAGGTGTACAAAGACTATGACTGCATGCTCAATTATACGAATGTTCGAAACAACTATAATGACTTCTATGTTATTCAAGTCATTAAAGCTGCCAAAAAGTACTATTCATGGGACAGATGGGGCAGAGTGGTAAGTTACGTGAATGTAGACGTGCTAGTTCAGGGGTGCCTGAGTCCGGTCTTCGAGAGCCCCAATCCAGCCTGTTTTAGATGTCTCCTCCTCTGCAAAGCTTGTTGACATACTGATCATTTGAATCATCTAAAACAGGCTGGATCGGGGCTTTTGAGGACGATTTGGGCACCCCTGCATTAGATCGGTACTGCTGAGCTATCATGGAAAATCATCGAATTGCATTTTTTTCGCTTATTATTTGATATATTAGCTGATACCTGATTCCTTTTTCATCCAACTTCAGGGTTACGTGGGTTACTCCAATCTGAATACGTTTTCAGACGTTAAGAGTGCCGTGAAGGACTTTGAAAAAAAGTTCAAGGACAGCACCATGAACAATTGGAGTGATCGCATGAATTTTGTGTCTCACTCTGGGAAGTACACTTTGATTGAGGTGGATGCAGGGGTCACGGTAATATTTTCATTTATTTATTTATTTATTTTTTCAGATGCAAGGTGGGCTGACTATGAAACAGGGAAACTCGATGTCACGCAGGCATGACAATGGCCTTCTCGGAAGCATTTTTAAACCGCATCGATTATCAGCAAAATCTGACTGTTGTCCCCCCCCCCCCAATTTGTTAGGTGGACATTGTTGATGGAACGGCTGTCAAGGTCACTAAAAACGTCCTACCTTGCACCCTGGACAAAGCTAAACAGGCGCTCATCGAGCTCATTTTCAGCAATGATATGTTCACGGCGGCAATGGAATGTATGAACTTAGGTGGGTGTGACTCAGTGCCTTTTCAGCATGGACTGGTTCAGGCACTCTAATCGTTTCTCAAAGTAGACACATGAGTGAGCCACTCAGTGGAACATTTCTATGACTGACCGTAAACTGCAAAGTTTCATTTTACCTCCAACCCATCTTCCATTATTTGCCAACCTTTCACAGTTTTTTTTTTTTTTTAAGTCTTGTCCCCACAGCAAGGTTTCGTGAAATATGCACTGGTAGCAAGTCCAACAGATATAGAACATTTGCAATTGAATCGAAACAAGAAATGTTTGTCATTTGCAAATTTGGGAATGCCACAACGTTTTCGAACAGGGCAATGCAACCTTGAAATCATTTCAACGTCTGGACTTTGTGTTTGTTGAGATAGACGTCAAGAAGATGCCTTTGGGTAAGCTCAGCAAGTTGCAAATTGCAAAGGGCTTCGAGGTGCTGGAAGAAATTGAAGCAGCCTTGACTCAAAAGAGCAGGAGGCCACGTCTTGAAGAACTTTCCTCCAAGTTTTTTACAACAATCCCGCATAACTTCGGTCGCACCAGACCACCAACCATTGACAACAACAACATTGTGGAAAAAAAGAAAGAGATGCTGATGGTAATTTTTTCTTTCTTCATTTTTACCGTATTTTCCACCCGAAAAGGCGCACCTAAAAGGTGTCCCTAAAGGCCTTGCATTTTCTTACAAGCTCACAGTGCCCCTTAAAATCCGATGCGCCTCGTGTATGCCTATTCGGTACTTTGTCGAGCCCCAAAATGGCTACTTGCTCGAGACAAGCTTACAACGCAGAGTTCAAACTTAAAGGCGATCGGTTTCGCAGAAATAGAGCAGCGGCAAGAGAGTTCAACGTTAAAGAGTCGATGTTATCATTTGCTGTTGGATAAGTGAACCGTGTCGCTGCTTTATTAAATAAGTTTGACATCTGATCGTTCTGTTGGCATTTCCTTGAGCGTAGCTCCATCTCGTGCAGGGGTCGGTAACCCAAAATGTTGAAAGAGCCACATTGGACCAAAATAAACAAAAAACAAATATGTCTGGAGCCGCAAAAAAAAAAAAAAAAAAATTTAAAGCCTTATAATGAAGGCAACACATGCTGTATGTATCTACCGTATATGAGCTATATTAGCCTGCCATCAACATGACTTAACACACAACGAGCATTCATGATTGAAAGTTTTTTTCCCCCTGCAGTTCATCCTGTAGAGGAGGGGTGCCCAAACGTTTTTGACGGAAGGTCTACTTTTCGAACAACCAACCTTCCGCGATCGACCCGTTATCGCATACGCGCACACACTTACACACGCATGCCGTAAAGAGCAACAGCCAGAACGGCCGCTAAGAAGAATGAGGCACGGGACGTACTTTCGCAGCTTGCTGGCTATCGTAGCTCATGTGTCCCGTTTAAAACTGCTTTAATATTTATTCGACACATTTTTAAAGCATCAGAAAACGTCAATAATGTTTGTGTCATATATGTCCTCTTGACAGAAACCATAGCGTAATATCTGTTTCTTGTTATTTGTTTATTTGAGGGCTGGGTTTGTTGAGTAGGGATTGACGTCATAGAGAGGCGACGAACCAGGTTGAGGAGTCAGTCTGAGTGTGGAGCGCATGCGCGTGAGTTGTGGCCAACAGCAGCTCATGTGAATGTGTTTTAATTGCTGCCTCGTTTTGTTTATTAAAAAGCGAACAGACTGCATCAGCGACTGTGTGCACCTTTGACCACATTGAAGGGCATTACAAAATTAAAACAAAAAAATATATTTCCCTCCCATCTTTTTCCATTTTCAACCATTTTTGGAAAAGCTCTAGGGAGCCACGAGGGGGCGCTAAAGAGTCACATGCGTCTCGCGAGCCGCGTGTTGCCGATGCCTGATCTAGTGGATGCATTATTGATTGCGTCTTATCATGCGGTGCGTCCAATCTATTAAAAAAAAAAAAATTACAAAATAGGCCATTCATTGAAGGTACGCCTCATAATCCAGTACGCCTTTTAGTGTGGAAAATACGGTCTTATCTTTTAAAAAATATCTAGCGGCTCGTCTTTCAGATGATTTTCCCCCGCTGAATTGTCGAATGCTCCTGTAGGTGCTTGCTGATATTGAGCTCGCTCAGACTCTGAAATCAGAGACAGAGAAGGCACAGAAAGAGATGATCGAGACTGTCCCCGACCCGCTTGACCAGGACTACAGTTCTCTCAAGTGCAAACTCTCTCTGTTGGATAAAAGATCAAAAACGTTCAAGATAATCGACAAATACCTAAAGCAAACACAGGGCTATCAGAAGCCCAAAATTGTCAACGTATGGGAAGTCGACAGAGAAACTGAGGTAGGATCTCGGCTGTATTTTGCTCTTTATCCAAAGGAATGACGGTAAGAGTGAATCACTGCACAATCGCAGGGGGCTCGATTTCAAAAGCATGACGACCTGGAGAACCGCCGTCTGCTGTGGCATGGCACTAACATCGCCGTCGTGGCTGCTATACTGAAGAGCGGCCTGAGGATAATGCCCCATTCGGGGGGCCGTGTTGGACGCGGTATCTATTTTGCATCCGAAAACTCTGTGTCTGCATGTTACGGTAAGGCCAAATAAATATGGACTAGTCACACATCTGAAATGGTGGTAACAATGACCAAATAAAAAAAAATGGCTGTCATTCTCATTTTTAGTGCACATGTCGAAAAATACCGGCGTGATGTTTTTGAGTGAAGTGGCCCTCGGCAGAGAACACACCATCACCACAGACAACTCTTCTTTGAAAAAGGCGCCTGCTGGATACGATTCTGTAGTTGCACGAGGTCGAGTGGAACCAGGTACTTCTCAAGCCTGTGTCGTGGCAGCTCGTGGTTGAACGACTTCACATAGTTGGTCGTCCACGCTCAAGTCATTAATGTCGACGCTGTGAGATTTCACAAAAACAGTCCCATTTACGATTAGGGAATTGTACGCTCATGCACTTTGAGTAAATTATGCCGCTTGCGGGCAAATGCAAACTCGACGCCAAAACGAACATCAACTTTTGATTTTTTATTTGCCTTTTATGTCTTGAAGAAACCACACCTCGGCCGTTTTTTATGAGTCATTTATCCCAAAACATGTTTCTATTCTGATTCCAAAATTGGAACTTTCACATTGTTGTGAAATCTCTAAAATGTGTACAATCCTGGTACATCCATGAGGAATAATAGTACAGTAAATATTCCCATCCCCGGAATTCTATGAAAAGGAATATCCTTCACCTGGAACAAAAGCCTGTGCATTAACATTTTGACTACGATATTACATGTTACCGGAACATACGTAAGCGGAAATTCCACTACCCGTAACCCGGATTGAGACGTCATGCCGCGGGAGCTTAAATACATGCAACGCCCACCCGATGCTACGGAACGACGACACCGAGACACATTTTCACTTCGCGTTTTTCGATCATCAGATTCGAAACGACGACGTGTAAGTGAGTTTTTATTGGCGTGCGTTTGACTGCAATTGCGAAAGATTTTAACTTTATTCACTTACGTCGTGTAGATCATGGCATCGAAACGTAGAAGAACTGTAATGATCCAGCGAGGAAGCAATCCAAATGGCAAGTAAAATCCGTCAGTATGCACAAGAATTACCAGACATTGGTGATCAATGGGACAGTTACTTGCAACTAGCAAGAAAACTGTATGACACGCAGGCAAACATTGTCATAAACCAAAGAATGCATCCAACCAAACAATCCAAAATAGACACATTTTTTTCCAAAGACAGAAAAAAAATAAACATTAAATACTGTACGTATTTTACTGTTGTGATTTTTTTTTTGGATACACCTGTATTGCAGTTTTTGTTATATCAAGTTTTTGGACAGTATATTTTTGTATTTTATTGATTGTGTTGTTCCACGTGCATTTTTGTCAACATACTTGCAGGTTCATAAAGGACATGTACCATGCTCATTTCCCAAATGCGGAATTTCTGTTATTAGGACAAATTGGACAGCGCAAACATGAGTCCGCACTAGAGAATATTTACTGTATTTAATTCAACCCCAAAACTCACTCATTTCTATCAAGCGATTTGTGTTTTCAGATCCGTCCAAAGACATCTTCATCACCCTGGACGGCAAGGAGGTGGCCGTCCCACAGGGTAAGCCTATCACGCAGTCTCAGTACTCTGAGAGCTGCTTCAGCAACAGCGAATATCTCATCTACAAAGAGAGTCAGTGTCGCCTGCGCTACCTGCTTGAGCTGAAAATGTAACAGCAGGGAAAGGCATTTCTTTAAAAACAGAAGGTGTGCCACGTTATGTCGGGCATTGCTTTTTTTTTTTTTGTTTCCTCTCTCACAATTTTCTTTGTTCGCACCTTCCGTGCTGTTAATCTACAGTTAATGAGTGTGAAGGATTGCACTTTAATACTCAGACATGCACTCGCTCCATTGACGAATCCTTTGCTTGATGAAACATAGAAGTATGAATTGTACCTTGTTTTGCCTCTGTTAATGAATGACGCAGGTGTACCTAATGTTATGACCGGTGACTGCAGGTAATCATGATCGACACTTTTAAATAATCGAGTGACATCCGCTTATGCTTTCTAATGCATTGCTTGATGTGCATTCTTTCTGTGAAGCATTTCTGACTGGCAATCTTGAAAATGGACTCAATTATTCTATAGATTAGAATAATTAAATTCTTCTGTCATTATATAATTAAGTGTTGACTGGAAGACTCGGTAAAATGTGCAATTTTATTACTAAGGTCAAACAAAAAAAATAGTGTGTTTCCGGTAACATGAAATTTCAGCATTGGGTCGTTAGGTCTGACAAAGTTTTTTTTTTCATCTTTTTTTTTTCCATCAAAAATGTAAACAAAATAACCATAAAACTTAAAACAAGAAGACATTGAACCCGCCACTCGGCGGCCGGCGCCGCCGCCACCTTTTTAGTTTTCTCCCTGCTCCGGACTCGGGGGGCCGGGGCGCGCCTCCGCCGCCGTCCTCCTCCGCCCTCGGTTTTTACTCGGCCCGTAGTGTTCATCAAATAGTTCGCAGAATTTTTTCGATACATCAATGGATGCTATTTTCTTAACATTACGGTGCGAGCATGCGACTGTCCGCAACACAGAAAACGCGGTTTAAACTGTCGTCGGAGATCGCGGCCGCCGCCATGTTTCAATGTTGTAGATAGACAGACGACGGGGCAAACAACGCACGCGCTCAACGTGAATATCGCGAGAGTTTGCGCCGATGTAAACCCTCGACACAAAAATGTCGAGGGCCGACCGTAAAGTTTTTTTTCAGCGTCGAAATTCTCGGTCAGTCGGGTTACCGGAAACACTCCTTTTTTTTCTATGCCTAATCATAAAGCACTGTCAATTTTTGAGCTGCTAAAAATATATATAAATAAATGCCCAGGAAGTGCTTTTGTTATGCAAAGCAATATCGAAATTGGAAATAGATTCCTTGCCTTGATTACGGTGGAACCTACAAAGTTGAACACCGCCCAAACTTGATTAGAAATTGGGAGTTCAAACCGAATTTTCTGCTAGAATTAAGTTCTATCATCTTAATCGTATATAAACTGCTTCAAACAACAAAGCGTGTGAGGGAAAAGTGGTTGGGATGCACATGTTTTATGTTTTGTGTTGTGTTTATTATTTCACTTAATGTTAACTGTTTTGTTAAGCACTTTGTTACAGCGCCGCTGTTGTGAAAGCGCTATATAAATCAGGGTGTATTGTATTGTGTAAATGTATTTCACCAAAAACATGCTAATGTAAATAGCATGTAGCTGGAAGTATGGCTCATGACTTGAGAATGGTCAGAGAAGTTTGCCCAAATTTTTGGCCATTAGGCTCCATTTTGTGTTGTCAGTAGTTTTATTTCAATTGTTTTAATTAGCTAGTATGAGAGTGAAGAATGTCCCAATGCACAATAAAGCATTATATGTGAAGTTCCTAATCGTTTGGAATGGCAGGCAGTTCGAGCCTGGATGGAATGAATTCACTTTCGATAATTTCTCGTGGGAAACAATGTTTTGATCCTGGTTTTGGTCAACCAGTGTCACAGAACGGATCGTGTTCGACTTTGGAGGTTCCTGTAGCACCGCGTGGTGTTCGTCGAATGACCAATTACGCTGTGATGTGATTTGCACTATTTGCTCGAACCAATAAATGTATGTCTCAAACTATTGACTATTTGTCAAAATGACAGACCGATGTGGGGACTGACCACTCGTTTTGTTTTATGAAAAAGTTAAAAAAAGGATTAAATATATAAAAAGTCGGTGGGAAGTCGGACCCAAGGGAAGACTGAGCTTGACTGGGGACAGTGGAGCGCGTGTCACTGTGAGAGAAAAGGGGGGAAACTGGAGACACACACACAGACGCACACACCAAATACAATGTGTCACAGTCCGTGCAAAACACAGCGCGAGTCATGAATGGCAGCCCTCCGGGAGCACGGCAGAGAAGAGGGACAAGGCATAGTTTTTTCATCTGAAATAGAGGAACATCATAAATCGACAGCCATAATGAAGTTCGAGATCAGATGCTGTTTCATTGGAAATACACACCTATAAAGGTTTGGACCTCCAGAGGCCGTCTGAGAGAAATCAACCTGTTGCGTCGGGACAGAGAGATGCAAGCGCAAGGTTCTTCAGCTAGGAGGCTGCCGATCAGTTTATGTTCCACAAGGAACAGTCGAGCTTGATTGTCTTGTCTTGTCCTGTGGAATCATGTGTACAATTCCAATATTTGACGCCTCAGGATTCTAAATAATCTTTTTCTGATTTGAAGAACACAAGGAACATCATGGGGAGGTAATTTTTCAAACGATATTAACAATAGAAATGACATACGATTAACTTTGTAAATCCAAATGATGTGCAGTATTTCAAATGCCGAGCTTAAAACATTGTGTTATAAGGTACCGTTTTTTTTTATGATGATAAATGTGACTAGCAGTTGCAACAGAATATAAACATCATAATTTATTGTTCAATTTATACACGCTAAGAAGTGGATGCCTTGCCTTTTATGACTGACTGGTTTATAATAGCTCAGACGCAGATCGTTGTCCTCGCAATAAATAGCCTGATCAACACTCTTCTGTGGCGTGGTCAATGTTGCTGTACGGGGAATTTAAGCGGCTCCATCAGAGAGACGATGCAGTCGAAACTATTCTCAATAAAATGCATTGCAGTTACGATCTAGAAATGGATATACTGTACATGTAGTGATATATGACTGCAATATAGACCCACAATATAGACAGTACAGGACAGTTACATTTTGTTACGGATTTGAAGAAGAAGAAAAACCTTGATTTGTCTCACAATGGAGAAATTAGCAAACAGCTTAGCCTTGAAAAATGTCATTATTTTTCAAGATGTTAAGGGCCACAACGAAAATATGGGCATTATAGAAACAAATATCGGCGGGGAAAGTTCATTTCTACTGAAAAATACAAGCATTTTAGCAAATAAAAAGTAGGAAAACATTGGGTCCATATTTGTATAGAGGTCAAACCGTGGGATGAAGAGTCATCTGACTGGAATTATAAATTATTTATCGCAAATCCAATTTCGACTTAAATGTGTTGAAATGTCTTCAAATGTAGAGGACACTCCCTCAGTTGCTCGCTAGGTGGCGGTGCAGGCCGACATTTTAGCTCGGTTGTGGGCCCATGGTGGCTGATTCCCGTCACTGACAACAGCATGGAGGAAGAAAGACTGAAAGTCGAGCTCCGCCTCTTCCTGACACACCAACACAAGGAAAACTTCCCGAAATTCCGAAGTCAGACCTTCAAGACTGTGCACTGACTGTGAGTTGCTTGTTTGTTTTTATATGTGTGTGTGTCATCATCTCTAACAACACGCCTTTATTCGCGTGTGACAAAAGGCGCGTTCGGAACATTTTCATGGCGACGCAGATTCGTTTTGAAACAGTGTCATTTCCACACATCTTTCGCTCATTACCATAGGGACGATTAAAGAAAAATATCTCGTTGCACGTTACACGCACTGTCACTGAACATGTCCGGACACCGCGGCTTCTTTAGCAACATAGCAGCTGTGTTTGTCCACTCAGCTACTCGAAGAGGATCATCATGGCACCAAAGAGACGGTCTGCTTCTGCTACCAAAGCGGGCGGCAAGAAGATCAAGGCAGAACCCGAGCTACCGAAGCCCAAAGATGCATTCACCTCGACCAAAGAGGCTCTTCTGGCTGCAGGGCCACAAACCAAAGGAAAGAAGAAGGTGGACGAACACTGCTCACTGTCAAGCAAAGGAGAGGTTAGCTACTCATGTCCAGGCCCAGTCAGTCGTTAAGATGCAGTCATAACTAAGTAACAAATACTGTACTCTATTGTTTTCCTCCAGGTGTACGAAGACTATGACTGTATGCTCAATCAGACGAATATTGGATACAACAATAATAAGTTTTATGTTATTCAAGTCATTAAAGCTGCCAATAAGTACTATTCATGGAACAGATGGGGCAGAGTGGTAAGTTACATGAATGTATACGCGCTAGTTCAGGGGTGCCTGAGTCCGGTCTTCAAGAGCCCCAATCCAGCCTGTTTTAGATGTCTCCTTCTCTGCAAAGCTTGTTGATGTACTGATCATTTGAATCATCTAAAACAGGCTGGATAGGGGCTTTTGAGGACGATTTGGGCACCCCTGCATTAGATCGGTACTGCTGAGCTATCATGGAAAATCATCGAATTGCATTTTTTTCGCTTATTATTTGATATATTAGCTGATACCCGATTCCTTTTTCATCCAACTTCAGGGTGAGGTGGGTCAATCCAAACTGAATACGTTTTCAGACGTTGAGAGTGCCGTGAAGGACTTTGAAAAAAAGTTTAAGGACAAGACCAAGAACAACTGGAGTGATCGCATGAATTTTGTGTCTCACTCTGGGAAGTACACTTTGATTGAGGTGGATGGAGAACAGGATGCAGAGGTCAAGGTAATATTTTTTTTGTTTGTTTGTTTTTTTTGTTTTTGGTTTTTTGTTTTTCAAAGATGCAAGGTGGGCTGACTATGAAACAGGGAAACTCGATGTCACGGAGCCCTGACAATGGCCTTCTCGGAAACATTTTTAAACTACATCGATTATCAGCAAAATCTGACTGTTGTTTTTTTCCCCCTATTTGTTAGGTGGACAGTGTCGATGGAACGGCTGTCAAGGTCACTAAAAACGTCCTACCTTGCACCCTGGACAAAGCTACACAGGCGCTCATCCAGCTCATTTTCAGCAATGATATGTTCAAGGAGGCAATGGAATGTATGAACTTAGGTGGGTGTGACTCAGTGCCTTTTCAGCATGGACTGGTTCAGGCACTCTAATCGTTTCTCAAAGTAGACACATGAGTGAGCCACTCAGTGGAACATTTCTATGACTGACCGTAAACTGCAAAGTCTGATTTTACCTCCCACCCATCTTCCATTATTTGCCAACCTTTCACAGCTTTTTTGCCAACCTTTCACAGTTTTTTTTTTTTTTTAAGTCTTGTCCCCACAGCAAGGTTTCGTGAAATTTGCACTGGTCGCAAGTCCAACAGATATAGAACATTTGCAATTGAATCGAAACAAGAAATGTTTGTCATTTGCAAATTTGGGAATGCCACAACGTTTTCGAACAGGGCAATGCAACCTTGAAATCATTTCAACGTCTGGACTTTGTGTTTGTTGAGATAGACGTCAAGAAGATGCCTTTGGGTAAGCTCAGCAAGTTGCAAATTGCAAAGGGCTTCGAGGTGCTGGAAGAAATTGAAGCAGCCTTGACTCAAAAGAGCAGGAGGCCACGTCTTGAAGAACTTTCCTCCAAGTTTTTTACAACAATCCCGCATAACTTCGGTCGCACCAGACCACCAACCATTGACAACAACAACATTGTGGAAAAAAAGAAAGAGATGCTGATGGTAATTTTTTCTTTCTTCATTATTACCGTATTTTCCACACTAAAAGGCACACCTAAAAGCCTTCCATTTTCTTACAAGCTCACAGTGCGCCTTAAAATCCAATGCGCCTCGTGTATGCCTATTCGGTACTATGTCGAGCCCCAAAATGGCTCCTTGCTAGAGACGAGCTTACAACGCAGAGTTCAAACTTAAGGCGATCGGTTTTGCAGTTCAACATGGAAATAGAGCAGCGGCAAGAGAGTTCAACGTTAATGAGTCAATGTTATAACTTGCTGTTGGCTAAGTGAACCGTGTCGCTGCTTTATTAAATAAGTTTTACTGACATCTGATCGTTCTGTTGGCATTTCCTTGAGCGTAGCTCCTTCTAGTGGATGCATTGTAGATTGCGTTTTATAATGCGGTGCGCCCAATCTATTAAAAAAAATGACAAAATAGGCCATTCATTGAAGGTGCGCCTCATAATCCAGTACGCCTTTTAGTGTGGAAAATACGGTCTTTTAAAAAATACCTAGCAGTTCGTCTTTCAGATGATTTTCCCCCGCTGAATTGTCGAATGCTCCTGTAGGTGCTTGCTGATATTGAGCTCGCTCAGACTCTGAAATCAGAGACAGAGAAGGCACAGAAAGAGATGATCGAGACTGTCCCCGACCCGCTTGACCAGGACTACAGTTCTCTCAAGTGCAAACTCTCGCTGTTGGATAAAAGCACAGAAACGTTCAAGATAATCGACACATACCTAAAGCAAACGCAGGGCTATCAGAAGCCCAAAATTGTCAACATATGGGAAGTCGACAGAGACACTGAGGTAGGATCTCGGCTGTATTTTGCTCTTTATCCAAAGGAATGACGGTAAGAGTGAATCACTGCACAATCGCAGGGGGCTCGATTTCAAAAGCATGACGACCTGGAGAACCGCCGTCTGCTGTGGCATGGCACTAACATCGCCGTCGTGGCTGCTATACTGAAGAGCGGCCTGAGGATAATGCCCCATTCGGGGGGCCGTGTTGGTCGCGGTATCTATTTTGCATCCGAAAACTATAAGTCTGCATGTTACGGTAAGGCCAAATAAATATGGACTAGTCACACATCTGAAATGGTGGTAACAATGACCAAATAAAAAAAAATGGCTGTCATTCTCATTTTTAGTGCACATGTCGAAAAATACCGGCGTGATGTTTTTGAGTGAAGTGGCCCTCGGCAGAGAACACACCATCACCACAGACAACTCTTCTTTGAAAAAGGCGCCTGCTGGATACGATTCTGTAGTTGCACGAGGTCAAGTGGAACCAGGTACTTCTCAAGTTTGATCACGCCTGTGTCGTGGCAGCTCGTGGTTGAACGACTTCACATAGTTGGTCGTCCACGCTCAAGTCATTAATGTCGACGCTGTGAGATTTCACAAAAACAGTCCCATTTACGATTAGGGAATTGTACGCTCATGCACTTTGAGTAAATTATGCCGCGTGCGGGCAAATGAAAACTCGACGCCAAAATTAACATCAACTTTGGATTTTTTATTTGCCTTTTATGTCTTGAAGTCACGACACCTCAGCCGTTTGCATTTGTGAGTCATTTATCCCAAAACATGTTTCTTTTCTGATTCCGAAATTGGAACTTTCATATTGTTGTGAAATCTCTAAAAATGTTTACAATCCTGGTACATCCATGAGGAGGAATAATATTTAATTCAACCCCAAAACTCACTCATTTCTATCAAGCGATTTGTGTTTTCAGATCCGTCCAAAGACATCTTCATCACCCTGGACGGCAAGGAGGTGGCCGTCCCACAGGGTAAGCCTATCACGCAGTCTCAGTACTCTGAGAGCCGCTTCAGCAACAGCGAATATCTCATCTACAAAGAGAGTCAGTGTCGCCTGCGCTACCTGCTTGAGCTGAAAATGTAACAGCAGGGAAAGGCATTTCTTTAAAAACAGAAGGTGTGCCACGTTATGTCGGGCATTGCTTTTTTTTTTTTTGTTTCCTCTCTCACAATTTTCTTTGTTCGCACCTTCCGTGCTGTTAATCTACAGTTAATGAGTGTGAAGGATTGCACTTTAATACTCAGACATGCACTCGCTCCATTGACGAATCCTTTGCTTGATGAAACATAGAAGTATGAATCGTACCTTGTTTTGCCTCTCTGTTAATGAATGACGCAGGTGTACCTAATGTTATGACCGGTGACTGCAGGTAATCATGATCGACACTTTTAAATAATCGAGTGATATCCGCTTATGCTTTCTAATGCATTGCTTGATGTGCATTCTGCCTGTGAAGCATTTCTGACTGGCAATCTTGAAAATGTACTCAATTATTCTATAGATTAGAATAATTAAATTCTTCTGTCATTGTATAATTAAGTGTTGACTGGAGGACTCGGTAGAAAGTGCAATTTTACTCTAATCATAAAGCACTGTCAATATTTTTGAGCTGCTAAAAAAATATAAATAAATGCCCAGGAAGTGCTTCTGTTATGCAAAGCAATATCGAAGTTGGAAATAGATTCCTTGCCTTGATACGGTGGAACCTACAAAGTTGAACACACCGCAAACGTGATTAGAAATTGGAGTTCAAACCGAATTTTCTGCTAGAATTAAGTTCTATCATCTTAATCGTATATATAAATGTATTTCACCAAAAACATGCTAATGTAAATAGCATGTCGCTGGAAGTTTGGCTCATGACTTGAGAACGACCAGAGAAGCTTGCCAAAAATTTTTGCTACCCATTAGATTCCATTTTGTGTTGTCTGGCGTCGTCAGTAGTTTTACTTCAATTGTTTTAATTTGCTGGTATGAGAGTGAAGAATGTCCCAATGCTAAATAAAGCGTTATAGTGTTAAGTTCCTAATCCTTTGGAATGGCAGGCAGTTCAAGCCTGGATGGAATGAATTCACTTTCGATAATTTCCCGTGGGAAACAATGTTTTGATACTGGTTTTGGTCAACCAGTGTCACAGAACGGATTGTGTTCGACTTTGGAGGTTCCTGTAGCACCGCGTGGTGTTCGTCGAATGACCAATTACGCTGTGATGTGATTTGCACTATATGCTAGAACCAATAAATGTATGTCTCTTAACTACTGCTTGTGATTCGTTTGAATTCTTACCTCATGACTATCAATGAGAGACGGATATGAAATGCAATTGATGCATCGTCACAAAGAGCAAGCCATTGTCAACACTTTTATATTGCTCACGAATTTGTCAAAATGGCATAACGACGTGAGGACTTACCACTGGTTTCGATTTATGAAAAATTAAAAAAAAAAAAAAAAGATCAAATTTGTATAAAGTTGGTGGGAAGTAGGACCCAAGGGAAGACTGAGCTTGACTGGGGACAGTGAAGTGTGTGTCACTGTGAAAGAAGAGAGGGGGGAAACTGGACACACACACGCACACACACTAAATACAATGTGTGACAGTCCGTGCCATACACAGCACGAGTCATGAATGGCAGCCCTCCAGGAGCACGGCAGAGAAGAGGGACAAGGCATCGTTTTTCATCTGAAATAGAGGAATATCATAAAGCGACGGTCATAATGAAGTTCGAGATCAGATGTTGTTTAATTGGAAATACACACCTACAAAGGTCTGGACCTCCAGAGGCCGTCTGAGAGAAATCAACCTGTTGCGTCGGGACAGAGAGATGCAAGCGCAAGGGTCTTCAGCTAGGAGGCTGCCGGATCAGTTTGTTTCACAAGGAACGGTCGAGCTTGATTGTCTTGTCCTGTCCCGTGGAACCATGTATGCAATTCCAATATTTGACGACTCAGAATTCTGAATTGAAGAACACACGGAAAATCATGGGTGGGTATATTTTCAAACGATATTAACAATAGAAATGACATACGATTAACTTCATAAAGCCAAATGATGTATTTCAAATGCCTATCTTAAAACATTGTGGAATAAGCTACCGTTTTTTTATTATTATGATAAACGTGACGAGCACTTTGTAACAGAACATAAACAGCATAATAATGTATGTGTTCATTTTATATACGCTAAGAAGTGGTTGCCTTTTCTTATACAGTATCACCGACTTATTTATAATAGCTCAGACGCAGATGTTGTCCTCACAATAAATAGCCTTATCAACTCTTCTGTGGCGTGTTAAATTTTGCTGTACGGGGAATTTAAGTGGCTGCATCAGAGAGGCGATGCAGTCGAAACTATTCTCAATAAAATCCATTGCAGTTACGATTTAGAAATGGATATACTGTACATGTAGTGATATATCACTGCAATATACACCCACAATATAGACAGTACAGGACAGTTTACAGTTTGTTACGGATTTGAAGAAGAAGAAAAACCTTTATTTGTCTCACAAACGATAAATTAGCAAAAAGTTTAGCCTCCCCGTCGGGGAATCGAACCCCGGTCTTCCGCGTGACAGGCGGAGATACTGTCCACTATACTAACGAGGAGTGTTGAGCTAAGTGTTAACTAATAATTATAAGAAATGGTTACATTTTTGCTATGCATCAATTCAAGCAATGACGTATCTTAGTCTTCATTCTTATTGGAAAAAAAAAAGCTGCGGCGAATGGCACCCACTTCGTCAGAAGCACAGACTGCCACGTGCAGGGCTGGAGTGCAATGATTTGACCTGACACCGATTTCGGAAAGGCTTCAGATACACTACACGTTGAGGAAATCTGAACTTTTAACTCAAACTACTTAAGTCCTTTCTACGTACAGAATCTTCACATCAGACCTTGCAAGTCGCTCAGAATAGCGATAAACACTTAACTTTTGGAATCGATTCCCACCTAGTTCGTGGACATGTGCTTGAATGCTCTTTGTCTATGTGTATAATTGACTGGGGACCAAATCCAGTGTGCCGTCCCGACTTTTAGCACTCCAGGTTCCAGCTTCCTTTGGCCCTGAACGTGATTAGCGAGAAAAAAAAAAATCACAAATGGAGCTCTTGTGTAGCCAGTGAAGTCTGTCGATTGTGATATTAACTATCTCTCTCTGCTGATCTCAGGACATCTCGGCAAAAAGACGTCCCCAATACGAAGGGATCAAGTCATGGAAGAGTAATGGCTGAGAAGTTTGATCCCATGATTTCCTCTGTCTCAAATCGTCCGGTGACAAATCTTACAACCGTCCCATGGGAGCAACATCCAACAGTTCCTTCCGATGTGGGCGTGGTCACAAGCTCCCAGTCGCAGCTCAAAGACCTTCTTGGCTTGTTCTGCATGGTGACGCTGAACCTTATCGCTTTGCTGGCCAACGTCGGAGTGATGGTGGCCATTGCTCGGGCCCCACACCTCAAGAGATTCGCTTTCGTGTGCCACCTTTGCGCCGTGGACCTGCTGTGTGCCGTTCTCCTCATGCCCCTGGGGATCATATCCAGCTCGCCCTTTTTCGGTACCGTGGTGTTCACCGTTCTCGAGTGTCAGGTTTACCTCTTCCTCAATGTGTTTCTTATCTGTTTATCGATTCTCACTGTCACGGCCATCAGCGTGGAGCGATACTTCTACATTGTGCACCCAATGCGGTATGAAGTCAAGATGACCATCAATTTAGCGATGGGTGTCATGCTTCTTATCTGGGTCAAATCGCTTCTCTTGGCTTTGTTCACGCTGTTTGGATGGCCGGCGTACGGCAACCAAAGTTCAATTGCTGCAGCTCATTGCTCTCTCCATGCGAGCCATAGCCGCCTCAGGGGAATATTTGCCGTGCTCTACAGTGTTCTCTGTTTCCTGGTTCCTTCAGTGATCATCTTTACCGTTTACTGCGCCGTGTACAAGGTCGCTCGTTCGGCTGCCCTGCAACAAGTCCCCGCCCTCTCAACGTGGGCCGCCGCAAACCCGGATAAGAGTCGGACTGACTCGATCAGCAGCCGGACCACCATAATCAACACCAACCGTTCTCTACCGCGGAGACTTTCCCCGGAGAGGGCGTTCAGCGGGGGCAAAGCGGCCCTCACCTTAGTATTCATTGTGGGTCAGTTCTTGATTTGCTGGCTGCCCTATTTCATCTTCCACTTGCAAATGTCTCTGACCGGCTCCATGCGCAGCCCGGGAGACTTAGAGGAGGCGGTCAACTGGCTCGCCTTCTCCTCATTTGCGGTGAACCCGTTCTTCTACGGTTTGCTCAACAGGCAGATCAGGGAGGAGCTGGTTAAGTTTCGTCGCTGCTGCCTAACCCAGCCTGTGGATTTTGGTGTTTCCAGCCACGAGGGCTCCTTGCAGGAGAACTTCCTCCAGTTCATCCAGAGAACCGGCAGCACAGCCGAAACCCGCTCCAGCTGTCCCAATGCCAGTCCCAGAAACACTATGGACCACAGGGTTAAGATCCCTGGACAAGTACCTGAAGATCACGCTAAGACCACATTCGATTGACATTCTAATTTATGGATGGAACATTTTCTCTTATTCTTAAGTCTACCTTTTGTTGTTTAATTGCAGTACTACATCCCGGGTGATCTTTCACTTTTAGTCAAGGTGCTTTGGCTGTAACAAACTATTTCATGGTTGTGATAAACTTTGTTCCTTCCCCCCCAACTCCTTTGAAAGAATGGTGGGGCATCTAGCGCTTGTGTCGCGTTTCCAACGGACATTATCAGCACGGCTCTACCCTGCTCACCACATTGCCCCAAACCGGAAAAGATACCGGAACCCAAGACTAAGTACTCCAAAAATACGATAACATTTATGAGATTATTCATACGGATTTCGACCCAAATAGACGTGCCCACCCCCCTATGTCCATATCATTCATTGAAGAGTTATTATGAAGGGAGCTTCGTAAAGTACTGGGTGCTAATGTTGCCTGGCAACGGTGTACTGTAACTTGATAAGAAGCAGTAGCATAGCGCGACTCCCACATATCAATAAATGGTCTCATCGCGCAGCGCAAACATAAGTGAGCTCCGGAGTGTGAGGAACACTCATGAATCTGAGGGACAAAACCTCCGAGTTCCTGTGTGAAACAGATATGCTAAATGTCACCTACCTTGGTCGTCATGACAATTGAGTGAGCCGGTGACTCACATAGCAACAAGGACCTTTGGGTTGGATGTAAGCTTTTGATCACGTTGTGTCTACCTATTCTGTGTCTGCATGCGTGACGAGGAGCACCCTAGATATTCTGATAGTCTTCATCAGTCTGAAAATGGGCTACGCGGCGGCAGGAAAGAATCAGGTTTATTATATAATTGTCATGTGTACAGGGAGGGAGCGATGGTGAATATATAATGGAATCATTACAGGACATTGATAATGCTCTTAGAGTGCCAACAAAGTGCTATTTTATGGCCGCCATTGTTTGTATTAGCCTTTCATAAAAGGAAGACAGAGTGCCGTGTTCACAGAAAATGATGTCAAAGATATGATCTTCTCTTAACTCATCCATCCATTCATTTTCTGATTTGCTTAACCTCACAAGGGTCGCGGGGCATGCTGGAGTTTATCCCAGCAGTCTCTGGGCAGTGGGCGGGGCACACCCTGAACTGGTTGCCAACCAATCACAGGGCACACATAGACGAAGGACCATCCACGCTCACACTCACAGCTTGGAAAAAATTAGAGTGTTCCATTAACATGCCATGCATGTTTCTGAAATGTGGGAGGAAACCGGAGTACCCGGAGAAAACCCACGCAGGCATGGGGAGAACATGCAAATGCCACATAGGAAGGGCAAAGCCGGAATCGAAGCCTCCGCCTCTGCACCGTGAGGCCGACGCGCTAACCAGTCGACCAAAGGGCCGCCTGGTTCCTAACGAAGAGCTACAAACCTTTAGTGCAAGGTTGTCTTTTTCACGAGAACCACAACATGGTGAGATGTGTTCCCCCAATTTTGAGTTGTGATTTATTGATTTGATTTTAACTTCCAATCATCTGACCTAATCCTAACCCTGGACCCGAGCCATAATCCCGAGCCTTAAACCGAGTGCCTAACATTAACCGTAATCCCAATTACAACCTAGAACCCCAGATCTAACACTGAATCCCAAACCTAAACCCCAAACTAACCCATAATCCCGACTGCCAAAGCCCAACCCAAACCAAAACCACTCAATCTAATCCTGACCCGATTTTCATTCCGACAACAACAGTACAGAAAAACATTGGCCAGACTATCACCCCAAGACAAACATTAAACCCAACCCGAATACAAACCCACACCAAATTTTGTAAATCTCACCGTCGCCGACCAAAACATCCTCTCGAGTCAAACTACACTAACTCCTGACCCGAAATGCTAACCCTCTACTCTCAACTCTCCCCCCTAGTCCATACACGTGTCATCGATGCGTGGTGTTCCATAGGCTATTAGTTATCAGCTTCTAAGGAAATACGAGGACAGAAAATATACATTCAGTGCCCGAGCAAAGATCTCTTTCCGAGTTACAACAATTTGTAGTGAGGTCGCATGCATTCAATTCACCAGATGGAGTCAAACACTCAACCTCCAATCAAAGGATGAAACCGCAGAGTCATGAGCAAACAAACAAAACAATGACAGAACTGAACAACTTGGGAGTCACGTTTGACTTCGGAAAGACATGACTCACAAACTGAAAATGACAAAACGAGAGAGATCGCCATCTCGCGGGGCAGAAAGAAATCTAAAGCGTTACACTTTTTGAAATGAACCGTTGAAGCAATTACAATAGAGCAGATGTCACTCCCGTTTGTCACTTTATTACGGATCTCAATGTTGTGTAATTCCTACTTTCAGGTTTAAATACCGTTACTTTGACTTTGAGGTATTGTTTATGAAAAACGACTCAAAGGAAATTGAAAATACTGTTAATTATATCCCAAAATTGACAGCGAAAGTTCAACATATATCATGAAAGCAATCCTTCCTCCCTGCCCTGCCTCTTCATCTTGGACTTTGTTCGAAACAGCATCTAACAGATTTTCGATGCATTTTATTGAAACAAACCTTGACGTTGAGGTGGAAAACAACTCAGCCGCGGCATACTTACTCATTGACCACTAGACGTCAGTACAGTACAACATTTGGAAGAGGTTACGATGATAGTTACAGTTTCAGAATTATTACACACAACTACAGTATTTGTATACAAGTAATAAATTGCATTTTCCACCATGTGTCCCCTTGAAATCATCTCCTTGCATCTATTTTTAATGCCGTCACAGCTTTCAGACTACTTGAATGACCTTAAAAAATGTCTTACGGTATGGTGTATCATTCTTTTGATCCATAATTAGGAGGAGTGCCACATTCACAGCAACTGTGTTTGAAAAGAATGGCGTATCTGAAGGACGATGGCTGGTGGCCCTTTCTCAAACAAGACTTAATGAGACATCGCATCGGGAATTGTCATGGGAGACAGGCATGTTGAACTTAATCAAGGCACGCCTCAGGCTGGAGCTATGCATCAGTACGGTGTTACGTTTCACTTGGGTGATAAGCACCAGCGGTTGTCCTCCATCTCCTGGACACGAACGAGTAGCAGTATATGCAGTCACCCCCGACCAACGACTACCAAGTGATTTAGTAAACGCTGGACTATCGAAAGACTTTGAATGAGGATAAAGAATATATGCCTGAGTATTGTTTATTGTCTGTCTCTGTGACGTAAAACACAACTCGTCCGGACCAGCCACCAGTCGCGGTCTGGCTTGTGTTCTCATTTATGATTACCGGTACTTCAAAAAGCGATTATAAGATGTCACGTGACATCTTTGTACGGCTGTTGATGAAGTACGATTAGGTCAGAGTAAGTAATGTCTCACAATATGTGATCTGAAAGCGATTTCATGCAAGCGATTTCTTCTCTTTGGTCAATTCTGCGCATTTTTTACATCTGGCGCACACTACTGACCCCAAGTGGACTAAATTATGCATGCATGAATCATCAGTTGCCGATGACTCAACTGGAGGAAAATTCTGACACCGCAGGTGGTGAAATTTCTTTTTTGTTGTTTGTGATTTATACTTCAGACGGAACAGGGATTCAACTCTAAAGGGTATGTGAATAAATATCCAGGCCAGTGTCAATCAAAACTGAGTCGCAATATCTTTATGGAGGCCATTTTTGCACGGCTCTTGTACTTGATCTCATGTGTGTGTGTGTGTGTGTGTGTGTGTGTGTGTGTGTGTGTGTGCGTGTGTGCGTGTGTGCGTGTGTGTGTGTGTGTGTGTGTGTGTGTGTGTGTGTGTGTGTGTGTGTGTATTACAAAAAGGATTAATTGGTTTTGTGTAACAATAATCATAATGTACTCGATAATAATGAGCTAATAAGGACAACAGCATCTTATAATCTGCAAATGACATCCAATATGATACCAAGCATAAAAACATGGCAGGAAAGCCTGCTTGAGAAGCAAAAATGCAAATCAATTTAGAGGGGCTGCATTATTTGACAACAAAACACTTTTATGCATTACTAACAGCTCCCCGCCCCATCACACAGTCAAAGTGTTCTATTTTTAGACGCGGCTTGGCCGGGTGACGTCTATTTGGCTCGGGTGGCCTCGCTTAGACTCTGAGTGGACGAGGCCGACCCACCTTCAATCTCGGCTGATCTATTTGCGTCCGTCTCCCTCCTCACTGGCCCGCGCCACAGCAGGAATGCTGCCCGGATCCATGCCCTCTGATCCCATTCCTCCACGCTTACCTCGGCCCATTGGTGCCACCTGGGAACCAGAGAGGCAAATGTTAATGCATACCCGCACGCCATTTGCTTGAACATGATATCCAATCATCAACAATCCCTTAGCTGGCTTCTTTTCCAAGTTCCCATGGGGACTGCTTGCCTCCTTTCTTGTTCTTTTTTCGGGAGCATGACAGGGTATGAGCTTTTTTTAACGCAACAATCTGCTATAGAAAGCGCTGATTGATCGCAGCAACTGCATAATTGAGGAGGACCAAAATGCCATTCTGGCTGTAAGGGGTTCACTTGAGTCGCACATTGTGTGTCTAACGGGTGTGACAGACAACGATGCACTTACTGTAACAATTATGAGACCAATGTTTTGCAATTATAGAGATTTACAATACATCAACCCTAATGCATGTTTAACGGATTAGAAACATCTCCCAAAACTGTGGTACAGTTTATACAAGTGCAAAGTGCAACCACAGTCATAAAAATGGTGTGAAATTAATACCTCTCAGTCGGTGACAAACAAAATTAAGCATTGCTATCTTTCTAAAGAAATTTGTTTTGTTACAATCTGGGGCACGCGTGTCAAACCCAAGATCCGGGTCACCACATCATTTCATTTTTTTTTTTTAACAATCTCCGTTTTAAAATCAATTGTTTAGTAGTTGAACTAATGTATTGGGAGGGTGGGGGGGGGGGCTTCTGATTTCAGAACAAGTTATCCATCAATTTATTGTGTATACTGTATGTAGTAATATGAGGTGATCATACATTTGATTGCTTGGTTCACAGGCGTAATGGAAAGCATAATTCTAATGTGACACCCCTGAATAGGGTTCAAATTCATTTCGGTCATGCACATGTACTCATTGAAATGGTTGCCGAGTGTAACTCTTGATAACTTGACTGAATAAAGAGATGACAGGCCTCCCGATCAGCACCGCAAATCCGAATTAATTTCATGAGCCGATGAAGACGTCGTTGGCGCTGTGAACCATCTTTAACAGTGTCAGTTCACATCCGCAAGACAAGAAGTGCAGAAACTGACAGTGTAATTAATGTTTTACTTCTTCGCTGTTCAATGTTCCCTGCCCGCCAGCTAATGTAATTAAGCCACAAAAGACAACATTCCACATGCAGGAGGGTGCGCGTGTGTGGAAATTGGTGCCACAGTGCAAACCCTGCCCAGTCGGCCTCCCACAAGCCCATGTGAATTGTGACACAAGCGTGGTCTCTCAGCATGGTACATTGTGTGTGTGTGAGTGTGTGAGTGTGCGCAGGGTGGGAGGTCAGACCTCCAAATTTACCAGGGTGTGCAGCAGCTGTCCACTGGCATGTCAACGGCACCGTCAGCGCACTCCATGCAGGGGTTCACAAGTGATCTGCTGTGCCTGCAGTGCGCGTTGTGACGGCTCTCCCTTCACTCGTCTTCATCGTCCAGGACCCGCGGCCTCAAATATGGCGGACCAGTACCAGTACAACACCAACGAGGAGAAGATCATGAAGGACAGCAACACCAAGGAGATCGATCTTATCAACAGAGACCCGAAGCAGATCAACGAGGACGTGGTGAAGGTTTGTGCCGCGCGGTGACCCCGCCCTGTCGATGCAAAGATGGAAAAATAGCTTGAATGTGCACATGCATTGATATGAAATGCCAAAAATCAGAGATAGGAAAATAGCTTGCTGCACTTTGATCGAAATTCCTTGAATAGACCCACAAACTATTCCTGGTGCATGTCCAGAACATTGCATTTATTTTTGGGATCGTGGAGAATGTGTGTAACTGATATCCAAAGCTATCGTGTTTTATTTAGATTTGACAACTGTTTACGTGGCGATTGTTTGCAGGCGTTACTCGTACCCCTTTGCCTTGAACACAAAATTGAATATGTACACCGAGAGTAGATTTTGTTGTCAACCTGAAAGTCTGCGAATATGACAAATCATTTATGAACAGAGCTTGCCCTTGGTGTCCGCTTATATCAACATCGACACGATGGGCCTGCTATAATGAACAGACATGATACAAGATAGCTGATAACCTCTGAAAAGTCCTAAATATTCACTCATTGGGAACAACATGACATACACTAGCACAGTAATAATAATCAGTTTTGACACTGTCGGTCTGAGCATAAATGATTGTGGACATGTGGTACTGCACCATCACAATAAATTGGGAAACAGGATGGGCATGGTGAAGAAATAATTCAGTCAGTTGTTTGAAATTGATAGTTGATTAACCGTGTTGCACGAGACGCAAAATGGAGTGCAACCAGCAGAGGCGCAGTTGATTCAATTTGTTGTCAAAAGAAGCCAACGTGGGAAGTTTGACCACGGTCACGCCAGCCTCCTGTGTGTTAACTCCTGCCCATGGCAAAACTGGCATGAAAGTAGCAGTATATGTGTGTGTCTCATTTCTGTGCGCAAAGCAATTTCCTGTTCTGACGACATTGTTTTGGAAAGCTGAGGCAATCCCCTCTCTCCTTCAAAACGCCTTCAGACCTTGCAAAGCAAAGTGTAAACCAATTCAGCAATTTATTCCGAGGATGAGCCCAGACGGCTTTCTTTGAACAATCAGCCCAAGCGGATCCCGTCCACTGGTTTGGAAGACAAAACGTTTTTAGATGAGCGGGGCGTCTGCTGCCTGCTTGTCTGAAAAGTTCATTAACATTCTGTTCGAGTCTCAGCTGGGAATGCAGACAGATTTTCCTATCCACCAAGTGGCAGATTGCAGTGTAACTTTGCCCACGCCCCTCATACAGTACTACTGTCCATACTAACACGACTGACTCACTTACATGTGGGAACTATAATTACCTCAGTTCATAGTCACTTAAATTACTTAGCCCATTTGAAATGCTAACAAAAACAGCCCCCCCCCCCCCCCACCAACACAAAATATCATCTCCGATAAATAGGGTAAGGGTTAGTGTTAGGGTTAGGTGTTAGGGTTCGGGGTTAGGGGTTAGGAGTTAGGAGTTAGGGTTAAGGTTGGGGTTGGGGTTAGGGGGTTTGGGTTAGGGTTATGGTTAGGGGTTGGGGTTTGGGGTTAGGATTAGTGGTTAGGGTTTGGGTTAGGGTTAGAGGTAAGGGTTAGTTAGGGAGCAGTGTTTCTGATTCCTATTTGGATTAGTGCTCATTTTAGGTTTATATGCCACATAACACACCATTATCTATTACATATTTATAATTAAATTACTGAGGTTTTGCAGTAGGTTGCTACTGCCAAAACAAACCACACTAGGTTTGTCTGTAACATTGTACTTTTCTATACATTACACAAAAAATATATATATATACAGTGTATATATTACTTTGATACACATACAGTATCTGGCACGCATTTTTGCCATCACAACAATGTGGAAGACCTCACAGTTTGTTTTGAAGTCAAAGCCAGCATCTGTAACAAGCCCCACTAGGTTTGTTTGTCACATCCCACCTCAGTCTATCCATTTACTGTATGTACACATTGCGTACAAGGTAAAAATATTTCATCAACCATTATGTGTTTACTTATTAGACCCGTGCATGTACAATGACAGAGAATCCAATTAAAACCCCACATCATTACCTGTGATTTTAGCTCATGATTTCACTCGGGTCATTTCAGCGCTAATTTGCTGACTTTAATTTCTTATCAGGTAGAGTTTGAGGATGTCATCGCAGAGCCAGACGGGACACACAGCCTGGACGGCGTCTGGAAGCTCAGCTACACCACCTTCACCGTGTCCAAGTACTGGTGCTACCGCATTCTGTCGGCCATCTTCGGCATCCCCGTGGCTCTGCTCTGGGGCTTCCTGTTCGCCTTGATCTCCTTCTGCCACATCTGGGCTGTGATGCCCTGCATCAAGAGCTGCCTGATCGAGTCGCAATGCGTCAGCCGCATTTATTTGCTGTGCATTCAGACCTTCTGCGATCCTTTGTTTGAAGCCGTGGGCAAGGTCTTCGGCAGCGTGCGCGTGGCACTGCGCAAGGAAGTCTAAAAAAACTCACCCGACACGCCTGAGGAAAATGCGATCAGACGAGGCCTGCTCTCTTTTTCTACACTACCCTGGCGCGGAACCATCCTACTATTCTGTTCAGCAACCTCTCCTCCTGGAGAGGTCTGTTTTCGAGAGATTTTACTTGGATTTTGTACAAAAAAAAAAAAAAAGTAGCATTAATTAGTAGAACATTTCTATATACCGTTTTGTTCCCTACCCTCTTATTCTAAGGGGGTCTGTCTTCAAAAGATTTCCGTAGAATTTTTGTACAAAAGAAGTGATGTAGAAATTTGATAAAGTGGCATCTTAGGAGATTTTTGAAAGATTTTGCCCATAAAATTAGTTACTAGCAGAAAATTGACATATTTGTACCACTTTGGCACCCTACCTTGCCCTCCTGTTATCATGAGATTTTTAGCAGGATTTTGTGGAAAAAAAAAGTACAATTATTAGCAGAAAAATAAAATATTTGTTGTGATTGTTTTTGAGTGAATGTTGTTAAAAAAAGAATACAATACGAAATACACATTACAATGACAAAACGCTTTTGAGTTAAGAGCAACCTTTTGTGGAATGCGTTGTTCTCATTTCAAAGTGCATCTCTGCAGGCCGGTGACAGACACAGACACACACACACACACACACACACACACACACACACACACACACACACACACACACACACACACACACAGGCATAAAACAATGCATGACTTTTCAGAGCAGGTTTCGTTCACAATGGCTGCCAATGACATTTTTGACTAAAAGTATTGTCTCTCTGGCTTCTCTGTTTTTTCTTTTCTTTTTTTTACAACACTTATGCGTCTATAGGAGGCTGAAAACGCAAAACTCACTTTTGTTTGACTGCTTTTTTTTAACTGGATGTAAAGCTTTGTGCCCAGTGTGCTTTCGCCGCAGAAGCCCAGCGACAGCTGCAGGAGGAGGCATGCTTCTGTGGCATCTCTGCCATCCTGGGAGGCCTTTTCCCTTTTGATGGGGGGGGGGGGTCGCACGGGTGAGGGGGCTCCTCCATCTCCCTTCAAGACATCAATACTGTAATTCACAGGAGATGGACTGAACCGCTCATCATTGCTGCCGCGCCCGCTGTCGACAAGCGTGCATGCAAGCGTGACACGTGTTCGCCTCTCAGTTAGTCTGCTTCCCCGGATCCAAAATTAAAAAGTTAAATTCCTCTACAATGACAATTTGTTGACTTGGCACTTGTTGAAACCAATCATGATCCCAAACGCACATCCAAAAGCAATGAAAACAAATGTTTCGTCGTATCTCTTGAGAGCCAATGTGTCAAATTCACCACGTGTGTAATTATTAAACACAAACAACATGAAAATATGAGTCCGTTGTCTTCACCCCCTCCCCCCCCCCATCCCCCACCCTTAAAACCAGACAACATTGTTAATCACTGCAACCCACAAGAGGCTGCTGTTGGGCACTTTTTGCATTTTTGAAGGACTAGAGCAGTGGCCGGAACTTTATTGAGCCAAGGTACATTAACTACTCACGTCGACCGGTTAGCGTGTCGGCCTCAGTGCAGAGGTGTGGAGCATTTTCAGTGATTGTGACTTACATTTGTATCAGAGGTGATTGCTCGAAGACTGCAAGGGAAGCACAGCTTCGCCTAAAATGTCAAAAAGTAAGTGATCAAATATGTGTGTGTACTTACAATTGTGTGGACATATCATTGACTAAATATGCGCTACAACGCGCTCAACTTTTGCTCCGAATCAGCTTCTTATTACTAGTTACGACGCGACTCTCTTCTGTCTTCTCATTCATTCCGCAGCTTCACTAACGCTGGGCGTCTTGAGAGTTCAGTGTCGGTTGTCCCAATGCATTGAAACGAGACGAGTCATTGGATAAATGCTGGTTTTGTCCCGCCCACCGGACACTGATAGTCTCTGGGAGTCTATGGACAGTGGGCGTTTATAGGCTGGCCAGGAAGCTCAGCTTTTCTGCATGATGATTGGATGATCAGTCTGAAGCTGAATTTCGTTTTGATTGACAGCAAAATGAGCCAATCACCGATCTTATGGTGAAGGCAACCTTTTTGAAAAGGAACGGAGAGTAGAATTTACGTATAAATAAAAGGACACATTTTATGATGTAGGCCGAAATTGAGCTTCCCCTCCTTGACAGACCAGCATCCGCCACTGATTTGTATGAATGCAAAGTACCTACAATTGACCTCCTCTCTCTCCCGGGACAAAATGAAATGTTGATTCAAGTCAACTGTTTTTTTTCAGACAACAATGTAGCTTTGCGAGACATGAGTTGACCACGAGTCATGTGTGGACTACACAGGCAAAGATTTATGATGATTGTTTTCCATAGTATATAATGCATACCCGTTGGTTCAATATTTAATGAGACCATTAAGAGAAGTACCCTTTACGGAACCTTGGGCAGTACTTTGTTTCTTTTCATTTGTATCGTTCCTGCTGAAGGGTGGCAATAATCAATAAACTGTGATTAAGAATGAATGCGCAGAGGAGGAGATTATTTCACGTAATATATTCAGAAGGCGTAAGCGACGTGCTACGCAGACGCCTCAGACATGCATCGGAATACACTGCCATTGAAAATGCTGGGTAAAAAGCAACCCAAATTTGGTGAAATAGATAACCCAGTGCTGGGCCCAAACGCCAATGCTGGGTTATTCATACCGAGTGCATTAGGTTAAAGATTTGACCCATTTTGATCCAACCCGATGTAAAAACTATATACATACATAATGATGAGTTCAAACGACCAAGAAATGGCTTACAAGTTTATCAGTCTAGCGGTGGATCAAAATAAAACTCGTTTTATTACCAACATTTTCTGAGAATAAATTTTCTGGATGGATGGATAGTTTGATCGAAATTGTTTTATTTTAGTCCAATTCTTGCTCAAAATGATGGGAATGGAATTGCGTGACGTCATTGGAGAAGCACCCCTCAGGCTGGCACAACTTGGTCAAGACTTTTCGACACAGCTCAGCGGAACACGCTTACATGAGGTACATAGTTTTTACATGCGTTCCTCTTTTTTTTTTTTTTTTTTTTTTTGCACTTCATACTTTTGATCAGAGGGTTTTTTTTTAAATGACAATTTTCATATCTCACAGTACAGTGTATAAATATTTGACACTGATGCAATCGCCCACAGATGCAACAAAGTGAACAACGTGGCACACGCGTGTAACGCACAAACCCTACTGACACACACAAGTTTTATACTCTCAGCTGCAGTTCCCTTTACATTGGCCGTCCACTAAGCATGTACAGTTTATCGATGTGCACAATATTAAATTCATATAAAATGTAAGCAGTTATCGTGGGCGTAGAATTCCACGGTATCACACTGAGAGGTCAGCAAAATATTGGAAAGGCCTACAGTTGCACTCAAAATGATTCAACCCCTGTTGCAATATCTCTTTGCAATGCTTTGAAACTTGTCGTAAATTACGTAGCAACGAAGGGACAACTAAAAGGGTCATTTAAATTGAACACATTTTGCAGATTAATTTACGGGGAAGGCAGGTAGGATCATTTTTGGATTGAAAATGATCTCCAATGGTTTGATCTCTGACAGTGTCCATCAAAAGTTAACATTAAAAAAATCTGTGCAAGATTCATTTACGGTTGCCGTTGCGTTGATTTTGCGAGTGTGCCCAATATTGTCGCTGGTATGTGTGTATGTACTGTACATCTAAAAGAACAAAACATAAAAATAAGCAAACAAAGGTTGATTGCTTGGCTTATTCCATAATTATCCTGAAAACATTCATTGCATTCAAATATTCTGTTCATCCATTAGTCAGACTATATTTACACCATAAATCGCTGTTCTGTAAATACTTTGTAAAATTATGAATATTTCTTTTTTATGAACGTCCTTCTGGTTCAAGAAAGAGTCTCGTTGTGTAAAATGGCGGCCTCAGCGCTCACGTGCTGGACGTCTGCGTGATGCTCCTCTGGCTGCCGGTGCTCTTAATGACCAAGGTGGACGAGATGCTCTTGTGACTGGAGTCCAAGTCGCGCTCGCAGCGGCACCTCGACGAATTGAGGTAGCGTCCGGGGCAGCACAGGAAATTCTGCCGCAGGTCGTGGAAGAGGTGGCCCGCGAAACACATGTAGATCCACGGGTTGCAACAACTGTTGAGGCTGGCCAGCAACATGGAGATGATGAAGGGCATAGCTGCAAGAAAGGTCAGGACAGGAACCGTCAGGTAGAGGGAAAATAAAAACAGACTGACTGACAGAGTGAATGACCAACACCAGACTGACAGACTGCGCTGATACATAAAACATGCTGCGAGGTTAAATAAATTGTCACAGCATCAATATTCATTCGTATTGCCTACCCATAAATAACTGAGTGGAAACTAAACGAAAGTGCAGTGGGGGAGAAAAAAAAAAGAAAGACATTTAAAGGAGAAGTCAATTCCGAAACCTTTCCGATATGTTTTATGCGCCCACACTCCAGTATTCCAAACACAGCATTCTGACTAAAATTGCATTTATGGAATATGAATTAAGCAGCACAATTATCTGAAGGCTTTAAAGTTCAGCCTGACTGATTATGCTATAGTGTGCAGTGTTAAGAGGGATTCTATTTTTTCCACCCCTCAGATCTGCTCGGAACACATCAGGGGTGAGTACCTGACATGTTATGAGTACATGACGTGTTTCATGAGATCTGCCATTTACAAAAGAGTAGAAATCCATCAATAATTGCATAAAAGTCTACACAGCTCTAATAATAACTACGATCTTGAATTAGACAAAGTCAGAAGAAGAAAGCAACCCCCAGGCCCCACACACACACACACACAAAAAAAAATCAACGACAGCTAATCCATGGCACTAAAACATAAAAAAGATGAAATCATACATCACAGCAACTGCTCGTACGTGGCGGCATGCGGGATGACATTTACGACACATCAACTCTGTCCCCCTTGTGGCATTTTACACAAGTGTTCACGATCTCCGTAACTGTCTCATCAAATGTGGGACTTGACTGCTCATGACTTTGGGAACCTGCTTTGTGTACTGTTTAGCCCCCTGAGCTGGGTAGAAACGTGCGTTGTTGTGAAAAGGTGACTTACGGCATACAGTGGTATCTTAAATTATGAGTGTCTCGATTTTTTTTTTACAGTTACAAGCCGTGACGTTGATAGTTGACACGAGTGAGCTGCAGGCAATCCACCGCTAGGTGGCGACAGTGCACTTAACAAAGTCTGAAAGTACGGAGTGTATTTGTTTATCACTCCTTGTTGAAGTATGCTGATAAACTAAAAATGAAACGAACAATTAAAAAAAAAAACACATCACTTTGTCTTATGAAAGCCCACTAGCTCAATGCTAACGCAGAATCAGAAAAGGGGTAGACAATGCTGATAAAAAACATGATGTGATCAAGATATACGGTGACAAACCTTAAACACCTGACATTTGAACACAAACGGTGCAGCAGCACATCCAGACACAGTGTATGAAAAGATTACTGGCATATATTTTTTTATAGTTTGTGAAAAATGAGTAATACTACTGCAGTTTAGTCTTCTTCAAGTTTCACGAACAAATCTATGCGCATTTTATGCAACTATATTTTCACCGTATGTGTGTTTTGTACTGCACCCTGGTGCCCAAGGGGCATAAACCAGAAGGAAAAATACTTTCTCCGCTGAAGTAAAGAAATAAATCATGGTACCACTTTTTAATTCTTTACATTCCCATGTCAGTGGTTCCCAAATATTAATGAATTTTTCATTAAACTCATAAGTCCACCTACAAATAAGTTAAAACGGAGCATTTTATTTTTATATCTTAACATATGCTGTGTTTAACTTGTATGACAATTAATAATGTTCTCTTCAAATTGTTTGGAAGGTTAATAAAGTTTAAATGATGGTGACATAGAACTGATTGTGGCTGCTCACGTAACGTCCTTTAGAAATCAAACGGCATCCCCGGACAAGTTGCTTTCAAACAAATAATTACAAAGTAATACAGAGCGCTGATTCACAGTCCACTTTAAACGTATTGTGGACAAAAATCCCTCATAATCTTTTTGTGGTAATTCTGTCTGACTTCTTGCTCCTATCAGCTCTGTGTACCAGCGTTTGTCATTTATCCACCTTCTCATTAGCCCGTTTGCATTTTTCTGAAATTCCGAAACAGTGAAAATGTGCTCTGTCGTCTCAGGAGGGTGATGAACGTTTTTCTTTTGTTTGATTCAGTTTGATGACATTCTGAATGATTTTTATTGTCTCTGCTATTTTTTTTTCTATGTACAAATGGAACTGGTGATCCAAAATGTTTCGACATCATCTCATTTGAATAATTACGCTTGTTAAATGATCTCGCAGCTTGTGAACGATTGCAAGGCAAATGAAGATGCATCCCTCATGGGGGGGGGGGGGCGAGTCTCATCTATTGGAAAGTCAATGATGATAGCGTCTCCCCCCTCCACCAAAAAGGAGGTTGCTTCTAAATGTTTTACCCATTCTCATTTGCTGCTTTTTGCGAAATCCTCGTGACGTTTAAAAGAAAGAAAGGGGAAAGAAGAAGGGAATAAAAAGAACATTTTTTTTCGACCTTTAGCAGGTTCGAAACTCCTTGGGCTTCATGGCCATTAAGTGTCGAATACAAATCAATAGCACAGCATGGGTGAGTCAGCGGGTTCAGTGTAGGGGATTTTTTTTTTTTTTTTTCAGTGGCCAATATGTTGGGAGATTGCCAGTCAGAGCCAGTCGGCATTCGCCTTCCAGCACCTTTCTGTCACCATCAAAGTGAGCCACGCAGGCTAAATGTGAAATCACAGGTGCCAGCTAATGGGGCATTTTTGCGGTCACAATTACTGCCTGCTGATCATTTTTGCAAATTCGTAACGCTGATGTGTTTCTGCGTTGAAGCCGAGCCAAAGAATAAATGAGACGCTGCACCAGTATGGATGAAACATGAGGGTGAGGGCCCATTTTCACACTCCATTTCAGCACTTAACAATTGAACCGGCTGAAAGAGTCGATTGCAAAGTCAAGTGTCACTTAATGAAAAATGACGAAAAAAAAAAGATCATGAAGTGCACCGTGTTACTTGCCACCTGGATGCAATTCTAATGCCAAATAAAAAGTATCCGGGCACCGGGCCATTACACCGACAGGAGGTGAACTATGAAGAAAATATGGAATTGTTTCCCCTTCACAGCTATGGCAGCAGATGTTTGTGTCCCCTCTCGATTATACTTCATACCAAATATGTGCGTCTCAGCTTTCCTCGACACAATACGGTTCCTGTAGAATTGTCTAAAAATTATATATTCGGATGTTCATTCAATATGGATTTATTGATGCCGTTTTAAAAATGGCGATTTAATGATGCCCAGCGACACAGTGGTCGACTGGCCAGCACGTCCGCCTCACAGTGCAAAGGTGCAGGGTTCGATTCTGGCTCTGGCCTTCCTATGTGGAGTTTGTATCTTCTCCCTGTGCCTGCGTGGGTTTTCTCCGGGTACGCCCGTTTCCTCCCACATTCTAAAAACTTGCACGGCAGGCTGATTGAACACTCTAAATTGTCTCAAGGTGTGAGTGTGAGGGCGGATGGATGTTTGTCTATGTTGTTTGTCTATGTGTCCCCCGCCTACTGCCCCAAGACAGCTGGGATAGGCTCCAGTATGTCCCTAGTGAGGAGAAGCGGATTATAAAATGGATGGATGGATGGATTCAAGGTTATGGTATAGATTTATGTGTCATAAATGAGACTGGTGTTACTTGTGTACATCTGCTGTAAATGTTTAGAGTACATAAAGGTAAAAACAATCAGCAAACATTGGTCATTTGGCTGATTATTTTGTCCAATTTTTTTCAGGGTCTGATTTAATTGGAACCCTACCATCCGATTACCGATTGCCAAATTGATTGATTAATTGGTGCATCTCATTACTCAATAATTTCAATCATCTCAAAAATCTGAATATCTGTTTCTATCATTTATGGCAGTGATTCCTAAAGTCCCAGCCTTGTTTTTGATGAACACTTAACACGACTACGCTTCTGTATTTTGTTGCGGTCCTTGGAGGGCCTCCCAAATCCAAGTTCAACCAGCATTACAAAATGCAAAGTGGTCATACTTGGAGGTCTCACAAGCAAATGTGGGAAGAACCATTTAATTTGAAAAGCTGCTGTTTGTATGCTAAATAATGCCATCAAGATTGGAACATTTAGGTCCATCTCAATAAATTAATGTAGAATACTATGCGGAAAAGAATCAGTTCAGTAGTTTAGTTCACAAAGCAAATGTCATATATTGAGTTGAAAGATGTCACTTTTGGGGGGTAAGATTCGAATTAGGAAATCCCAAATTCACCATCGCAAGAAATATGGATGTTACAAAGGAAACAATTGAACAATATGAACACAGAAAGGATGTAGAAATGAAATAAATTAACTTCTGCGATTTTCTCATGGATCAAGATGCACCTGAATAGAGGATCTTGTATTTGTTGTTCGGAGCTGTCTGCTGTCTGTCTGAGTTGACATTAGTGTCAGTCTAATGGATAGTGATCTACACTCAGGCAGCAGGCACTCTGGCCCATCTATGGTACGCAAACATCGGCACGTGGATCAGACGATTACGGCCGTTCTGAGGGTTATTCACGTGGACAACGGTCATCAGCCTCCTTCCTGACAGGTGCAGACAGGAGAATAAAAAACAAACAAAAAAAAAGATTGTCCTGTTTGCCAAGTTCGTCGTCTAAACTGAACTACACCACGCTGAAGTGGCCGTTTCGGTCCAAAGCAAACAATGTTGCTCGAGAGTCAAGGATAGCGTTCACACAGTCACTTGGAGCCTTTCACAAAGGAGGGACACACACACAAAAAAAGAGAAGAATAATTTTCTCCTTCAAAGTTTGTTTTCTGTCCACTTGCCATGATAATTTGTGACCTTTTTGTTTTGGTCAATCTAAAGATTATTCAAGTCCTTTTTTTTTGGACAGTATTTCTGACATGGCTTTCGGAAATACCACGTTCAGGAAGACAATTATCCCCCCTATCCCCCCCACCCCCTTTTTTTTGTGGTCGGATAAAACAAACATCAAGGCGACACACACAATCGAACATGCTTTGTTGCTTAGCCACCCACAGGAGGGGCAAATTATTTCGAACAGCTCTCAGTGTGATGCAATTCAGTTGTACACCACAACTGCAAAACCACAACAATAACCATAGAGGGTGTCCTAAAAGTCATTATATGCTTCCTAGCCCAACCTTTCAAATGATGATTGCCTCACATCTGTATGATAATTGAAACAAAATTAATAAAAAAAAAGGAAGTGTATACTGTAGTCACTTTTGGTATACTTGAAATTTCAAATGATTACTTCTCAAAACTCAGCATTACCTATTATATGCAAAGGGATCTCATTACATTTTCAACCGAATGCAATGCTCATTTCCAAATAACAGCCCTGTGTAAAGCTAGCATATTATGACACCGCTCGCTTGTAGATTCAATACAAGGGGGCCATCTTCCCGATGTGCAACTCAGAAGACGACAGTTGTCTGTGGCAGTATGGGTGTGGCCCTTGTCCAACCAACCGACGACCACGGGAACTGTTACAGTGCTTGTCATGCTTTGCAGCTTATTGCTGTTAAATGTCAACGAGACGCGCCAATGTGGCCCCAGGGGGCACACATAAAGCTTGTGGCCGTGCGGTCGTGCACACTAATTTGATTAATGATTAGCCGTCTGACACTGCGCAGCGAGATGAGCGACACAAGGGACACGTGGGAAAAGGGCGCCTTGCGCATTCTGAAAGAAACACTCTCTGCATTTTGGCCAACAAAACAAATGGATTAAAACGCGTGCATGGACAGCCAGAGAGAGGGCGCGATAAAATTCATTCCAGCCTGCCTTTGTGGAGCTCGCTTTGTGCACTGGGACACAGTTTACCATTGAAGAGCTTTTGCAATGTATCTTATCATATCGTGCAGGTGTTCCTGATGAATTAGCAAATGATTCTTTTTACTAACCGTTATTGAACCGACGAAATAGAAAAATCTTACAGCACAGCACCAAACAAAAATGTCACTACCAATATATATATATATATATATATATATATATCCACTTTTTTTTTCCAAAATCTGGGCTCCTGGTCACCATCTAATATCCCACTACAAATGATTAACTTCAAAATTAGTAAGAAGTCAATCTTTCTTTGCTTGCCTGTCACTGCGAATGTGTTTGTGGGTGTGGATTTTACCAAACTGCGATGTCACAGTCAGACACAAATTGATTGTACCTTATTCCATCAAGTAGAGGAGTAAGCATTAGGGTCACACGTGAGCTGGTGTCTGTCCCCGCAGACCGTTTGGTGAGAGGCTGATTACACCCTGAATTGGTCTCCAGCCAATAAAAGGGTACATATAGACAAACATTTACACTCAGCTGCCTGGTAAATTATCTAATTTGACTTAATTGATTTATTGATGACAAATATGTCTGTACATCTAGCTATTTCAGTGACGTAAATGACATGCTGAACAATGACATGCTCCTCCACTAGATGGCAGACGTTACAATTCACCTGTGTATCCACCTGTTGCCTTTCATTCCAAACAATAGCTTTGTGCTCACCTCGAAAACGTAAGTACATTTGTGAGTAATATAAAACAAAAATCATTATTTTAGTATACAGTATGCGACTTCCCGTTTACATTTGTTTTGTTTGGGGGTGTGCTCACGCGAGATTTGTTTCGTCACCCAGACCAAGATTACGCGAAGTAAATGATCTCAAATTCAAACATTTTGCTTGGTGATATTGTGTCATGATTTTTTCCCAATGTAAAAAATACGCCTTGGGTCAAATGAATGTTGAGGAAGACTGCGCGATGGTTTTTACGCGCAGATTGAAGCGAAAGGTCGAGAAATGATTTTGCACTCACCCTCGCGTGGGGCGGCATGGTCCCACGCGGACCACATCTGTACGGAGAAGAAGGGAGTCCAGCACACGATGTACGCCAGCACGATGACAAAAGTCATCTTGACGGTGGTCATCTTGGCCTTGGAGATGAGTTTGACACTGCTCACCCGCGCCAACGCGCCGCCTCCTTTGCCGACCTTGGGCGTCAGGCTCATGCACTGCTCCCGTCTGGTCTTCAGTTTAAAGTTCTGCCATATTTTGAAGCTGATCAGACCGTAGCACACGCTCAGGATCCCCACCGGGATAATGTAGATGGTCAGGCTGATCCACGTGATGTACGCCTTGGCACCCCACGGCATGACGAAGTCGCCCCAGCAGTCGTACACTCCGGAGCCGGCCGAGCCCACCTCCCGAAGGGAGAAGATGAACATTTGAGGAATGCTGAGGAGCATGCTGAGGCTCCAGGAGAACACCACGTAGAAGCGATCCTTCCGCCTGTGCAGGGAGCGCAGAGGTTGGCAGATCGCCAGGCACCTGTCCACGGACATGAGCACCAGCATGTAAGTGGAGGCGAACATGCCCACCACCTGAAGGTATTTGACCAGCCTGCAAAGTAGATCCGGCCCGTAGAAACGGAAGGTGATGTCCCAGATGAGCTGAGGCAGGACCTGGAAGACAGCCACCACCAGGTCGGCGATGCTCAGGTGCTTCATGAAGTAGTACATGCGCGACTGGCTGTGCTTGGCGCTGTGGGTGGCCGCCAGGACGCACAAGTTGCCGGTGAGCGCCAGGAAGAGAATCAGGGCGAGGACGGTCACCTCCACCTTGGCCACCTCCTCGTTCCTCTTCAGGGGGTTCGTGTGGTTCGACTCGGAGGACCACGAGTCATTTACCGGCCACAAGTCACTTTGGTTCAAAAAGCTCTCCATTGGCGCAGTCCGTGCGTCACGCCAAAGATCCTCCAAACATACTACGGTAGTCAATTAGTGCGATTTCGATGCATTGGTCCCAAAATCGGCGTCCAAATCAGATTCCCGACAACAGTAAGACAAAACATCTACCACACACACAAAATAACAAGAATAATAATAATGATAATAATAAAAACAATAACTCACTTATTGGTGTAAAAACACCAAAACCAAATTCTCAGCGTCATTATCAAACAAAATTCAAGAGGGAGAGTGGGGAAAAGTGAGGATAAAAGAAAGTACCGCAAAACAGAGGAGCTCCGGCATCCTACCCGCAAGGACTGGCAATGGGCAGCACAAGAGCAGCACCACAGCATATGTATGCTGTTGTTTTCCAGTCAACGACACGTCCCACTAAACAGACTGCTCCGTCACAGCCACTAGGGGGCGCCGCGCACCAGTCGCACATTTGTGCGCGCTCACAATGTTTTGACAGGTACGCCCACGCACGGAAAACAACATACGTGTATAAATCATGCTGTCCTGAAGAATTCAACTTTCTGTGGAGGTACCTGAGGATATTCATGAACGGCAGTACAGTATTGTAGAGCTGAAAAAAAGTGAGGGCTAATTCTCAACGCTTGACCACAGAAGGCTTTTCAAAAAGTGCACAGAAGAATATTGATTAAATGAAAGAAGGTCGAGATAATTTAAGAATGTGCATTATTTACAAGCAGTGTCGGACTAATTAGTAAGCAACTTCCAGCGTATGACTCCTTTATAGGAGAAATAGAACTGTCCAAAAGAAGTCTTAAACATTGTGAGGTTACGGTCCCTCCTGACAGAGATTTGAGGTCGTCTTTCTGAGTTTTGAGGTCTGGTGATCAAAGTTGAGATTAAGCGATGACTGAATTATTCAGGCATTTTAAATACGTTTGCATGTCTTTGAATTTACAGTTTTCAGAAGTGAAACGTTGACAAATCTAGAGCGGTGCCATCTATCTGACTGGTGTCTTGTCCATTACCTTGATTGTCTGTTTGTCAAGTGAGATGAATTTCGTTTTGGTAGCTGACGTGTGGTGGTGGTGCAGTATGATAGATATGAGAAAATCATTGCCTGCGTCGATATAAAAGCGGCATGATGAGACAAATGTCTCCTGGAGAAAAACGGCATCATTACAGGCTTGATTTGATCTTTTTACATAAATAATTATTTTTAAATATTGTTCAGAATCATACCTAAATACATAGCTTCATTTACTTATATTATTTGATTGTTATGCACCTTAAATGTGCTGTAGGACAACAGTTTTTTTTTTTAATTGCAAAGCACATGGAACAGTTTTGTTGATGGTGTTCGGTGAGTCTTTTCCAGTTAGTTGTTGTTTGCAATGGCTTGCATGAGTTGCTGTTCAGCCAGTCTTGGTGTTTACCAAATGCGTATTGTTGGCACTTAACACCTTGACAACAATTTGTCGTTTGTATATTATGGGAACAAACCGTGGACTTCAAATTGATCCTTGTGGCACCCCAAGTTAGAACAGAAATTGGATTTACTTTATGAAACAAGTGATTAGATCTTTTTTTGGTGTCAAATACAACATCCCCATGTAATTTGAAAACTCACTCTTGATAAGGGTCACATTGCACACAACCTCTGTCCAATCATTTTCTATTGTGCTTGTTCTAATTAGGCTCATGGGTGTGTTGGAGTCCATCCCAGCTGACATTTGCCAGTCAATTGCAGGGCACATATAGACAAACAACAATGGAAACACTCATCCACGCATGAGGACCATGTAGAGGCTTCAATTAAATCAACATGCATGAGCACTCAGCAAAAACTGACACAAGGACACGTGACAACATGCAAATGCCACACAGGAAGGCCGTTGATGACTAAAAAACAGATGGAAGAATGCATCGCCAGAGTCAACCACCACCTCTCCCTGGAAATCCACTCCTTTGTGGCTTTGAGTCTGGAAAACAGTGGATTGACTGCAAATTCAGAGCATTAGTGTGAAGAGTGATGATGATTTAGTGCCACCTGAAAAGCGAAAGGGCAAGGGAAAAAGACAAATCATGATTGATTGTATCTAATCCAATGACGAAGGAATTTGTGAGGAAAATATATACTGACTTCCTGAACTACATTCTTCTGGTCAGCCACAGGGAATAAGCCAGGAAACAGCTACAATCCAGTCATCCAGAGACACTGTCCGTATTTGCGAAGGATGAAGTGAAGTAAAAAGTAGTTAGCAAATTCTTGGAATGAATACAAAAAACAGCAAGAGCTTGACTGACAAGTGCCCCAATTTATGAGCTTTTCTAGGTCTGAGCTGTCATAGATTTTCGGGTATTTTTGCCTTTACTTACAAGTGATTACTTGAATGTGCTTCAGATATTCCATCATTCAATTGAAGTGACAAAAAATAGTAATTATAGTAAAATCTACAAACTAATGTTTAGGTTCACAAACTACTCCACACTTAACACTAAATTATACTTTCTCTCACACAATGTAAACTTCATTTGGTACACACGTCACCCATTTATTTCAGGTATTTTTTTCTGTAAATTAGCTCTCGGCATGGCTCCCAAGAAAATGAAAAGTGCGAGTAATTGCGCTATTAAGAAGCTTAAGTTTTTGGGACTTTGGCAAAAGAAAAAAAGACAGGCTGCCTGCTCCAGCAGCTGCAGTGCAAGGTGGGGAGAGAAAGAGAGAGGGGAGCAAGTGATAAGGAGAGATAGAAGGCACTCATACGATTTAAAGGCGCAACACACGAATGCACAACCTGGTGTGTTTGACTTTTGGCTTAATGACATGACTAAGCCATTTTCTAGTTGTTGATTAAAAACCTGTCACAAAAAATGGTGGTGTTTCTTAAGTAGTTGGGACTGAGCCTGAATGATTAATCAAATTCAAACTGACACTGCAATGTAATATTTCTTTTGACTGGTGTGCTGGTCTCCATATGACAACTACAAAATAGGTACATTGGTACCTCTACTTACGAACGTCTCTTCGTATAAAATTTTCAAGTTACGAAACGCCTCAACAGGTAAATATTGCTTCTTGTTACAAAAGAAATTTCAAGATACAAAAGGTAAAAAGGTTTTTTTTTTTTTTTTGATGCATCGTAAATGGCAGGCTCTACTGAGTGCCATTCTGCCTGCATCATACCGAGATGCTTTTGGAATACTTTCGTTGCCCTTATTTGGCTGCCTGAGCATTGTTGTGCATGCTGATTGTCTAGCATGGGACATTTAAAGGCAAAATAGTGTCTTTGGCCACAATGGATGTTGGAAGGACGCAGGAAGATCCGACAATGCACAAAGTGCTTTTGAGTATTGGCATTATTTCACTATTAGTCTTGGTTATGAGTTTGCTCTTGTCATGTTGCGAGTAATTGTAGTTCAATTAAGAGTTTGTTTTTTTTGGGGGGGGGTTATGAATATCTCCTTATTATGACTTATTAGCATTATTATTTTGACTTTACTGCCAATAACATTATTGTATGGAAAATTACGACTGCTCTCATTTTACTTTTTTATTTTATTTCTTGTCATATTTTGGCTTATCCGTAGTCCTTTCCCAGTCTTAGATTTTTTTTTTTTTTTTTTGTGGGTGATATTGTGATTTTATTTGCATGATATAATGACTTAACCCCCCCCCCACCCCCACCCAAAAAAAATCTGGCAATCAGTGGAGTTTTTAACCTGTTGAGCATGATGTCATTCCTATGACTCTGCTCCAAGCTTGTCCACAGTTTTGGAAAATCGGTCACCCACAATAAATTAGGTTTTGCCCTTTGCTATATGCTATGTTAGTATTCCAGAAGTTGCTTCTTGCTTGGATTGCCTTGAAAGGGCAGGCATATTCGTTGTGTGCTGGTGTTTAAGATGAGGTAGTCGGCAAAAAAAACGGACAGGAACAACAATAATAGATTTCTTTTCAAGCATGGTGCATTGTCAGAGAGTGCGCTCATTTCGATCATGGGACACTTGTGGCAAGTTGAAGACAGTGAACCCCCATTTGTGGTACAGCATTTGCAAACTCAAATATTCATGTATATTTTTGTAAGTTAATCTCCGTTATTTGCAGAAAAACTTGACATATTTGTGATTTTCGGTAACATGGCAAAACAAAACATAAAACTAGGACGTTCAACTGAACTCTCTCCACTCAAATTTGGATATGCGCAACATCTTTCGCTTTATGATTAGAGGGCAAAATGTCTTGGGGATAAAAATGGATTTTTTTTTTCTTCAATATTTTAAGGAGGCATGAAAATAATTAGTTGTGGGCTCTGTGAGGATCAAAGTCTCATTTGGACAGGGGATTCTGGATAAGCGTAGTCTGAAGGCCGTCTCAAGGAGCCACTCTCGCTGTTGTGCACCCACGCTCATGACACCGTGATGGAATGTTACGACGTGGGCTTCGTGTGCTTTCACCCAAATGCGGACCACTGAGGCACATTAGTTAAACCTGCTTAACTAAATGACATCCAACACAAGAATTGGAGCCGAAATGCTGCCTGAGCAATGTATCTGACGTGGCTGACGAGCACGTACTGTAGTTTTTCAAGGTGGCTTCAGAAAAAAAAAAAGCAGCAAATTATGTAAATGGTTGTGAAATGGTGGGCAGGCACAAGACGGGGACACTTGAAGGCTTGAGTGGCTTACAAAAGGTTTTTCCCTGCCGTGGAGAAAAATAATGATGACATGATGGATGTCCAGATTCAGCTTGGTGAGAATGAACCCTCACAGGAAAAAGACACAGGAAAAATTACAGCTAAGGGCATGAGGAAAACGATGCTCCTTGAGGCCCCGATATTAATGATGTGTCACGAGAGTGTCTTCATAGATATGGTGACAGAGACTGAAACCATGACAGGTCCACTTCCACCAAAAGCAGTGCGTCTCAATTATTTCTTGGCCGGCAGCCAGGACCCGCGCGCCAAACGCCCCCCCCCCCCCCAACCCCCCCCCGCCTATGGAACAAAAAAAAAACATTTTATGCCCGCCCAACTCTCTGCGACAACTACAAATAGTATTACTTGTCTAAGAAATTGTTTTAAGTACACATCTGCATAATTTTGTATCTTTTTTTTTATACTAAAGATCACAAAAGAAAAGAAAGATGAACAACAGTGTTTTTTTGGTCGGGATCAGAAACAGATGTGAAGTGAATCAATTTGCCTGTACAGTAAATAAAGGCTTTATGATGGTGACATTTTCGACCATTGAGCAAATTATTCCAAATAAGTCAACCAAATCATATTCTGACCATTCTCACAAAATGGTTGATGAACGCACACAAGACAGTAGTTAGACTCAAACTCGTTTTTTTGTTAAAAAAAAAAAAAAGCACTTCTTATAGAAATGAATCCGCTTTCCTGTCCTCCCAAATGATTACAGTGGCTCAGCAGTTCTGTCTGCAGTTCCCACAGATTTTTGGGGGGCTTTGAGTTGACAGATCTAATTAGAGACAAGGTTCAGGCTTAAGCCCCCTGATGAAGCGGGAGACGATACCCGCACGCTGCTTATGTAATCGCACAGTACACCAAGTTCTCAGCTGGCCATTTTCCTCTTGTGATCCGGTGTCATGAGGTGCATCTTTAAAGTGAATCGATACGCAGCGGGGTGGAAGGCACCGCCGTCAATTGGATCTCAGCGGGTGGCGTATTATACTTGCAAAGATCCCTCTGTGGAGGAGGGAGGGCGGGGGGCACCGTAGCAGCGTACTTGAAGAAGCTCGCTGGAGTGTAAACAGGAATTTCAGGCGCACATCGCACCAACTCGAGAGATACCGCACCCACTCCTTGAGCTACAAGGCGGCACTTGGGCAATATCTCATTCTCCTCTGACTTATTATATAAGAATGCCAGTTTCCTCGATGTTTTCTGCTCGAGATCCGAGGCATCGGCTTTCAAATCAATAACAGGATCACACCCTGTGGTGCTTTAAATTAGATTACTATTAGTGACTTTGACCGCACTCGGGGCAGTGAACCCCAAAATACAAATCAAACAACATCTGACGTCCAGATATTTTAATGCCGTGCCCGAAGCTGTTTGAGCATTCAGTTAATCCTTGATATCCCGTTTAAGGTCCATGTACGGCTCGTTGCACTCAAAAGTAAAATCCTTCAGCACGATAGAAAGACGACTTGGCCGTACTCGTAGAATTGTCCAACCAGTGAGGACAAAGAGCAAACTCGTACCATTCATTCTTTTAAAATTTTGTTGCGAACCGGAGTTACATAACAAGCTAAGAATATTTTGTAGTATCTTTTGCTCGAGCCTCTGTGTGTCCCCACGGGCATCCGTAAGCGGCCATACGCATGCGCAAATGATCGACGCATCCTTCTGTCACGTTTTGTATCTCCACAATCTCTGACCAGTGAGTTTTTATTCACACCGTGATTAGTTCATCAACATAGTGGAAATCAAGGATAATCAATAAATGCTGACAGGCCATTCGACCAAATCGGCGCAGTTTGCAATGTTTTAACTTCCTAAACATCAACTTAACTGTCTCCTATTGTCGAATGTCTCCATTCAGTCAAAACTAAGCATGATCATCTCTGAATAGGTACAATATTTTATATAGCACTTAATGTTGTGGCCAGCTAGTGTATGCCAGACAATGGAAAATGTGAGGTTACACTTTTGGGCCCTTTGTGGTGGTCAACACCCGCATTACAATCTGAGGTGATGCCACACAAATTGGAATTTTCCACAACCACACATGGCTTGGTTATATAATAATGTGCTCATCAAATTTTATAACCAGTAAACTCCATCCCACTTCCTGTTTCCTTTATTGCGATACGATAAATCAACGATAAATCTACCATCGAAATGAACTTCAATGTATGTTTAAAAAAAAAAAAAAAGTTTGTGATGTTTAGAAAAACAAGATGTATTGTCAAATGTTTAATAAGGGAAGGTAAAAAAAAATCTTATAAACTGGGAATTCAATATTAGCACGATCACATTTATAACTGCGGGCTCGTTTATTGTTTGTGAAACTTGTAATCCTCAAAAGTCCTCATCTTAACGCATGTCTGTGTTTATGATCGTAATATTTAACATACTAACTATAATATTGTGTTATATTTTTTCTTGAAGTTCCTTTTTACCTGTAATACAAATATTTCAAAATAAAATGAACCATGTGTATTTGTTCTTGTAATTCTAATTCTTCATTAATAATGAAATCTAAAGAATATTTTGATGATATGAGAATAAAATTACATTATACATGTAATAGAAGTCATGTGTTTTTCTCATAATTACACGAGTCTGTAATACTTTCAAAAATCACATATTTGGCACACACTATGCAGTCTTTTTCTATTAAAATTCTCTCCTCTTATTTTGAAATATCTTTGAATTCCTTTTTAAAATAAAATGTTCCAAATTCATGTTTTCATTTGTTATGTGACAGCCCCATAATTTTACAACTATATTAACGTTGCATGATTTTTTTTTTCAATCTGGCACTAGCATTCTTTGCTTCGCTTGCTAACTATCCTTAATTTGAAAAATTAGTTGGGATTCAAGTGAATGGCATTTTAAAGGCAATTAAAAGGAGCACATCTCGAACTTGATAAATCCTCACGTCAGTGACTCATTTGCTGTTTGCTTCCAGAAACCGCCAAGCTTGGCATTGTAAATATATTTAACACCAAATGTCCTTGTCCTTGGGCCGTGCTAACTCACCAGTCACAGACAGCTTTTGTGAAAATTGGCCCAGTTTCCTGAGAAACATGCCAAAAGATTTACTTTTGTCTCCTCTGAGTTGTATTAACAATGCCAAAAATATCCATCCATCCATTTTCTGATCCGCTTATCCTCACAAGAGTCGCCGGGCGTGCTGGAGCCTATCCCAGCTGTCTTTGGGGTACACCCTAGACAACAATTCACGCTCACAAACACACCTAGGGACAATTTAGAGTGATCTATTAATCTGCCATGCATGTTTTGTGGAATGTGGGAGGAAACCGGAGTACCCAGAGAAAATCCACGCAGGCACAGGGAGAACATGTGAGCACTGTGAGGCCAACGTGCTAACCAGTCGACCACCCTGCCCAAAAATATGCAGTACTTTATACATGAAAAAAAGAGTTACTAAGCACTTGCTGGGGAAACATTAATCCACTGGTACATTTTAGACACTGCTTATCCTGTTAAGGGTCACGAGGCGCTGGAGCCTATTCGAGTTGACTTTGGGCAAAAAGCACACTAAAGCTTGGACTGGTCGTCAGCCAATCGCAGGGCACATAGTGTAGAAAAAAAACAAGCATGATGGACAATTTAGTGTTTTTGTAGAACCATAGAAATGTCAAAGTAAGCCCATGCAAGCAAGAGGACGAGCAAGGCCGGGGCCCAGATTCAAACCCCCAACTTCAAAAGTGTGAAGCAAATGTGCTTTTACCACTGTCCCACCGTGGCGCCCAAGCCATGACCATTGCAAATGAAGGTTGTGCAATGACGTGGCTGAGTGGTATTGACATTTCGAGTGCGCTTTTCAGTCAAGGACATCGGAGCTCAGGAACAATATATCAAGAGTTCCCCATGTGACATTATTCAGAGCATGTTCCAGCCACGAGGAGGAGGGGGTCACCTTCTAGCACTCACGCCAGATGCCCATCCCTGGTCCATATACTCCCACAGTGTGTCAACAGGCTGAAAATTTTGAATATTAAATTCAGCATCGTTATTGGTCTTGCGTGACATTTTTCAGGCTGAGAGTGGCGATCTTATGAGATTGTGTGACAGTGAGCGATGCCGACCGAAAAGTAACAATAAACTCATCCTTTCATAGGGTGCCCCAAAAAAAATTTAAATGAGGGTACAAGATATATAAGTGGTTTCGAAAGAGAAACAACATAAATTACAGCATAATGTATTTTTAAATTATAATTATTATTCACATAATAGGTAAAAATGTTTAGTCCGTATATTTGTAACTAGTGTTGCCAATGTTTTAGATATGTGTGTGTGTGTGTGTGTGTGTGTGTGTGTGTGTGTGTGTGTGTGTACATTTTATGCCACATAAAAATGAATGTTGATTGTTGATAGCACGTTTCCAAATTGTTTTTGTTTTGGTTTTTTTAGATATCCTTGACCACCCCATCCCCCCACCCCCCTCAAAAAAAAAAAAAGTCTAGCGCCGCCACTGCCTTCTCGACTTTCCGAAGGTAAAACCAGCTCAGATCACAAATCAAATTGACTCACATTTCAACGCTCTGTGGCATTTAAAGTCGAGTGCCGTGCGCCGACATACATGCTGTTGTTGCATTTGACATGCACTTAACACAAAGCAAACAGTGGGCATGGATCTGACGCTAATTAACTTGACTGCCTAGCAACAGCATGAAACAAAACACATGAAATATGCTCAAGTGTCACGCTGACGATATGATCATTCTTTTCAAAGTAGATAATGATCACTTTGACCTCGTCGGAGAGGTATTCATTTGACAATGTGTTTTAGTTATTGTGGTTCTAAATCTGCACTGTATTGCACTGAGAGTCAGGTCTACCTAAACGTATTATATTAATGTTATTTCGTTTGATTAGTGGTGGGCAAAATATGGCGCGCAGGATATGGCCGGACTGCTCCGTTCTGTAATCCGGCCCGCCCATTTCGATGCTCAAAAAAATGTATTTTAATTTTCTAGCTCATTAAATAATCGGTTGTTGACCTTAGCATTGTAATCAATACAAAACAAAATGGGAGTAAAATAAAAGATAAATTAATAGCCAACATTTTTAAAGACATAATTGATAACAGAACACCCCCCCACAAACTAAAAGGGACAATTTGACATGCACATGGATATTTATTAATGTTAAATAATTGGTTAATGTGGTTAATAATTAATACAAGAAAAAACAATAAGAAATATTTTACAAATGCACAGTGCTGAACACTTAATAAATTATTTGGTAATTCAATAACCATAAAATTGGTCATGATCGAAAACCTTGAAATATAAGAATTACTAGTAATGACCTTTTATCTTGAAATTAACTACTTGACATGCACATTTGAAGTGAATGAGCTCGGCTTTATTTTAAGATATGGTAAGTCATGTCAAAGGAGCAGAAAGGTGGAGAGAAATGAGGCAAATTCTAGCTGTATCCAGCAGACCTGTCACAGAGCTTTTTACGACATGTGATGAGGATAATCAGCACACTCAGACCTTGCTGGTGTGCCTCTACTGGTCCATTAACTTCATAGAGTCCGGTTAACTGCTGCTCATTGGATAGTTTGTACCTCGGAGCGTGCTGTTGTGGGAACTGAGCTCAGTTTTGTGTTACATTTACGGCACTGATAATCGCCCCCTCGTGTACATGAATACTGTTCGAAACAATTGTGACTATAAACTTGAACTAAACTTAAGAGGGAACACAACCAAGACCAACCTGTTGAAAAATAGGGGTGGGGGTGCCGTACTTTTTGTGATTTTGTATCAGCTTTTCCAAAATGTATTTTTTGTTTGTTCGTTTGTTTGCTTAATCATACCAAAATTTAACAAATAACTGCCATTAAATTGTAACATCTTACCGCACAAAATTGTCACGTTGATAACTTTGTGAAGCATTACCTGCACGAAGCAAAAAATAAAAAATAAAAATGCACGGATGCAAGGGGTATACATTTTAGATCACAGCAGGATCACCAAAAAACCCCCAAAATTATTAAAGAAGATTCCATTAAATTTTCGCACAGATTCAGATTTTTATTTATTTATTTTTTAATTCCGTGGCCAAGCCTCCGAAGTCTCACATCATTCTACATGAACCAGATAGTAACTTGCAAACAAACAACCGTTGTTAACTATTTCTAATGTTGGCTGAATATATGTTTTCACTTTTCTCTCTGTAGGCATAAAAAGCAGGATTTAGGGGAATTGAGATTCAATCATCATCAAAAAAAAGTGAGCAACGTATTCAAGATGACATCTCACATCTGAAATGTGTTGTCCAAAATCGACATGAGATTCTAATTGAACAAGTCGTTGAGTCTAAAGTCATAATGGAGCTGGACGAATGAATAACTGGTGGGTCCTGTTCACATAATTCCAGCAAACGGTTAAATCCGTGACATAATCGACGCGGCGACACATTAGACACTTGTGTGTTTCGTCAGATTCATTTGCGTTGACGTTGGATAGCTGTGTTTGTCAATTTTGTCATTTTGTCTTTGCATGGTATCCTTACCTAAAAATCCAGCGCCTTCAGCCGCTTCATGGCGACACGGTCATCAAGTGTAAACTTCGAGAACGGCCGTCCTGCTAAAGACAAAAGTGAAACGAATCAGTGGCCCAAAATCCCCTGCTCGATTTGACATAATCCTCTTAACAAGGGAAACTGAGTTAATTAGACAGCTGAGTTCTGTCAGCCCGTTAACAATTGAGGATTGTGCGCATACTGTATCAATGTCAGCTTTCTAATGCGATCCAAATGCGCTAACAACCATTGTACTACATTACACGCCTGCGTTGTGTTAAAAATAATAAGCCAAGGGCCCACACGATGATGTCAACGGCACAGTAGTAGGCCTACTTGGAAATTAAGAAGAGCATTTAAGGAGAAGTCGCACAAGTACAGCATGTAACTTGCCATCATGAAGTTTCTAAAACTTTTGAGTATGGCTACTGAAACTCTTTAATGACTTTTAACTTTTGGATTTACAGTGTATGCACAAAAAAAAAAAAATGGTTGCTCAAATTTATTTTGTCAAGTGGCGGCACACAATGGAATCATCTGGATTTAGATTATTAGCCATCCATCATCCATTTTCCCACCCTGAACCTGTTTTTGGAATGTGGGAGGAAACCGGAGGACCCGGAGAAAACCCACACAAGCACGGGGAGAACATGCAAACTCCACACAGGGAGGTCGGAGCCGGAATTGAACCCATGACCTCTGCACTGTGAGGTCGACGCGCTAACCATTGGACCACTGGGCCACTTAGATTATTACCACACACACACACAAACACACACTTTTTTTTTTTTTTTTTTTTTTTTTTTTAACGTAGATGTATAGTCTTCTAAAAAAAAATCTGGATCCAGATGATTTCATTTCATGGAACCACTTGTCGACACGGTGGTGGATTGGTTAGCACGTCGGCCTCACTGCGGAGGCGCAGGCTGCAGGTGACTCTCTCCATGACAGGAAGTTGAGAAGACAGTAAAAAATGCTCTGCGGGCAACCACAAATGCCATTTATTTTCAATCAAGTCACAAAAACGTCCTCATCCTTGAGCTAATAAAAAAGTCAGCTTCTCCGAGGTTTACGCCACACACAATTTGATGGTAATGTGTTTTTCCCCAAGGGTCACCTTCAGATGTTTTGGAGGATTAAAGTCAACTGAACTTGAGCATGTCTTATGGACATTCAACATGTAGAGGAACTGATTAAAACATGTAATCAAATCAAAAGTGATGCTGTCTTTTTTTGGTTATGATTAAAAAAAAAAAAAAAAAAAAAAAGTAAAATGATGAAAACCAATATTAATTTCCTCTTCCTGAAATTCAAGCCAAAGCAAAATTGTCCTTCATTTCTTTTTCCAAAGCGGGTAAGGTCGAGATGCTCCCTGCTAGGTGGATGAGCAGGGCTGATTTTTGAGCATTACCATTACTGAATCTAAGTGGGGCTTAGATTCTAGGAAAGGAGAGGCGGGGCGGGGGCGGAAGTAGGTCGGCGACGCTGTACATGCCAAGAAAATGGAATGAAAATGAATAAATGACCAGTTTACATGTTTATACTGCCATACAATTACACCTGCTTCTTATATCATGGTGACTTTTTTTTTCTTTGCTGCACGAGGGCCAAACACCAATGCGATCAAGTGCATTTTTTTTTTTTTAACGCCGCTGCACAGTATCTCTCGAATCATGAACCAAAGTGGTTTTGAAATTTCCAAAGTTTCCGAAAGCACAACACACATCTGGTCCACCAAGATAATAGCTGGTGAAGTTATTTTGGCCTGGAATTACTCTTGTACTCATTAGAAGCAATTGAACCATCATTTTTTTTTAAAAGCTGTTTTTGCATTGCTTTATTTTAATAAACAATGACGTATTTCCAAACCCGATTCTTCATATTGACTGCGTGTGCATCTTGAGCTTTAAGGCGCAGGCCATGTAGGGTCAAACTATATTTAGCCGCTCAGAGGTTACAGATACAATCTTGTGAGGCAGGCGGAAGCTTGAAGGATTTGGTGGGTATTAGAGTACGGCACTACGATGGGATCCGTTCTCGTGACAAGACGTTTTCCTATTATCGAACATCCTGCACTCATTAGATATGCGCAAAAATGATGAAGAAAATGACTGGAGTGATCAAGCAGAGTCTTGATTCTAATCGTATTGTCATGAATTTGTTACAGGGATTACGAACATCAAGACTCACGTGCACGATGTCAACTTCTCAACATTTGTCATAAAAAAAATGCACAATCTTGGTTTTTTTTACATGACTTGGATCGGAGAGAGCGTAATGGAGGCGACTTCCTATTCAGACCACGTCTCTCAGCATCGAGGCTTCAAGCCTGAAAAATTGAATCACGTCACAGAAGAGAAAGTCCAGGTTGGGTTCAACTTCACGTTCCGCTGTTTCTGCACACACTCATTGATATTTTACAGACGGCCTCAAAGGTGGTTCTTAGCTTGAGAGAATCTGGAATGCGCGTTAACAAGGGTAGGAGGAGGAATGGGTTTTGTAAGAATTGAATTCTTGAATGAACTATTATAGTGCTGAAAGCTGATTTGGGGATCTTCAATCTGACGCGGTAGAGTAAATAATAGAGTACACTGAAAACACACACGATGGTTTCAAACAGGATTAAGTGGTCGTCCCCAGTCAGGAGCTCAGAGAAGATAATACATTTGACAACATGCTGAGTGCCGTCTCCAAGGAGCACTTTCAGTTCTAAGCTCCCCGATGACTCCAGAACACGTTTGGAGTGCATTAACGGGACTGTTGATGTTTTGGGTTTTTTTTTTTCCATTGCAATCATATTGGGTTATTTAATCGGCTATATAAAAGCAAATGCTAGGATGCAGCTCTGTCAAATCAGCCATCATTCAAAATACACGACTGAGGCGTTGTTAGTGTAGGAGTTTAAAAAAAAAAAAATCTAAGCAGTCAAAATGCCAGTGGCGTAGAAAATGCCGAGCTGCCATTCACTTAGGTTTCCTAAGACAACCCTGCAAAAACAGCGCAAAGGCATTATGAGCATTTTTCAGTTCATCAAACAGAATCGGGGGTTGATGTTCTGCAAGCCGGTTGCAGTTGGGATGGATCCCTCCTGCACCCCGCAGAGTCATCAAAGACTGCCGAGGAAACATTCATTTATTGACGCATTGGCAGTCAAGGAGAAGGCAAATTTAATTACACTCACCAAAAGGAGGGCGGCATTTCTTCCGACGGCGAACGTGCTGCTTGGGACTCAAGGGACAGAAATCGTGGGGCTGGATTTTGGAAGACAAGGAGCACAAGAACAGAGATAATACGTTGTGAAATTAGAAGAATGGCTCTGCACTAATTTCCACACCTTCATCGATTACGTGACTACTTGAGCTGATACAAAAATAGGATCACAAAAGGGAATATAAAATGTAGTTGGATGCACTTCAAAACTCGGGGTTCATCCCATAGAAATCACTTCACTACTTACGTGGAGTTTGTAATTAAGAAAAAAAAATCATTATAATTTTACTGTAGCGGAACATAAATAGGATCTGTGAAAACGATAACAAAAAAAGTATCTTTTGCCCCTTTAATTTGATATACAGTAAAAGAAACTGCCACGCCCGAAGAAAAACAACCAATCAGTGGTGGCATGTGTGACAAACGAAGTGTCACTCATTTGTCACACTTATTGCAGGCACACAAAAAACAAAACTTGAAACCAATTACATTTACTGTTACTGTTTGCTCCATGGCCAAAAGTTCTCTTTTGGCGGATAATAAGGTCAGAGGTCAGCATGAGACTGCAGGAGTGTGCCCGCAAGTGTATCCAATGATTGACACCTAAGTAAGTCACGCCTTTTGTTTAAGAATGCTTTTCTTTTACTGCGCCACAGTTTCTTGTCAATCAAATTTAGATTTTTTTTCCCCCCACGGACCATTTTTATCACGTACTACTGTCAAGCCAAAATGCATGTCTTAACAAAATCGACAAGTGATTTAAAAAAGAAAAAAAAAACATTTTTATTCCAAACTTCCCTTTAAACATGGAACCATTCAACTTCCATGGCAAGTCCTCACAGATTGAGCTACTCCAGGGGGCCCAAAACGGTGACTAAAGATAAATGCGGCTCTGAAAGTGAAACTGCAACATCCAATCTCTTCATTTTAACGTGTCAAACTGGCCCAGTGCTTGTTAAAATAATATTATGGCTCACAATCCAGCCTGGAAAATTGGAACTGAACTCACTTCTGTCTCCACATTCAACTTTCTGATACACAAGAAATGCCATTGAATATACTTCGGAGACTCTTTCTTGGATGACATCAGGAGTAATTCAAGATGACTGCAGCGGATTAAATACTCTTGGCCTTAAATGCCACATATATATGTACTGCACGTACATTACTTTTGCCCTCATTATTAGATGTTTTTTTTTTGAAGGAACATTCATTGAGAAAAAACAAACAAACAGAACGATTGTGTGTAAAGTGTCT
>NW_017805625.1:4844569-4850777 GCF_001891065.2 Hippocampus comes | reverse complement strand
ATATATATATATATATAATTAATAGTTTGATTCAAAAACTATGTTAAGTTTATTTGAAAAAAAAAATCCGGAGGCAAAGAGAGTCCTTGGAAAAAATGTGATTTCTTGCTAATAAAAATGTAACAAAATAATAATTAGAGGTGTAGTTCTCCTGAGATTCTGCATCTTAGGAGTGGCTGAACAAATGCCAGAAAGTTTTCCCAGAAGCACGGCGCTATACTGACTGGATTAAAAAGTGAAAGTATCCAATTCCAGATTCCTTTTAAAACCATTCCACTTGAGCCCCAAGAGGAGCCGGTGAGTCTCTGCTTGGGGAGATGATGTTCTACCACAACTAGATAAAACTCACAACAACTCAGCTCGCTATGAGGTAAACGTGACAATGCACTGATTTAAAAAAAAAAAAAAAAATCTGAACGTTGGGGTGTTGTACAAAAAGCGGTTCGCCCTCCAGTGTTTTGTAGCATCAGGACAACGTTCCATTTGACACATGTAAGACAAAAACACAGCCACTTTGCTGCCTTCTATGGTTCTGTGGAAAGCGTACCGAGCTGTGTTTCCTCTAATTTAATAACCAGCTCATTGGACGCAAATGAGCCTTCTCTTTGAACAGTTGGAAAAATAAGACTGAGGGCACTTATTCGTCCTGATTAAAACGATGCTAAATGACTGGGCCAGAAACAGAAGACAATGGCGTTATTATAATCAGACAATGCTTGCATGGAGAATACGTGATCGTGTTTTTGTCACCCGTTGTTGGGCCGCCATCTCAAGGCCGTAATTGACGTTCATAATTGTCATCAAAATAAGCATGAATCAAAGCCACGTGTAATAGGAGATGAAAAATGATGGCATGAAATATACGAGCACGTGTTACTCGAATAGAAAATGAGGAAATGTAAAACAGGGCTCCCAAACGGTGGGATTTGGACATTTAAAAAAAAATCTGGCTTCACTTCTCGCACAAACAGACATGGAAGTGGATATACGATGCGGGACTGTGAGCCAAACGCGCTAAATTGTCATGCAGCTCTGGGAGGTGTTATTAAATATGCTGAGCATGCGCAATGTCATTTTTCAAATCGCTTGTGCGTAGCCATGACAAAGAGATCAAAAAAAAAAAAAACGAGAAGCGACAAGCAGAACGGCTCCTTTCTGCCCGTGTGAAATGTTTTATACGCCGAACGCAAAAGTTGTCACGACCTATCGTCTATTCGGCAATGCAGTTTTGGATTTAAAGCCAGTCAATTATGACGAAGCTCCTTTTAACTCTGCGTCTGCGTCATTTCACGACATGGTGACAATTGTCTGGATCTGGCCTATGCAGAGCAGTTGCTGAGGCGCCCCATGCAGAAGATTGAAATTTCACTCAAGGGCCCACAGTTCCAAAATATATGACATAGAACAATAAAATCATAATGACCCAACGTTTTCTTTTTCATTCATACAAGCCGGACTCTTGTTGTTTGAAATTTGAGATGGACGTCGTGACCACAGCATGTGTGACGTCACTCACGTTTGCTACAAGCTAAGTTTGAAAGTAACTATAGCAACTGTAGCGATTGGTGAGTAATAGACACACAGAAAGAACGGTTCAATTATCCAGCCCCATTTAGATCCGCTTCAACATTTCTGCTGGAAAACGCAGGGCTGTTGAAAAAAGGCTGCCCATTAAAGGCGCGAAAGCAACAGGCGTTCTGAGGCGTTCTGAGGCGGTCAAGCGGCGACGTCCAAGAGTGCAGAAATTCCCTGATCAAAAACAATGCTGCCAAAAAGGCACAACCGTCAAGAACCAATGTTCTCCTTTAATGAGTGTCAGGGCCAAAACAATCCAAAACTGGTCCGACAAAATGGACAACTACCACCAAATGGCAAAAAAACTAATCAAAACAAAAAACAAAAACAAACAAAACAACCAAAAAAAAAAAAAACAAGATGGCTGCCATGTCAAGGCAAAAAACTAGGCTGCCCATTAAAGGCGCGAAAGCAACAGGCGTTCTGAGGCGGTCAAGCGGCGACGGTCCAAGCGTGCAGAAATTCCCTGATCAAAAACGGTGCTGCCAAAAAGGCACAACCGTCAAGAACCAATGTTCTCCTTTAATGAGTGTCAGGGCCAAAACAATCCAAAACTGGTCCGACAAAATGGACAACTACCACCAAATGGCAAAAAAACAAAACAAAACAAAACAAAAACAAACAAAAAAACCCCAACAAGATGGCTGCCAACCTGCCATGTCAAGGCAAAAAACAAAACAAAAACAAACAAACAAAAAAACCCCAACAAGATGGCTGCCATGTCAAGGCGCCATTTTTAAAGGCAAAGTTAAGTAGTTACATCAAGTTGGCAGTTGTTGGCTCCTCCCCAAATTATCGACGTGATATATTTCTCCTTTGTAACTCGAGAATATGCTTGTCTTCCACTTATACTTCCAGTTCCACTGTTTAGTTGATTGGACTGAATGCCCCTTCTCACAAGCTCGATTGCCATAGTAAACATTAATTCTCGAGTGATTTAAAATTTATAATCAACAGTTCAAGCACAACAAATAATTCTCCAGCAGCACGATCATTAAAATGATTTGAAGTGCAGTTTATTCGAATTCACACCACAGCGATACAGTGTTTTTTATGTGCGGTGAAATGATCTTTTATTGAGGTCCTTGGTTCAAAACGACAAATGATTAAATTAAGAAACAATCATGTTCCAGTGACAAAAAAAAAAAAAAAACCCTAACAAGGTTTCGATTTCACTTCATCTCCTGAGCATGCATCATTCCGCTCTCCACAGAGGCCATATATGATAACAACCTCGATAAACAGCACTGATCATTCTGCTGGTGAAAGACCACAGACTCATTTGTAGTTTTTTTGTTGTTAATTTTTCAGCAAAAAAATCCCCAGCACTCTCTCAAAAAAAAAAAGCATCCCTGCGGGTTTTATGTTTCGTGCATAAATTCTCTATTGATCTCAGATTTGTCGTCTCCGTCTTATCCTTACGGCGATGTCAAAGCATTAAGTAAAAGAAGCCATTAACAAAACATGACATGTGGTCCAATTCAGAGAACTTTTTCTTTTCCTGGGCTATAATTACATTTTCACACCAAAAAAAAAAAAAAAATCAAAGTCAAGTTCACGAAACTGATACGCAACGCTGCCTATGAAAATCATGAGTGAGCGCCGTTCAGATCAACATTACGTTTGCCTTTACGTCAAGTGATATGTCATCACTCTGTATTTTCCGCACCATAAGGCGCTTCGGAGTATAAGGCGCACCTTCAATGAGTGACCTATTCCAAAACTGTTTTCGAATACCGTATAGGGCGCACCACATTATAAGGCACATAAAGAGAAGCTACTATAGTGGCTGCAGTTGCGTTATGCAGCCACTAGATGGAGCTACGCAAAAAAATACTATACAATACAGCTTTATTTATAGAGAGCTTTCACAACCGCTGCAGCTGTAACAAAGCGCTTTAGAGAACATTTAAAATACTACGTCCAAGAAATCTGAATATTGATCCATGTATAAGGCATCGGCTTATAAGGTGCACTGTCAGATTTTAAGAAAATTGAATGCTTTTAGATGCACCTTATACTGCAGAAAATACGGTATACGCTACAGTATAACCAAAGTGTATTCTGAGTAATAAAATGGAATAAAAGCTTTTATTTGAACACACCATAAGGTGAAAAAGAGATAAAATAGAAAGCTGAGGAAATTACATTTACAGAAGTATTCACAGCCTTTGCTTTGGAAACAACAGCCTCAAGTTGATAGATGCCACAAGTTTGGCGCACCTTTTTGAGCTTTGGGCAGTTGCCACTAGGTTGGATGGGAGGGGCGTCGGTGCACAGCCATTTTCACATCTCACCAATTGGATTAAAATGTGGAATCTGGCTGGGGGGCTTGGAGATATTCAGAGAGTTGTCCTCAAGCCACTCTTTTGATATCTTAGCAGTGGGCTGAAAGCTGTCCTACTGAGAAACTAACCGTCGCCCAAGTATAAGGGCAAGAGCGCTCTGGAGCAGATTTTCTTGCTCTAATTAGGCTTTAGAAATTGGAAACAGGATGCATTTAAGCACAAGGCTGTGAATAATTATGTAAATGTGATGGGTTTTTTTTGGGGGGTGGGGGTTCATTTATGGGTTTTTGTATGTCGAATTTTAAGTGTAAAAAAAGATTTTAATCAATTTTGGAATAAGGCCGTTACATAAAATGTGGGAGAAGTGAACCAATTTGACTCCTTTTCAGATGCACAATAAAGTTCCACTTTATGAACTATTGTTATTTTGAATCAGTCATGACGGACAGCGCTGTGATTCTCAAACCTACTGTATCGATCCATCCATCCATCTTCTGGATCGCTTATCGTCAATAGGGTCACGTGTGTGCTGGACAGCAATCTACCATATCTACTGCAACAAGTATTTTTTTTTTTGAGGACTCCTCGAGAACACCGAGAGCAGTCAAACGGTTTCACCAATGACCAAGCCAAAGTCAGCATGCAAAAAAATTTGGCGAGAGTGGCTCCTTCCAAAATAATGTCAACCAAAATGTGTCAGGGGGAAGGAATGTAAGCAGATCTTTTTGATTTATATCACCCATCCTCTGATTATTATTATTATTATCATTATCAACACTGTCTGATGAGATCAGACAATCGGGGCTTGGCTCATCAAAAGAAATGAAAATCGTTTCATTTTAGCATCATCATATTTTGCATGATAGGCCGTGCATTTGTGTAACATGATCTTTAAATTGCATGTCAAGCTTTTCTGGTTTTGGATCGAAGGCAATCATTTCTTTTGTCACCAATGTCAAAGGGGAGGAAGATTAAATGCTCGACTAAAACAAGACTTTTAATCCGAATTTAATAAGATCTTGTCAAGCATCGTGGAGAGCCTCGCTTATATTTTAAGCATTTAGCCATCATCAGCAAGCCTTTGACGCCAACAATTCAGCTTCATCCTTTTCTCTGTTTTGATTGCTGTCAACCCATAAGCTGTTTATTTGTGTTTCCGACAGGATTTAGCCAATTCCACTTGACCTATTGCGATGGTCGCTGGGGGAAAGGTGGATGCGGCCTCGTTGAACACGAGTCCACGCCGTGACTATGAATTTACTTCTTCACCATTAGGCCAGTTTAAAAGAGGGGAGGGTAAGGAGTCAAAAAAAAAACAAAAAACGATCACAACTGTCCAAGGCATTTGAGAGTGACACGACATCTAATTCTCACATACTTATGAGCTTTACATAGACTAAGTCTTTCAGCGGCCATGCGTCTTATTCCGCAGGTCTTTCCTAGAGACCGTTACGCGTATGGCATTCTTGTTAGGTCCTGTTGTCGCCTCTCTCTGAAATGAGGTCAGAATCAGGGGCCCGTTGGGACCCGAGCAGTGTTCCAAGCAGGAGTGCAATCCATGCTAAGTGGAAGAAAGGCAAACGGCAGTGCGGTGCGACGCAGAAGTCAGATAAGAGGTGCAATGAGCAGCGCAATAGGTAGGAGTCCAGCTTTTGTCCGTCAGCTTGTCTCCGCTCGGCCCGATGGGAGAGATTAAGAGTGTGGAGCGCCGCTTGCTGTCCAGGCTCCAGGCAAACTCTGTTTTCAATCAAGTTTAAGTTCTCTCTCACATCTACATAAACACCACATCTCCTCCACAAGTGCGGACACACTTGCTTTGACACGAGCTTTCCATCAGCATTGGATTGATTAAATTACAGTGACCTCAAGTCATTTTTCCATCAAAGGCGATGAAATCCAAGCGAGCCTTTATCAGCTTTGTGAGTAAGTGAACTCTCATAAATTGGCCTGACAATAAACTCAAACATAACAGAACTCCTCATCCTGTTTAGGTGCCTCGTTGATATGACGGGTGCTCCCTTATACGGCCCCTACACTCATTAAACTGCTGGGTTAAAAGTAACCCAAATTCAGTGAAATAGCGAACCCAGCACTGGGTCCAAAATGGACACCCAGTGCAATGGATTGAGGATTTAACCCAGCATGTTGGGTCAAGATTTTGACCCAACACGGGGTAAAATCTAGCGCTACGGCGTTGATTTGGTCTTCTTTTTATGAGGTTTTAGGTTTGTTTCGTACACACTATTTATTTATTTGTTGTTTTGAGTTGTCTTGACGCATCGTAGCGCGTGTCGTGTGACATACTCAATGATTGGTCGTGAGGCGTCTGGGAAATTGGCTACATG
>NW_017805625.1:4813898-4844385 GCF_001891065.2 Hippocampus comes | reverse complement strand
TCTCTTGTAAGAGATCTCCTGAAAAGGACAGTTTTATTGGCATATAAAATACCCCCAGCAGATGCTTAACTGAGCTCAAAACTGTGTTTTGGGGTAGAACATTGTGCCTTTTATTGCACTTCTATGCACTAAACATTGAAACATTAGCATTTACCAGAGCTTATGCACCTGCTCCCTGCAATCTATAGGTTGCTGAAGATATTCAAGGAACATGGACAGTGCAATGGGCCCGAGTGTATTAAGCCTCAAGGATATAGAGTAGTGGTGTCAAACATACGGCCCGTGTGCCAGAAAAGGCCTATAATGGGGGCGCAATCAGGCCTGTGGGGCCATTATCAGCAATTTTTTTCAATAAAAGTAACTGTTGTTGCTAATTTTGTAATAACACTCACTGGCATATATTCTTTATCCTCGGCAAAAAAACAACTAACATAAATGCAGTTAATAACAGTTTTAAAATAGGCCATTCATTCGTACTCCAAAGTGCCTTACAGTACAGAAATTATATCGTGCTATCCCTCAGGACAAAAATGTTTTTTGCAGCAGTAAGTATGACACACCACCCCCCCAAAAAAAAGAGAGAAAGAGAGAGAGACAGATATGTTAAATTCTCTTCTGCAATACACAAGAGATAAATGTGGCTACGAATTAACTAGAATTTTACAAACCCGTTGGTATGAAAAAGCTCTTTAATTAATCCAAAGACAAAAACTCTGCACCTACTCTATCCAAGTGAATCTTTGCTCGATTAGAATGCTGCTGGGGCGACTGACAATTATTGCAGACTATTTCGACAAATGGTCTTCTAGTTCTGTCACCAGCAAATTCATTACAATTCAACTGGTTCCTTGCGTGGTTTAAAACCACCAGGCAGAGATAAGAAGTGTATGTCATTTAATTAAAAGACAATTACTGATTTTTGCACACATATTTCTTCCAATAATTACTGTCCTTTTGACGACAGGGAGCGAAAAGAGCAGATGTGGCCGTCAGGAATCATTTCTCCCTTGTACATCAAATTTGCAGTCAAGAAGTGAAATATCACTTGATTGGTTTTGTAACGAGGTCAACTGAGTTGAATTGCGACTTGGACTCATTTATTCATGATCCTGACACACTGAATGCGATCAAAGATAAGATATTGTATATTTACTGTATATATGCATCCGAAAATAAGTTAATTTCATTTCAACACCATTATTTGGTGCACATGTGGAACCTCTTAAAGCTCACACGCAGCGCAGGGCCCTGCTGACAAGAAAGGAGTAAAAATTGAGATCAGCTCACAGCCTACGACAAAGTGTCCCATGTCTCTTTATGCTGACTTTATTGGCAGGAAAAATAAAATTCCAGCACTGGAATTTGGGTCACAAGTCCACGTGGCAAATGGAAGCTGGAATGACGACGGAGTGGGTTAGTGGACGGGCAGTGGACTGACAGACGCATGTGTAATTTATATATTTAAAAAAAAAACAACAAAAAACACTCAACTGGCCAACCATGACAATCTGCAATGTAGAGATAAAGCCTCTTTTATTCCTCGTTTCCTTCCATACAAGTGACATGGCAACGCCCAATCTCCAAGTCTCCACTTAGCCTGAATGTAAACAGAAGCCGGAAGGCTAAACTGTGAGAATGACATGCATAAGGAAGTGGTAAAGGAGTCAAGAGAGCACTGATCTTTGACTCGGCGCGCCAACGCGCTGCCCAGCAACTGGCCGGCAATGCGCTCGCACCTCAACTGACAGCCTATTGAGAACTTTACAAACATGACATTTCTATTGCAGGGAGAAAATACTGCTCTGACCAACGAGCAACGAGCCAGCCTTCAACACAAACAGACCATGAATCAACTCGATGACAAGATTCCATGGACGTAAGACCGCAATTCGATTTCATCATACAAATACCATTTTTTTGTTATGATTTTTAAAAAGTTAATAATTTTCTCTGACCAACGAGCAACGAGCCAGCCTTCAACACAAACAGACCATGAATCAACCCGATGACAAGATTCCATGGACGTAAGACCGTGATTCGATTTCATAATACAAATACCATTTTTTTTGTTATGATTTTTAAAAAGTTAATAATTTGGCCCGATATTTTGTGTGCCGTTTCCTTGGTGGAAAAAGTCCACTTTTCACATTCTGTGAAAAGTGAACAAAATCCATTTTCACAAAAACATGACTCACTTTGTATGATTTAGCAGGCCGCAAAATATGCTGCGCGGGCCTGATCCGGCACCCGAACTTTGAGTTTGACACCCAGTCTGACTAGCAGGCCGGTAGCAAGTGTTTCATGCACGCTATGTTCATCTGACGAGATGCGCTTGATGTCGTGTCCCAGAAAAGGTGGGGCTAAGTATCATATGTACAGTGCACGTCCACTTTCAAATGGAGACTCACAATAACATCTACTAGAAAAAAGACGAAAACAATGAGGATGAGATTTCATTTATTTTTTTTGTGTTTTTTCTAAACAGGGTGGGGAAAACTTACTCGTTTATGGAAGATTCTGGTGCAAAGATGTCCGAAAGTGAGCTGAAGGTAGAGAGAAAGGAAGAATGAGAAGAAAAAACAAAAAAAAAAAAAACTATTCAATTTTACTGATGTGGAATTACTGTGGCAACACAAGGCTTTAATAAAGTTTGTGGATTGGACTGCACTGCACTTAATCCGAGTTGGTGCCGGACTTCACACGAGAAGTTAGAAAAGTAAACGTCATACTGTATACACCACAGCGTGAAACTCTTCCCGACTGCTTTGATGAACAGGTTTCTCTCATTTTGTGCTTCTTGCATTTCAAAGCCCATCACGGAGGACATCAGGAGTTGCAACACGACAACTGCCACAGACACACAAATAGTGTGCAGAGACAGCAAAAGTAGAAGCATGTTTTTGGACTGTGCGAGGAAACCGGAGTACCCGGAGAAAAACCACACAGGCATGGGGAGAACGTGCAAATTCCAAACAGGAAGGCCGAACCTTGCACCTCTGCACTGTGCGGCGGACGTGCTAACCAGTCGCCCACCGTGCCAGACACCAAACAATGTTAACACAAATATGGTTCAGTGTCAACTGAGATCATAAAACTCGAGACTGAGCGATTAATGTGCAGGACGATTATAGCATATGACAAATAAATTAGTCAGTATGCTGTACGGAGATTTTGTATGAAGACTCGAGAAATTGCTTCTTTTTTTTTTTTAACTTGAATTTAAACTCTGCTCATGAAGCATTTGTGAGATTTTAAGACAAATCTCTTCCAATATTTTGGTCAATGACACCAAATGATCTCACAACCACAGTAGCGATTTCGACATCTAAAACAGCACATTTGAGTAAGCCTGGCATGGTAAAAAGTGAACATTAGGAAGTGCAACTGTCAGGCTGTCAGCATCAAAGTGTGAAGTCAAGTTTTGCTTATTAAAAACTGCCTTTGCAAAGCATTCCGGCGCCCCTTGCCAGCTGACATGGGGCTCTTGCTTCGCGGCCGTTAATCACTAACACCGGAATCACTGTTAAGCGTTTCAGCCAACATACGCCGTAAAAATAAAATGTCAGCGTAATAAGAGTTCCTTTATCAGCATTAAGTAGTGAATCAACTTGATTTCAGGACGTGTGTTATTGATGTCACCGATAATAAAAAGTAACCTCGATTACAATGAGGGATATGCGTCAAGTGGCACCATGGGCCTTCACGCTGCGACGCACTGCCGGGAACTTCAAAATAAAAGGTGTTGCTGTCCCTTATGTGATTTGATAAGCTCGGGTTTATTTTGAAATTGGCCTGATCATCGCGTTGGCGGCGTGTCACCGTCATGCATAGCATGAAACACTTGTTGCTGCAGTCGGCTTGAGTTTTTCACGCAGCGTACATGAAATAAATATATAAAAAAATGAACGGGTACCCGTGGCAGAAAGAATGTTTCGAGTTTTTTTTTTAACATAGTTTTCCCACAAAACTGTGGATGCATTCAGACTCGTTTAACCTCAGGCGCATTGGACTTTAGAGGTTCGTCCATATGCATTTGAAAGACTGCACTCAAAACACCGCTTAGGGACAGCACTTAGTATGATTTACAGCACATGACGGGCACCCACAAGGTAGGGCAGACATCTCTTTTGGAGTCAATTTGTGGTTTTGCACTTCTGTTCCAAAAATCTGCAAGCATTCTGCCAGGAATGCCACACATCTCTCATTGTACAGCCAGCCAGCAATGCCCTCAAGTCGATCCACAGTTTACTTAACACCTCTGGGGATAAAAAATTCTGGCTTCAAGGAAGTCTCACCAAAGAGTTTTGGGGGTGTCGCATGCAAGTACTTTATGGAGGGACTCACCTGCTGACAGACACGTCACTGTAAGTGGGGCTGTTGGAGTAGAAAATGCCTCTTGGGGAAGGCTCCTTTTCTTCCTCTCCTTCAGATTTGAGATCCAAACAAGTCTTTGATTCTGCACCTTGAGCTGAATGATACAAAAGTATTTCTCACGTTATCCTACTTCACATACAGTACATTAGGAGCTGCCACAAAGGATTGCTACTGCGCACGTGTGTCAGATGAGGCTTGCAAGCTGGCGGGAGAAGCAGGCACGAGGCAGAGAACAAAAAGGGCCAAATAAATAAATACTTCGACAAAAATAAACAACTCGTTGACGATTAAATTAATTGTCAACGATTTTGCTAGTGGACATCGTGACTAGTCAACTGATGTTGATTTGGCAGCCCTACAATCGAGACTGGCAGACTGTATCATTTCGGTTCTTTTTTTAAGATAGTATCAGCTGTCGTATGACATCTGAAAACAATAGCTTGGAAGAATGGAAAGAATTTTCTCGGAATATTTTTTTCCTTTATTATGCGGTGTTGCTTCACAGCGATGAAACGTTAAATGTATTTATGCAATGCAAAAAGTCGACATCCTGAAGAAATGCCAGCAAACATTTCTCATCCCGAGCTAAACCAACCAAAAGTCATCATGACACATCCATACATTTTTTTTAAATCCGTTTATCCTCGCGAGGGTCGCTCAGTGTGCTGGAGCTGATCCGGCTGTCTTTGGGCAGTAGGCGGGGTACACCCTGAACTGGTTGCCAGCCAATCGCAGGGCAAACATAGACGAGAAACCATCCTGGCTCACACTAACGACTAGGGACAATTTAGAGTGTTCCATTAACCTGTCATGCATATTTTGGGAATGTGGGAGGAAATCGGAGTACCCGGGGAAAACCCACACAGGCAAGGGGAAAACATGCAAACTGCACACAGGAAGGCCAAAGCGGGAATCGAACCCTGCAGCTCTGCACTGTGAGGCAGACATGTTAACCAGTCGACCCCCGTGTCGCCCCACCGTGCCCCTTTCAACTCAATTACATGGCAAATGTGTCACTGAAGGGAATCTTCCGAAAACTTTGAACCATTTGTGGAGATTTTTCGCTGAAGATTGACAAAGTTTGTGATGCAAGAGAATATCTCCCCATACCTGCCGAGGGTGTTTGCTCTGCATCCTCGCCTCCCGCCGCCTCTTTTATCTGAGTCTGCCTGGTTGTATCTAGGCGACCACGAACCTGGGCAACCAGGCGAGAGAAGTCGTTGCTGTGCTGCTTCCCTGCGAAGATAATGATGCATAAGAAGCCTCTTGGATTGGGCGATAGAGTGCACTTGGAAGACTGCTACGTCAGTCCTGCTGGAGGTTAAGTAGCACTGAAAGTTACCGAATACTGTATCTAATTGCTTCAAAAATTGCGTCATAAATGAGCCACTTTCCCCATTAATTCGAAACACTTCTGAAACACAAGCTAATGATTTCCAAGGAAGCAACTCGATCAATCACAGTTTGAGTCTGTGAAATGATTATTAACAATGTTTATAATTGTATTGTTGTTTAGAGCGGTCTATAGCTGCACTACATCACACTGTCCTCACTCATTGGGCTTTCCGGGTTTGTTGACAATGTTGAATAAGCAGCTGTTGATTCTACAAATGATAAATGGCATGTTTTGACAAAAGGCTGCAATCACATGTGAGTGCTACACCGAGTTTCCGGAGTTATCTGCTAGCTCCCGATGCTGGCAGTGTGACTCACCCACATCCTCCTGTGATAAATCAAGAGGTTATCACAGCAGTGCAGCTATTAATAGAAGCCTCCTCCTGTGAGTCACATTCATTTGTCACTTTTTTTCAAAAAGGACCCCCCCCCCCCCCCACACACCTCTGCGGTTCTTGTCAATATGATGGTTAACCAGAAAATAATGTCCAATGGTGCAAATCATGTTCGAGATCTACCCCAAAGGTAAAAATTGACCCAGTCAGCTTTCACTTTGTTTGACTTTGGGCATCTAGTGTGAACTCACTAAGCAAAGGCAGAATGAGGGGTTGAGGTGGATCATCAAACAGTTTTTTTTTTTGGGGGGTCCATTCCAATCTGAGTTGCTCAACGGCTCATTAAAGAGAGAACATCTCTGCGTGTGGTTTATGGGCTGGTTACATGCTAGTTGGACTACTCTCCAGTAGGGCTCGATGGTTAATCGCAATTTAATAGTGATTTCAATTTTGGACCTTTTAATCCAAGAAAAACAATTATTGCACAGAATGGCGTGGAGCGTTTACAAGTTCTAGAGCTTGTGGAAGTACACTGAATGCACCAAATCGCTTGCGTAGCAACTATGTCGTGTATGTGATTCTGTGATCCCCGAGCTTCCCTTCCGTTGTTTAATGACACTGCAGTTGGATTTTACTCTAAAACTAAACACACAACAAAAAGAATGACACACATTGTATATTTAAATCCAAAACATGCTTCCCTCCCCCTGCCCCTCAAACATCAGTAGCGCTAATGCTAAAGCCAATGTAATATCCCATTCAAAAGCAAACGAGAAATTAGCATCAACTTCAGGAGTGATATTCCTTCAAATGATATTCACACACAAACACAGGTAAGATAACACTACTCAAAGACACAAATTCTTCCCAATCTGTGAATTTTTTTTTTTTTAACAGAGTTCAATTGCAACTTTCTTCTGTACTCATTCTATGGGTGTTTTCCATCCATGTACAGCACCACACTGCCCCCAAGAGGCCAAGTATTCAAGCATCTTTCCTCAAAACTCCAGCATACAAAGATCCAACGACTAATTTTTTTTGTCATACCAACACACATAATTGTCTCTTTTAAAGTTTGACGATATTTTCTAAAGGAATGAATGTCATGCTTGTAAATATTAAGTATGCAATTTGCATTACGTGTATTATGCAAAGATTACTCAACATTGGCAACTTTGGCTTCATGCAGGCTGAGTGATGGAACGCATTACTGGAGCAGCATTCAGGTCTTTGTTTCAATTTTACATTCTAATTGAAACTGCCACCAGGACAAAGGCTGGACATAAATTCCCTCATCTATAAAAGCTTACGATGTGCTTAGGAAAGACTGAACGTTTTGGAGCCATTAACCTCAGTTTAGCATTGTTCTATGGGCTACTCAGCTATCTTAACAGTGGAGTAAAATCATTAAGAGCACTTCGTCCATTGTTAGAAAATATAATCGGCTTTCATGAGCTAAAAACAAAAGAATCAGCATTTCGGTGCCTTCAGCAATTGAGTGAACACCTGCAAATCTTTCTCTTTGTCTCATGGCATGATACGTGTTCTTTGCAAAGAACTTCAAAATAAAAGCTGTTCCTCGTCTCCTGAGGCATACAAATCCAATTTCTGCTTTTCATTGTAACAGAGGAGGACAGCTTACTGACCGGACTCATTGTCTACTCATATTGACTATCTGTCCGTGAAAGAGAAGCAAACACCATGTGACTTTTGTCTCATGGCATGATACGTGTTCTTTGCAAAGAATTTCAAAATAAAAGCTGTTCCTCGTCTCCCGAGGCATACGAATCCAATTTCTGCTTTTCATTGTCTACTCATATTGACTATCTGTCAGTGAAAGAGAAGCAAACACCATGTGACTCGCTATAGTGCCCCTTTTGTAGAATAAACTTTTGTGGTTGTGAAATATATTGCACAGGCTTGGCATGAACTGGCAAAAAAACAGTTCAATATTTCATCTTTTTGAATGGATTTTTTTTTTAACAGATGACTGCAATCATAAAGCTCAGTTTTGCAAAAGGTCAATGTTTTATATCTTTTTTTTTTTTTTTTTAAGAAATGTACTCAAAATGTATTTTTTTTCCAGACACACCTAATTTATGAATATCTATGGCAGTGAGCACCGAGTTGAACTTTGGAGTACAGTAATTTAGTGGGCTTTGATATTTGCTAATACAGAAATTTATGAAGGGCAGAAACTGTTTCAGGAGTGTATTGTATTGACTAACTATGTTACTCAGCAGTTCAAATTGACGCCATTTATCAGACATATTAACTCATATCATTGTAGCACAGGCCAAATATGTAAACAGTGACCAAATAACAGTACAATCACTTACTATACGTTGAGTGAACCTCATCAATTTCCTCCTCGGAGTGATTCTTTGAGAAAACCATAACCTGCACATTTGAAAGCAGTGAATTAACATCTCCTAGTTTCAATGCACGTGTGGACATTATCAACAAGGAATACAAACACAAGACAGTCCCAACTCACAGGTTTGACTTTGTCATGTAGCTGATTTTTGATCTTCTCGGTGGCTTCCACCTCTTTGACAATTTCTTCAACTGTTGAGGAATGACATTAGACATAAGAAGTTGTCTGTCTACCATGCTTTAATGCAGCAGCTAAACAATTGTAAAATGTTACGACGCAACTATGGTTCTATCAGTCTTGATGACTGCCAAAGCAAGCACTGGACGATTACACGAGCGCACGGGTCACCAACTTGGGTCTTCGAGGACCTCTTACCCAGCATGGTTTAAATGTATCCCTCCCCCAACACACCGGATTCATATACTGTAGTAGTCAGGAAGTTGCACAAAAAGTAAAAGAAAACATTTTTTCCTTAGCAAAGGTCATGACAGATTGGAGTGACTAACTTACAACAGAACGAAGCATAAAATACATAAGAGCTTTCGAGGACTGCTTTCCTTCACCTGATTTGGGGTTGAGCGAGTCACATTGTGCATTATAAATATGCACAAATTCTTTGTGCCTTTTGATCAGCTGATCGCGGGAGCCTTTCAACGAAAGGTTCCATTCCTTGAGCCTCCGCTTCAACTCCTGCAGGCTAAGCAGGTTGTACACCAACTTCCCCATCGGGCGCCTTGCCTTGCCAAGGGAGCTGTGACAGAAACATTTTACTGGTTAATCCAAAGATCCGCTACATTCATGTCACTGGGTTCTATTACAATGAAGTGGTATGATGGAAATGTCAACAAAGTAATTCAAATTCAAGTCACGGGCTGCATGCTCTGCGTTCGCCACATCGCCAATGACAAGGTGAAATAGGGAGTGACGAGATAAGTATTTCCTGCGCTCATGACATGCCACTGAATTGCATGCTAGCGAGCACTACCAAGTTAGCACTTCTGTTGCGATGCGTGTGAATGGATGAAAACATGAATACAGTGAAACTCCTCTACAACGAAATCATGTTTGCAGCAAGAAATTTTTCACAACAGGGGGTTTTTCACTGTAGCAAATTTGATTGATTTGTTTCCGAACGAAGCAGTAGAGGTCGCTGTTGGATTAGACTTGGTTGTAGTGAATCTCGTCGCAAGACAAGAGCAGAGAAAAAGATTTCGTATAACCCAACAGGGTTTTTTTTCGTTGTATGGGGGGAAGGAGAGTGGGAATGGTGTTAATGAATGAAGATTTTTTCACACTAGGGGGTATTTTCGTCCATGTAGGTTTCGTTGTAGAGGAGTTTCACTGTATCATGTCGGTTTCTGCACCAGAGACGTAAGAAGTAAGATGTAAGACTCGGGACAGCAGCCCTCTAGGACCGGGTTTGGACACCCCTGACTTTAGTGACTGAAAGTGAGTCACTAGCATTCAAATTAGCATTAGCGTCTTGCTTCATTGTGCTACTGATCTCCAAAGGAAAAGCCTTCGATCGCCTCATTGAATTTATTTATTCATTTTTTTTGTGTGTCCCATAAAAATACGCATTTTATGAAAAACATAATAGAAAATTGCCATGAATGTCATGCAAATGATAAATTGGGATGTATAGGGGACCATAAAGCAAGTTTTTAAAAATATATTTATAGTTGACACCCGCCATTCGAGGAGAACAGGAAGCAGGCCGGCCTGCGAAGAACAAAAATCCGCATGTAAGTGACACCCATTGAAATGCATTGGAGAGAAAAAAAATGGCCTTGTTTTTTTTTTTTTTTTACCCAGTCCAGAATATTTAAGATACCACCATTCATCATTGTGACAGAAAGGTGTCATCCAGATTAAGTGCTCTGTGCCGGTGCAAAAATATGACCATCATCGGTCATTAAGAGACAATCAACCTGCTGCACACAGTGCAGGATGAATCACCTGCAACAGTGAGACTCAAGAGAGTAACATTACGAGAACTCAAATCTTCAAGTCTTCATATGCCGGGCAACAAGGAGCATCAAGCTTCATTTTGAAGTCAGCACATAGACAGAAATAATAGCTAACAGACTACCTGGTGTGAGCTACTTAATTTGAAAGAAATAATGGTCAGAACATCGCCGACTAAAACATATTTTGTGGTGTTTAAACAGCATTTGGAGAAAACACTTCTCTGCTGCTTTACTCAACATTATGTGTTCAAGCGTAGTTACTTTACCTTCTTAAGCTTTCCTTCTTTTCGCCGCTTGTGAGACACATGTCCAAATGTTTGTTGATGAACGGCTGGGACACACTCACGGAGCACACGGGGCACTCCACTGCAAGAAGACACATTTAATGGATTCAAAAAAAACAAAAAATCAACTAGAAATATGAACAGATCAATAAATAGTCATCCATCACTAAATGTAACACTTTAATGTACAGTACCGGTAGATCAAAATCACTTTCCCTTTCAATTGCATCTTGCGCTGCTAAAAAACTGAAAGGTTACTTTGCAGTCTATCAACTGCCACTTTGTGTCATATACCAACAAAAACATGTGCCACAAACACACAAAACATTTCCTCTAAATCTATTTCACTTATCCTGTTCAGGTTGACAGCTGTGGAGGAAAACAATCCCAGTTGACTATTTCCTGGATTGATCTCATGGCACCTGTGCAAAACCCTGCATGTGAACTACTACAGGCCTGATGTCTTGCGTATTAAAAGATTGTGAGTAAAAGCTGACGGAGTTACAAAACGGACGCCATCGGAACAAACAAGCTTGTGCGGTGCTGATATGCTTCACCTTTGATTGCAGGCTTCACATCCGTTGGCGGTGATGAGGAAGAATGCGGCATCTCTTCTTCCGTGCTGATGCTGTGCAATTCCGTCTCATCTTGCTCCACGGGCCCGGCATCCTGCATGGATGCCTCTTCCACATCACTGGGCTCTTCCTTTACAGTGGCTTTGCGGGGGTCAGTGTCCTTAGCACTGCGCGTACGTCCAGTCGGGGCATCTGTGGCAGACTTTCTGGGCCTCTTCTGGAAAAAGTGACTCACAAGAGAGCTGTTGCACTTTTGGCCTTTGTCGCTCGGTGCTTTGCATTTGACTGATGCAGAGTTCTTTGGGGATATTGGTGGAGAGTCAAAATAAGTTTGTGACAACTGCTGTCTAGGGGGGGGGGGAAAAAGTAGGAAAAAATGTGCGTGGAATTACAACATGGAAACCGTTCAGTCGAGAGTAAAAGACAGTTGCGTGAAAGCTCTTCTTCTCTCACATAACACAATACAGGATTACATAAAGACCATATGTCCCGGAGGATAAACACATGAGTGCAGTACAATACAGAGAACTCTTGTAGTCAGTGAGTTGAGGTCTTTTAACTATAATGTCTACCACTCAGTATCGCGTTTCTTTTTATCGGACCATGAAAAAGGCGACACTTTGTCTAGGGTCTCGAAAATGTGCGAGGCAAACAAATGGCAGCAGGTCCATTACAGAGCAATAAAATGGAACCAATGAGGTGTGCTGCGCTTTGCTTTCCATATTTAAAACTTTATATTTGAACGAATTGCACCCATTAGCCCGGGCTGAGACGCATCAAACACATATGCACTTCTTTTTGCACCACTCTCAACTCCGCGCAAGACTTTGGGGGAAACTCACAAAGTAAACAAGGCTGCACAGTATAAACTCTTACACACTTCATTAAATAATTCTTTTTAGCAGAAACTCAGTCAGCAAGTAAAGGAGCGCTTTGGTTTTTCTTTGGCTTCTTGTGAAGCCACCACAGAAGAGTACCAGTGATGGAGGGGGGGGGCGGGGGAGAGAAGATAAGCGTACAAACAGACTTTGAATTGTGATAGGAATACATCTGGCTGGTTAATGCGTCGATCAACAATATTAAGACGCTTATTTTTTTCCCTTGGCAGATGCTACAACAAAAAACATGGAGTAAAAAACAGAAACTAATGGATACTATGAATTGCCAGCAATTTTTACTGCGCTGATTTTATTTTCCTGTATTCCACAACAAACCAGGATCAATTACTGAAACTGTCAACAGACACACCACCACACAGCGTGTTCTGCTGCTGCATGTGGCCGAACATGTGCATAACCGGCGTAGCTTTGCTTTACTTAGTTTCATTGACTTGTGTACTTGTATGAGTATGTAGAATACCACAAACATCTGCTGTTACAGCCAGGAAGATATGAATTGACCTAACATTGTACGTTTTTGGAATTTTGAAATGAACACAACTTGGACCTGACAAATGTAGCTTCCGCTGCATCGTTTTAAATGAAGTGAGAACCAGCCACACGCTGAGCTGAGAGCCGGAGAGAGGGGGGATGTGTTTCCGCAGCGGTGCAATCAGTCTCTACTCACTTTAAATATCCAGTCGGATGAAGATAACCAGATTTGTAGCAGATTCCATCAACAGTTCATTAGTCAGTGGCAGGAAGTAGATCGGGATTCATCCATTTTGGACAAAGTGAGAAACACTTCAGTACAAATGTTTGTTTGAAGTCATGAACAAACTGGAAAGTATCCAAAACTAGGGCCTGATGTGGCCAGGCTGGGACAGGAGGGAAAGAAAGAGAGAGAGAAAAAAAAAAGCCATGCCCCAAAAATGGGCAATCCAATTTGTGGTAAGAGTCATTACAAAGAAAGGCTTAAATCACTACAGATTATTTTAGGGGAGTGAATTTGAGAGCTGACATCATTACATTGCATTTTACAGACCTATCAATGTTCAACAACCCATTCACACGATTGTATCTTTGCAAAGTTAAACTGTTAACCCTAAAATACAGAATATGCTATATTCAATTCCCCAACCATGACAAGCATGTATGACAAAGAGTGAGGTAGCGGGTGTGCTGGAGCCTAGCCCAGCAGATTTGGGCAAAGATTGTTCGCCAGCCAATCGCAAGGCAAACAAAGCCCATTCACACTCACATTCACACCAAAGGATAACTTCAGTCTTCAGTTTACCGAACAAGACTCGAGCAAGAGCATGGATTCAAACCCTCAACCTCAGAACAGCAGGGTAGATGCGATAACCACCCTTCACCATGCCGTCCGAATACATTGTATAAATACCAGATGTCTATTTCATCTGGAGTGCATCACCTCATATGCAGGTCCTCCATTTTTTCCTCTGACAGAAACACATTTTCAGGCACTCAAGCTGACAGGAAATTAAAAAGAGCAGTTGCGTCATGCGGCCATTCGTTTATTCGGTGTCAACAAACTGAAGTGAGACCTTTTGCGGTACTGATAACCTTGAGGTGATTAATGAAAGCATTATAGCTTGCCGCTAACAAAAAATAAAAAAGCTCAACAGTTGGTTTTATTGACTTGGTTACTCAGAATGTTGCCAACCAATCAAAGGGATTTCAGCATATACGTTTGCACACAATCATAAGTGTTTTTCTGACAAGTTGGACAATTCGGTCGGTCATATTGAGGGTACAAGTAGTGATGTAACGGTAAAAGCAATATCGCGATATTAAAATTGCCCCGATATGTCATTTTACGATATTGAAAGCAGCACATCTGTGAAATAGGCCAGGTTATTTTCCATTTGTGCAGTTCAAGCACCCTCTAGTGGTTAGTTTCTTAATGCAGTTTAATTTGAATTAGGCAGGTTTTGGCCACCGATGTTTAAGACCCACGCTAATCACCAGGTGAAGGGGAACAAGTTTGAGTTCCTCCACAAATATACTTGATTCACAGTGTGTGCATGCATTAGCAAGTGAGTGTGTCAATATTAAGTATTACTGTCAACAGATAAATTGATTCTTGAACTAATCGTTAGTTACAGCACTAATTACCGATTGATTTTTTGCAAATCATTCACTTTATGTATTGCTAACACTGTACTGGCCAAACTGCTTCCCACGTCACAGTTAGGTCCATTTATATGTTTTAATCTATGCTGATCAATCTTTTCCATGACCGATGCCGTTTTACTCTACCTTTGAAGAACATCTTTTGCAGAAATAAGTGGTTAGACAGCAAATTTGGCTATTCAACTTTGACTGTTCAACTGGATATGAAAAATATGTCAGGCGGACGGGAAAAAAGTGAAGTGAACCCTGTGGTCCGGGTCACGAGAAATGAGCTTGTGATTTAAATATACGAGTCAATTTCCTCGAGACCAGCAGCAAGCTGACATTGGGCCTTAAAGCAACATGAGCTGCAAAGCTACAGAGTATATACGACAACAATATATGATGTTACATAACCTCAGCTAATGAAAACAAAATCCCCATTGGATTTGCCCTAAAACCTTCATTTAGAAATGAATTACAACGAGCCGCGAGTACTGTGCAAGTGTCAATATAATGCCAGCGAATTGCAGTGCACTAAAAGTTGTTCTCTGGCATACAGACTATAATCATATCAATAAAAATGGGATCCACTGACATCGCGACTGTAATAAATATTCCCCACTAACGACGACGCTATTGTGACTGGTTATGACTGTGTTTTGGGTTCATCACATACATGTCATATATGGGGGGGAAAGTGTTGCAAAGGAAAAAAAAAAAAAAAAGAACAATGAGATTAATTGATGAGCATGTTTCTGTCGACCTCGACAACTTCTCCATGTTTCTTCACCCACTTGGAAAATTAATTTCCCACCCCGGGTCTAACATTCCAATGTGTACATCAGTGGTATTGCTGTGAAGGCAAATTGCCTGAGTTATTGTTCAAGCATCATAATATCTAGAGCAGCAGTTTAAAATGATAGACTAGGATGTTCATTTCAACGTTACTTTAACTTGAATGTGAACTAAAACAAAGATCGATTAGTATCCAGCAAATCATTTTGTTGAATCTGCGGAGTTCCTTTGTACATTAAAAGAAGTTTGCGTACCTTGCAGCTTGAAAGTTTACAACCAATTCATCCAGTAAACGGTTGTTTTGGAGATCCTGTTCTGTTGCTTGCTAGAAGGAGGCAGAAATAATGACATTAAAAACAAAAGACAGATACTCGGAAATTGAGTTATAACCACAGTCATGGAACGAATTAAACTCATGCTCTAAGTACCAGTGCATTTTCTTTGCTCATATAGTACGTGCAAAGCACCAACTGCAGTCGCTTTTCTGTCACAGTAAATTCAAAGGTTACCAGTGAACTGACGTTTTTTTTTTTTCTTTGCTAAAGAAGGAATTACAGTTCCACAAGCTCATACCGATTAATGAGATTCCCGCAAAGCTTCCAAACTTACCGCATTGCAAACTGGACACTGAAGCTTATAGGAAAAGAATTTCCTGATGCACAAGGAGCAAACTGTGAAATGATACACAAACAATACAAGCATCTGGTAAAAGAACGGCACATTCTTTGGTGATAGACAGCTCGGTCGTTTTCAACAGTATACAAGACATAATGTTGGTATGTACAGTATGTATCCATCGTTGAATGGCTCAAAATCCATCCTCATGACTGCACAATTTGAGTTGTGGCGGAACTGCTGTTTTTCCACTAATGATATAAAACAGGAGTCCTAGTTTTAGTCACGAATTTCTCCCAAAAATTAAGTCCATGTAGTGTACGATTCGATCAACATTTCCCAATTATGATGAGAGATAGCTATTGCTGCATGTGGTGACTGCAATTATTGAACTGATTCATCAGGAATAGTTACCATGATTCTCATTTGCTGTCAGTTTCTGTGTCAAGTACGCTTTTCAATGAGAGCAGTCTATAGAAAATAAGATAACGATGAAGAAAGTGATGAAAGTTTGACACTCGGATTGTACGAAAAAGTTCACGACCTAAATTGTCAACCCACATTGAGTTAGACAGACATACCGACTCAATTCCACCTGTCCATCAATATCCGCACAAAACGCGGAAAGCAGGAAATAACTTGAGCACCAAATCAATGCCACTCCATAAAGGAGTACAACTGCCGTACTTACAATTGTGAGAGCATTTGGTCATCATTGAAGTGTTGAGAAAATCAAAACAAATTGGACATCGCAACAGAGCGTCAACGTTCTGGAGGAAGAGGGGAAAACAAAACAAGAAATAGGTCAATTGTTAGTCATCACATTTGGAAACAGTCCATCTTGGCACCTGTTCCCAAAACAAACAAGCTCACCACACAGAATGACTTTCGGCCGATGGCTTTACCTTCTGCGGTGATGAAATAGATTGAAAAAAAAATTGGTCAAAACAGTCATTTTAGCAAAAACTGAGCATCTCTTGGACCTCTACAATTCACTTCCCAAACTAATAGAGGTGTTCAATACCACAGCAACTTCACTTAACCTTGTGTATACAGTAAACATCTTTGTGGGCAGTAAGAACCGTGTCAGATTGCTTTCTGGCAATTCCTCATTAGCTTTTAAAACGATATATCCTCACATTTTAGCTGATACACCTTTGCATTCCCTTGATCTAGATGCATGTCTCGTCGGCTGGATTTTAAATTTCCCCACAAACAGATCCCAGCAGGTAATAGTGAATGGGACTTTGTCCGGCTCTCTATCATCCTCAACACTTGCACTTCTTTTCATTTTATGTACAAAAGACTGCCACCCACTGAACCAGGAATAGAAGCTTCTTCCTTCAGGCCTTCACCTGAAAGTTCCCATCTACCAAAATCAGACATACGTTTTCTTGTGTGCCTCTCTCTATCCCCGGGCTTTAAACGCTGCAGGGAGGAAGAGGTAGTCTGTATTATCCCTTTCATTTTCTCGTTACTGTGAATTGTGCACTTTATTTTACCAACCTGCACCACTACCGCTGCAGCATGTATGCTGACCAGTAGTCTGTTATGTCCTTTTTTTTTTTTTTAAACCTGTGAATTATGCACTTTACCTGCAGCTACTGTACGTATGATGACCAATAGTCTGTTATGTGCTTTTTAACTTTTTTTTTACTGTGCATTATGCACTTAACACAGGTACTGTATATATGCTGACCAGTGCTTTGTCATTACGTTATTTGTTTTTCCTCTGTATCATAAACCATGCACTGTACTTTACCTTGTAGCTTCTGTTCATGAGCTGCCTTGCATTACGTTTGTGCACTTTACGCATTTGATGCAATTTACTGCTCATATCATTATAATTATGGGTTAATGAGTGTGACCTGCTGAAAACCAAATCGCCCGAAAAAGGACAATTCAATAATGTGAAGTTCGTCGTAACCTGCAAAGATATAGCTGGTAATAGCACGAAAAAAATTGCGAGAGAAAGGAGATAAATATTTGCATCTGTAGTATTGCAGGGAGAAGACTGGATTGCAATTATTGTGTTAAATTTCCCAGTTTGACCGCATTTGAAACTTTTGACGTTTCTGTTTTAGTAATCCCAAAACCACTGCGCGACAGCAAACATTCGAAATATTGCACTGCAAATGAACACGGTGAGCTACTTGTTCACCTTTTGTAAAATAGCTTTCAGTGTGTTGTTAGCTCCTTCCGGTAAACAACTCGTAAATTAGCGCACAAGCTAAGAAACCCCATTAAAAAACACTGACGGCAGCTCCAACTTACTTTCAAAGCCAGACACGGTACGAGATTTTTTTCTGTTTGGAAGGCCATCGTCGATCGATCAAATAAGTGCTGTGCAGCAATTCGATAGATTTGATCGGTTTTGAAACACCTTGTCCCGCTCGAAAGCGAGAACCCGCTACGTCATTTGACGACTTCCGCTACGTCGTAGTTTCTGAACTGTGACTTTGTTTTAGAGGTATTAGAACACGTATTAAATGTTACCACTGATTTATTGTGGTTGTATGCGGCGGTGTATCACTGCTTTGAATCACACACAAAGCTTTTATAATAATTTTGTAGATCCATAAACTAACAAACTAAATTGTCCCTGAGTGTGAATTTTGTGTGCGAATGGTTGTTTGTCTGCGTGCCCTGATTGGCTGGCAACGGGGTGTAGTGGGCGTGGTACACGGGGGGACACCGCCCATCCACTTCTCCCGACGCCACATTCAATTTTTATTGAAATGTTTGTTGATCATTGTTCTAATGCGAGTTATGCTAAATAACGTTGGCCTGTGATTATTTTGGAGTAGTAAAACATTACATTTAACGTTAGTTCAACTGGTGTTGTAGCCTATGATTGATGTTCTGTATGTATATATAGAACATCCCAGAATCGCGTACACCCGCTGAAAAAAATCCCCACAACACCACTGGCTGGCAACCAGTTCAGGGTGTACCCCGCCCTGCCCACGACCCTCATGAGGATAGTGTCATTGCCGACGTGTCCTTGAGGAAAAACACTGAGCCCCCCAGTTTCTCCTGATGCAGTGTAATCATTCGGTAAAATGAGGAGACATTGTAAACTTGCTTTGAGCTTCTTGAAGGTAGAAAAGCTATACAAATAAAAGCCCATTTACCAACATTGTGGCAAATAAAAGGCAAAAAAATCCCTTTTGACAACTTCAACAAAAAAATAACATTAATTTTGTAAAGCAGAAATAAAAAGACGTCGAGGCAAGTGTTGATGAGATCCCAGATGAACTGCCGGCCTTGAAGAGACATCTAATAAGATCAATGGAAAATGAATTGGTTTATTGCAGCGAACTTCAGCTAGAAGAGAAATAATGTGAAATATGCACACTCGCTCTGTATTGAATAGTTTGTCAAACCATGAAAGTAAACATTTGTTTTCAATTTATCTCAAGAAATAAACACCTTTCAAATATATTTATCAAATAAACGTTGACTTCCATCTAGTGGTGATTGGTGTTATTACAAACTTGCATAGGCACATATTTGCATATTCGTGAATTTCACTTTTTTTTTTCCAATATTTTTCATATTTTGGATCCCCAAAGATGAAGACCGCTTTCGGGAAGAAGTCTTGTTCAGATGGTATTAGCTAACACGTGGTAAGTCTACCACTTTGATGGAAATCAAACATTCCACATAAGAAATGCATCAAGGAAACATCCTCAGAAGTTTAAATTCATGATTTCTTGCAGATTTGTGCATTGTTGAGGGTCTCGAAGCAAAGACGCTATGCGGGGGCAGACAATGTGTTTTCACTTAAATATGTGCCCAAAGCAAGTTCTCGCGGCACACCATGGATCAGTGGAACAAATTCATTAACTTCCTCATGCCCGAAGGAATGTAGCCCTCCCGTGAAACCAAATCCAGACAGCATTAGTTTATCTGTGAAATAGTTTTAAAAATGTAAAGTACTTTGTAGTCACATCACGTGAAGAACATGGAATGGCAGATTATAAATCCAAACACTCAGTCAATATGAGGAGATTCCTAATGAAGCATTGTGCAAGTCATGATCCAGTCGTGTCATTGTACGCAGTGCACAGGTGTGACCTGCATGGGGTTTGGCCGGAACTGCTGAAAATTTGTATATCTATCAATTGATCGAACGATAGCTAGATGTCAACACTGTTTATCCTGAACAGGTCACAGAGGGGTGCTGGAGCCTATCCCAGGAGGCAGGCAGGTAACACCCTGAAAAGGTCGGCAGTTGTAGGGCACATATAGAGACAAAGAACCATTCACACCCAAATCCGCACCGTCACAGAGTGGGAAACAATCCCACACTGCCCGCACACAAGTCAAACGAACGAGGATACCACTACACCATCAGTGACTCGAGGTACTGTGACATTTTATATGCACAACAGGCATTTGTGATCTTTTTGGTGGTTGTTAGGCTATAAAATGTTCAGTCCTTGAAAGTGTGATGATTGTTTCCATTCAAGCGAAGCGTGACGCTTTTCAATTACCAGACAGCATTTTTAGCTTTCATTTTTTTTTTTTTTTTTTTTTTTTAATGCATCAAAGTAGAATCCTTGGTTGCCCTGTTAACATTCATCATTTAGATGAATGCTAATCTGCTACAGTGGGCACCAAGATATAAAAAAAAAAGACACACCATGTGCTCCGTCCAACAGTACCTTCATCATTAGTTTTTGACATGGTTGTGGAGTCTGTTATTGAAGATGAGGACAAATGCGAAAAATCAATGTTTAACTATGATTATTTGTTCATTTTCCCCCCGCTTGTCTGTTTTAGGGTCATAGGTGAGCTGGAGCACATTGCTGCAGACTTTCAACAAAATTCTGAGAATGGCCTAGACTGGTCACCTTGCACGTCAATTGTCAATTCCACACCTTGTAGAAAAATTTAGAGTCTTCAATGACTCTAAATGGAAGTTATTGCAAAGTGGAGGGAAGCCAAGTGCACCTGGAGATAATGAACAAAAACACAGAGAAGAAACCGCACACAAGAAATCATGAGCTAAAATTCAAACCCAAAACCCAATGACTCCGAGGAAAGACATGCTGACCAAATTTCCACCGTTTCAATTATGTAAATAATACAAATATTCTGGAGTCACATTGGAATTAGTAGCCACAGATGGTGCAATCATGTTAACCAAGACCTTATTAAAAAAATTAAAAATTAAAATGTTAGCCTGTTTTCATCGTATGCTCTATCACTTAATGGGACTCACCTGAAAATACAAGCTGCGAGTTACCACGCAAACATGTACAAGGAAATGAAATAAATGAAATAAATTAAACATGACTTCCACTTGTTTACACAATTTCATTGTGATTAGGAAAATGAATGATCGCCCAGCTCACCAGGAGCACCCCAGGGGCTCCATAATTGAAGAGAACCTCCCTGTTGATGAGGCCAAGGAGGTGAAGGTAGAGGCAGAAAGTACATTTACGATCATTTTGTTCTGCTGTGACTTGCACTCATTGATTATACCTTATTGTTGCCTTCGCGCTGTTTTACGTTTTGATTACAAATAGAGCCAATGGCGAGGCCTCGTTCAACCTTGTTGGAGAATCATAATTTCAGATTTTGTGTTGAATGAAGTCTATCAGTAATCTGCAACAAACAACGGTATTCCTGAGCTTTCCCCAAAACATAGGCCCTTAATTGAAGGTGTCAGACGTCGAAATTTCTCCCTAAACAGCAGCAGATTTGTGCTCTTTGGGTGACTTCAGTTTTGTTGGACATGTTCTTGTTGAACAGTTTTTTCAGGTGGAACAAATTGGATTTTGTTCATGCTCCGTCACTCTAACTGTTGGACTATAGAGGTAATTTAATCGTGTATTTTAAGCAGGATACCATTTTCTGAACACTGGTTTGTAATTTCCGTGGTGGCACAGATTGCATTCCAGTCAGCTCCACAGCCTCGAACCTCCTTGCATTTTTGCACTAATGCTTTATTGCCATCATGTGGCCACAATAAGAACTGCAAATAACTAACGAAAAATACACTGGCATTATGAAAACTGCCTGAAGAAAAACATACACTTACCAATTCCGGTATGAAGTCCAAATTTATTCGGTCATTTCTCTCCACAGTAGATTATAGCACATTAATAATGGGAAAAAAAAAAAAAAGATATCGTTTCCTGCAGGATGAGGTATATTTTTTTAAAGGTCACATGGCCAAACCCAGAAAACAGGTTAGCCGTGACGTTCGCAAGCTCAGCCCTAAGGCATTGGGATGTTATTTTCAGTCGACAGCAAGTGGCAAAACAAGGCAAACTGGCAGTCCCGTGAGATGGATAAAAACGACAGGATTTTTCTGCCTAATCCAAATTCCATAAACATAGTATTAATCCGTATACCGTGTTTAAACTAGTGAGGACTGAGTGAAGAACATTTTTGACTTGACTTCAGCTTTAAAGTAACACCTCTCTGCCATACATCAAATCTCAAACCTTTTGTCATTAATATTTTTTTATACACACAAAGTATTATTGGATTGTTTTCCGAACCCATTCGCCGGGTAGCTGTGGATTTTGATCAGACTGGGTAGAGGTGAAGATTGGATTTAGCAGACAAAGAACTGAAGCTGGTCGCCAGTTTGTGCACTGAAGTTCAAGTAAATCTAATGAAACATTCTTAAAAACTGTTGGTTTTGGACCCAGTGCTGGGTTACTTTTGACCTTGCAGTTATATATTTTATATATAGCTTGGACTGGACCCTCTTGTGGAAACGTTCATCAACATACCGTACATTGTATTTAGAAGCATCTGAAATAATTACAATAAATATTGAGCAGTAATGGTTTTATTTGGATGCACATCTTTTCAACATCCACTTTGTGGTAAGGTATATCACAGGCTTCTAATTAACCAAGACACACACACCACTAGACGAACAATAAAAGAGAAGATTGACAACAACTCACATTCCATCATCACAACAAGACAGGCACAGTCGTCTATCTTACAGCAATGTTTTTTTGTCTAGATTTTTTTGTGGTTGTTGTTTTTAATCCTATTATCGCACCTGCTCAGCAACCGTTTCAGGAGAGACTTTTTACATCCCATGGAGGAAAAACACAGAGGAAGTAAGTGCCTTTTAAGCTCTACAAGTAGTATCCCTCATTTGTGCGTTTGCCAGCAATACTGCAACGCCTTTGCTTTGTACCAGAAGGGAGAGAAAAGAGGAAGTTATGGCTCAGGCACAGCACAGACACGTCACGGGGAAAACAACAAGATGCAATAAATATTCTGAGAAGACTCTACTGAATTTGGCAACCAGTAGATTAGGTGCATAGTGGTTTTTAAATTTACTTTTTATCTCTCACCCAGCACAGAAAAGCAGTTCAGAATGACCCTGGACAAATTATTGCAAAAACAGCAATAGAGAGTAATCATACAAAAGGAACATTCATAATAAATATGACAACTAATAGACAACGTGTTAAAATTGTAATACAAAAGTAAAAAAAGAAAAAGAAAAAAAAATCAATGTGGTGCACAAAAGGCACTCTAGATGTCCAGCTCTATTTGTACATTACTGTATAAATAAAACAGTCTAACATGATCGTATTTTTCATGTTCTCTTATGAACATTCTCATATTTTGTACATACAATTTAATTGGTGCAAAAGTCTTGTGTGACAAAGGCATACATAACTAAAGTATATCTTTTTACAAGTTGAGCTGAATAGGCTGTGCTGCTGATGTTTCCACTGGTTCATGACAAGACAGTACCATCAGCAACCAGCAGGGAGAGCAGGTGGCCAGAATAAATTGAGAAAGCTCAGGATGGTCTAATTTTGACAGTATCCATCCATCCATTTTCTAATCTGCTTATCCTCGCAAGGGTCGCGGCCGTGTTGGAGCCTATTCGAGCTGTCCTCGGGTAGTCGGCGGGGGACACCTTGAACTGGTTGCCAGCCAATCGCAGGGCCCACATAGACAGACAACCATCCGTGCTCACAAACACACCTAGGGACAATTTAGAGTACCCAATCAGCCTGTCATGCATGTTTTTGGAATGTGGGAGAAAACCGGAGTACCCGGAGAAAACCCACGCAGGCATGGGGAGACCATGCAAACTCCACACAGGAAAGCCGGAGCCGAATTCTGCACCTGTGCACTGTGAGCCCGACGTGCTAACCAGTCGACCACCATGCTGCCCATTTTTTGGCAGTACATGGCAGGAAATAAAATAGCATTTTACATTGAGAAAGTGCCTGGTCTGCATGCTTGAGTATCATACGTTTTTATATGTGCGCTACTTGCTACAAGCGGATTAATTGGTCAATATCAGCCAGAGTCTAATCAAAATGTTTTAAGTGAAAAGTTTGCCCTGCTGCAGCCAATCATAAAAGCATTTCATCAATTATGCCGACATTACAACAGAAAGCATGCACTCTGATGCTGACTCCAGAGTTGTTATAGATCAAAGTCGTTACACTCTTAACAAAATTAGAGCAGAACAATTGAATCAACAAATGCTGCTGCACTCAAAACTTGACATTGTTAATAAACTGAACTTAACTGACAGTGTGATGCCCGGCCTCCTTTTTAGCACTCTGTTGTATGTGGATCATTTTCAACTTAAATTGCTTAGTAGAACATGAAACAGTTCATCCATCCATCCATTTTTTACGCGACCCCTCCTCACTCGTGTGTGTGTGAGCGGGAGCCTATGCCAGCTGAATGAGCAAGAAGCAGATTACATCCTGAACTGGTCGTCAGCCATTCACACCTCTGGACAATTTAGTTTTCAATGAACCTAACTTTCATGTTTGTATGATGACGACGGAAGCCGGAGCACATGGAGAAATGCCCATGCAAGCACGGGGAGAAGATGTCAACTCCACACAGGAAGGCCAGAGCCCACATTCGAACCTCGATCCCGTAACTATGAAGCAGATATGCTCGGCAATCCCACACCGTGCTACTCTGAAAAGATTCAAGTTTTTTTTCCCGAGATTTTTATCAAGAATATAAGGGTGAATCGATTCAACTTAGTATCGTACACTGAGCAACTGGATTCACAGCACACACGACAGCGGGGTAGATGATTTCACAAAGCAAGAAAATATGTTTGTATTGTACTGAGTTGTTTGGTTGAAATATTTTCAAGTACCCTTCATGTCCATCATCTCCCTTTTCAGTATTAAGTCTAGACAAATTCAAAACATTTACAAAGAAAAAAAAAAACCACTGTATTTACACATTTACTAAAGCAATTAGTAGATTCATTACTTGTGTCTGTCATATGCAGTGTGCACATGACGGGCACCGTGACAGTTGGACGTGTGCCGTTACAGCACAAGCACGATGCTTCCACCGGTTAACAAGCACATTGTCGCACCCCCCCCCCACTCAACCCCCACCCCCAGTGTGCCTTGATGTCTTCACTAGTCCAAATGATGCATTGAAGCAGCACTGGGAAGTCCATCATCGGACTCTACAGACGCAGATTTAGTAGCTTGAGGTAAAAACTGATACATATGCATAATGTCTGCACACATGTGCTGTGGTTATCAACGGTTTTAAAGAAGGCGAAGGTTGACGCTATTCCACCTGTGCAGCCTTCTCCCCCCCCCCACCCCCACCCGCGTCACCATGACAACCCTTCACGACAGGAGCTTCCGACAGATATGAGTAAAGTCAGGCAGAAAACAGAGATAAATGCATCGGTTTGCTGCACATTTCCCAGAGCGTTTGGAAAGCCAAACGACATGAGCGGCATCAAGCTGTTTCACGGGAAATTCATCTGCAACTGTTTTTCTTGAAGGGCATCCAGGAAAAAAAAAAAAAAAAATCATATTTACCAGCTGTTTTATTTTCTCAAACACAACAATGAACACTGGACCTCAAAGTGTCAATTTTGTCCTCCGTTATGATACCCCCATGTGTCCCCAATAAACATTACCACATGAAGCGCAGACATGGCATCTGTAGAGCTGAAGTTCATGGTGGAAAGTGGAATTCTGTTCCGTTTACAGTATCACACTATAAATTCCGCCTTGTTTTTCGAACCCACTCGCTAGTTAGTGTGAATTTTGAGCAAATTGGGTTACTTTTACCCAAAGTTGGGTCCATTATTTGGACCCAGGACACTGGATCAAGGGTTGGTTTTGAGAGGGCTGAAGAGCTGAAGCCGGTCGCCATTTTGGACAGATTTGCAGACTGAAGTTGAAGTAGATAAACTGAATGTAGCATTCTTAGCAAAAGTCGGTGGCGGCTGGATGGCTCGGTGGGTAACAACGGAATATGGGTAGGCTACACGTGCCGGAAAGGCATCAGGAGTGGAAACTACCAAATATGTCATGCGAGTGACTGTGGCGAACCCTGATAGAAGAAAATGATGTTGTATTATTTTGTACCACATCAATAGTGGTAACTATAAACCAGACTGGACTTAACTCAACCTGCTGATTGAAATCCTCAATCCAACGCACCGTCTATAAATAACCCAACATTACCTCTGTTCCTTTTGGATCCAGAGTGTTCATTCATCATCTACTCTTTAATGAGGTGATTTTGCCATTTGGACTATGATCTCCCTGAGCTGTAGGAAATTTTGCCCACCCCTCAGCTCTACTTTCTGATCCACAGATTAAATCAGTAACGAAAATATTAATCAGGAGTTGCAGTCCCATTTAACCTTCGCTACATGGTACCAGATTTGTCAGCACCATCGGTGGACACGTTGATGCCGGGCCCGGCTGCCGTGTTGTTACCGGGAAACATTTTATCAGTGGGTGTTACAGCTGGGCTGCCCACCCCAGAAGAACTGGAGCTGCTTGAGCGGTGCTGGGTGGGAACGGGGCGTACCGGTCTCATGGGCGGCGGGCGCAATTGAGCGCCAGCGGCGAGCCGCGCCGAGAGCGCCGGCTTAAAGGTGGTCATCATCTCCGAGGTGGAACTGTTGCTCCGGCGCATGGCCGCATCTGGGTCACGGATCATGATGGTGTGCAAAGGGCTGCCGGGCTCGGAGCTCACTGGGTTCTTCATGGGCTCCAGGGTGTCCAGGACCACATCGGGAGCCTGCTTGGCGGAGTTCTGTCGCTCCAGCTCGTGAAGCTCATGGAGCGCCGTGTTCATGGTCTTCTCGATGTCCTGGTTGAGGGCAAGAACAGACGTATAACGCTACGCACTGTCATGCTCTCAGTACAAATTGACCAATTTGTCGATTTTGAACATTTTCATTTTACGTACTTTTTTATGTTCAAAATACTATTGACTTATGTGTATCACACAGTCATGCCCGTAAATATTGGGACACGGTCATGCACACTTTCAGATTGAATTTGAGGATATTTAATTCCAAAATCAGATGAAGAGTGTAGGAAGCACAACAGTTTACACACTGCCATTCATAATTATTGGCAGTCTTGGTGAAGATTCGGAGTGTCACGCCAATAAAACTAGCGCATTAGGTCTCATATTACCAAATTCTCATGTGATTGTGCAGAACATAAACAGACAGGAAATAGCAGAGGCGCTAATTGACATGTCAGTCTCACCTCAGCCAGAGCCTCAGCTTCAAGTGACTTGTGGTCCCCAAGGCTGCTATGGCGAGTGGCCCCTGACATCGGCCTCAGTGGATGGCCCTCAGGATAGGCCTTCCTTTCTGGATAGTTTATACTTCCTGCACTACCAAAGGTCCCCAGTCGCCTTTTTTCTGGGCTTTCCATACGCGCCTTGTTGACGGACATCTTGTGGGGACTGCCGGGACAGGCAGCTGCCCGCGGAGGCGTGTCAGGAACTCGGGTTGGACTCTGAGTGTCTGTGCCGGTGCGATGGCGAGGAATCGCTGCTCCGTCGGACCGCAATCGGACCCTAGACCGCACATATATCACATGGAAAACCACGACTGCTTAAGAAGAGTTGATTTTATTTGGATTTTGGGTTAATTTTACTGACCTGCCCTTGACGCCTCCAAAGCTGTAATCGGGTGATTGCTCACATGGTGAGGGACCGTCATTGTTGGTTGAGCTTTTTTCATCCAGTTGTGGCCCACTGCTGGCTTCACTATCTGCTTTCTGACTGAGGCTGTCTGAGAAGGCATCATCCCTGTGAAAGTAGTAGCACGGTCGTCAGGACGGGCTGCATTACAGCCCAATTTTTTTTTTTGGGGCTGAATCATAAAAGTTACTTACACGTCTTGCACTACAATGTATTGATGAGGGATCAGGCCATCCAGGCCGTTGTGTCGGCCCTCCCACCAGTCTTCGGATGCCCGGTGATAGAGAAGCAGAGATGCTCCCTTCTTGAATGACAGCTCTCTTGGGCTGCGGCCCACGTAATCAAATTTAGCGATGGCCTCGATTTGTTCAACCTCTGAAAAAAAAACAACAACAAAAATAAAACAAAATACCGTTCAACAAGTGCTATAAAGACGCTAATCGAGCGTTTCGGGGTTTTTTTGGTCTTTGCGTTGATGTTCACAGATCAATGCAATTTGCTAAGTCAACCAGTAGAGGTCAGTAATGCTTGAGTAATGTCATCACCATCTCAGCAAAGATGACCAAAACCCAGTCAGAACCTTCAGTTAAGTACAGGAAATTTTCTAGGTCAGTAAATTAAGCAAAACACCTCCATCACTTACTTACAGCCAGTGAGTTTATTCCAAAAAAAATGGGCAAATGGGGGGCAAGTGACTGTTCTCAAGTAGTTTAAATGATAACTAAGATGACGTAGTCTGATGTTGCTGACCTTCATCACTTGTGTGAGGTTCAGTTCCATTGTCAGCTTCATCAAGAGTTCCTGGCTCACTGTGAGGACTATCACTGCAGTGAAACACAAAGAAATTTAATGCTAAACTGATTTGGTATTTCTCAAAGTAAATGTGTATATATTTGGGGAGAAATTCGAATTCAGTGTTAAAAATAGTTCACTCACCAGTATTCCTCACCGCCGGTCATGCACTTTTCATAGACTGGGCCGTCTAGTTCACGTAGACTGGGAAAGATGACTTCATTGTGTATAATGATAGTCTTGATGACCTCGTTCACATGCGCCTGACATGACACCGGGTCCTGACTGTCGGGAATGGGCATCAGCGTGGGACCAAAGCAGATGGCCAAGTTGTATGGATCCATCATGTTCTCATCACTATACTGGGAGAGACTGAAGCAGAAAGACATTCTTTGTATCCAAACATAATTGAAAACAAATTTACAAAGCATATGTCGGGCAAATTGGAGACAATTTCATTCCCAATACTCAGGTTGTTTTAATTGTTGTTGTTTGGTGCTGGTTAGGTACAAATGAACGTTTGAAAACTGTAAAATGAGATTTCTGTACTTGATGAAACAATGCAAAGAAGGTATAAAGAAAATTAAACCATGGCTGAGCCCTGAGGGACATTAACTAGGAAGGATGAACAACAAACCAAAATATTCCCCATTAACTGTAAAATGAGAAGAAGAAACTCACTGATTGAGAAAAGCAAAAAGGTATCTCATGACAACGATGACGGTCCGAGGCAGCGTCACAACAATCTGCTGGATGTGATGCGCTCTCTCTGCTCCCGACTCCAACTCTGAAACACGGATGGATATAAACAATGGTGGAATGGTGAGATTTGTATTACCCGTGCAAAGGACATTTAGTACAGGATTACGTTACATTCAGTTAGTCATGCTCAGTTTTAACTGACACTGTCGGAGCAGTGCTGCTTCACTTTATTTTTGAAAATGCAATTACCGGTACATTTTAATCTTTTCAGTGGAAATTCAACTTACAATCTGCTGTAGCTATTCTTTTTTTATGTCGCACACCACATAAAGAATCAGATCAAGGGCACCTTGGCAGGAGTTAGAAAGCACTGTAGCATCCATCCAACAACTATAGTGGGCTAGAGACAGAGCCCTGCTATGGATCGAAAACATCCAGAGTAACAGATGCAAATATGCCAGAGCAGTGTATTTGATTTTTTTTTTCCCATATTGTGTTTGCCAATTGAACCGTGACCCTACAGTTCCAAAACCACAGATGATTTTTAGTGCACTGTATTATAATCACTAATGAGCTGATTACCTCTTTTAGCGCCATGCAAGTTTTTTTCTATCCAACATTTGATTACTTTTAATACTAATACAAACGATACATTTGCACTAACATAACAGTAAACACCATCTGGCATTACTGTTTATACTGAGTGACACTCCATTTCAGTTAGGCAGTTAAGTTATCTTGCATTTTAAGAGATGCACCATCCTGCCTTATAGCCCATCCTGCCCATTTATCACTCCTCTTTCTTTCTACTGGCTCTCTGCTAAGTATTACACCGGGGGCACTGGAGTTCAGATTGCTTCCATGTGTGTGGACTACTCTCGTCTTCACATCAACTGAGAATCTAGAAAACAATGTTTTTCCGTTCTGGCTGTTTTGTTTGCACACATATACAAAATCACAGAGATTCACACACGCACGCACATACACACGTACACAGCCACTATGGCTTTGAATGCTTGGTGACTCACTGATGGTTGAGATGAAGTCCAGGAAACGCTCCTTTGGGAAGAGGGAGTTCTCCAGGCCTCGGAAGTAAAGCTTTAACACTCCTGCCACTGAGTTGATATCATGTTCATTGTGGTCGTCTATTAAGGGATCTTCTCCTGATGAATAATCACAACTCAGCATTCAGTGGTGACATTCGATGGGATACAGAACCACGTAGCTTTCAAGCGAATCAAAGGCGACAGGATAACAAGAAGTGACTCACCTCTTTCAAAAGAATTTTTAAT
>NW_017805625.1:4801132-4813620 GCF_001891065.2 Hippocampus comes | reverse complement strand
GGGGGGGTCCCTTGTTACAAGCTTGTCAAATCCTCGGGGAGCAGGTCAAGTTTGTGCGCCCGCAGCTATTTGCAAAGCTACACACACTAGACTGCTTCATGCAATAGTTCACAAACACACTTCAGAGGCTAAGGTTTGTATTTCATTCCAGTTTTTTTTTTCGCCTTGGGAGACATAGCCTAATGTGAGCCTTACCGTACAGGTTGATGTATCTGACACAGCTCTCCACCACAAGTGGAATTGGTTGGCCTGAATCCTGAAATAGGAGGAAAATAGATTGTACTCGATTTTTAATACAGTCATATTTGAAGAAAAAAAAAAAGCAGTTGGTTGCTCCATCCAACCCATCTGAAGCAGCAGCAGGTTGGGAATTCCAATTAGGAAATTAGGTTTGATATTCTCATTGGCCACAACATTAGAAATTCCTACAATGTTGCAGTACTGAAATTACTTCCTATGCACTACAGTATGTATTGATCTGTTATCTGTACATGTGCACATATATCGATTGTCTGTCTGTAGTGGTGGAAAGTAACAAAGTCCAAATAGTTGCTGTACTTATTTTTTTCAGATTTCTGTACTTGATGAAACAATGCAAAGAAGGTATAAAGAAAATTAAACCATGGCTGAGCCCTGAGGGACATTAACTAGGAAGGATGAACAACAAACCAAAATATTCCCCATTCATGGCCAATTGTCTGATGTTAGAATTATATGTACCAAATACGTTGTCTTGGTACAGCCTAAAAAAACACAACCTTCTGGCATTTAAAAATCTCAGTCCAATCGAAAAAAATCCTCCAACATATCCAAGTCAGGTACATTTTTTGTGGTTATCGTTAGTTAAAATGAGCATTTTTTTGTTATAGTACAGGATTACGTTACATTCAGTTAGTCATGCTCAGTTTTAACTGACACTGTCGGAGCAGTGCTGCTTCACTTTATTTTTGAAAATGCAATTACCGGTACATTTTAATCTTTTCAGTGGAAATTCAACTTACAATCTGCTGTAGCTATTCTTTTTTTATGTCGCACACCACATAAAGAATCAGATCAAGGGCACCTTGGCAGGAGTTAGAAAGCACTGTAGCATCCATCCAACAACTATAGTGGGCTAGAGACAGAGCCCTGCTATGGATCGAAAACATCCAGAGTAACAGATGCAAATATGCCAGAGCAGTGTATTTGATTTTTTTTTTCCCATATTGTGTTTGCCAATTGAACCGTGACCCTACAGTTCCAAAACCACAGATGATTTTTAGTGCACTGTATTATAATCACTAATGAGCTGATTACCTCTTTTAGCGCCATGCAAGTTTTTTTCTATCCAACATTTGATTACTTTTAATACTAATACAAACGATACATTTGCACTAACATAACAGTAAACACCATCTGGCATTACTGTTTATACTGAGTGACACTCCATTTCAGTTAGGCAGTTAAGTTATCTTGCATTTTAAGAGATGCACCATCCTGCCTTATAGCCCATCCTGCCCATTTATCACTCCTCTTTCTTTCTACTGGCTCTCTGCTAAGTATTACACCGGGGGCACTGGAGTTCAGATTGCTTCCATGTGTGTGGACTACTCTCGTCTTCACATCAACTGAGAATCTAGAAAACAATGTTTTTCCGTTCTGGCTGTTTTGTTTGCACACATATACAAAATCACAGAGATTCACACACGCACGCACATACACACGTACACAGCCACTATGGCTTTGAATGCTTGGTGACTCACTGATGGTTGAGATGAAGTCCAGGAAACGCTCCTTTGGGAAGAGGGAGTTCTCCAGGCCTCGGAAGTAAAGCTTTAACACTCCTGCCACTGAGTTGATATCATGTTCATTGTGGTCGTCTATTAAGGGATCTTCTCCTGATGAATAATCACAACTCAGCATTCAGTGGTGACATTCGATGGGATACAGAACCACTTAGCTTTCAAGCGAATCAAAGGCGACAGGATAACAAGAAGTGACTCACCTCTTTCAAAAGAATTTTTAATATCGTTCACTTCCACCTGTGATCCAGGCACTCGGAAGATGCCTTGCTGCTGCAGGCCTGAAAGGAATATATTGCAGATAAACAGACAACATGAAGCGGGCAATGTAATCTAGTCATAAAGGAAGATGTTTTGTTCTGGGTTTGTTTTTTTCTCCAGGAGGGGGCCCCACTGTGAGGCGCCAACATGTGCTTCCAGTTAGAGGGTTACTAATCAGTTTTCTGGGGTTTCATTAGGTCCAGATTCTCGGTATAGGCCTGCAGGCTGTAGCAATGAGCTGGAGACAGATGTGAATGTAGAAGGACGGGGTGGAGCTATAAGAAGGCAGAGGACGAAGCGGGTGAGGAAGGTTGCTTGACAACAGAGCTCACACGGTGGGGCGTGGGTGGGGGGGCTATCACAACAGTGTGTGTGTGTGTGTGTGGGGGGGGGGGGTCCCTTGTTACAAGCTTGTCAAATCCTCGGGGAGCAGGTCAAGTTTGTGCGCCTGCAGCTATTTGCAAAGCTACACACACTAGACTGCTTCATGCAATAGTTCACAAACACACTTCAGAGGCTAAGGTTTGTATTTCATTCCAGTTTTTTTTTTCGCCTTGGGAGACATAGCCTAATGTGAGCCTTACCGTACAGGTTGATGTATCTGACACAGCTCTCTACCACAAGTGGAATTGGTTGGCCTGAATCCTGAAATAGGAGGAAAATAGATTGTACTCGATTTTTAATACAGTCATATTTGGGGGGGAAAAAAAAACAGTTGGTTGCTCCATCCAACCCATCTGAAGCAGCAGCAGGTTGGGAATTCCAATTAGGAAATTAGGTTTGATATTCTCATTGGCCACAACATTAGAAATTCCTACAATGTTGCAGTACTGAAATTACTTCCTATGCACTACAGTATGTATTGATCTGTTATCTGTACATGTGCACATATATCGATTGTCTGTCTGTAGTGGTGGAAAGTAACAAAGTCCAAATAGTTGCTGTACTTATGTTTTTCAGATTTCTGTACTTGATGAAACAATGCAAAGAAGGTATAGAGAAAATTAAACCATGGCTGAGCCCTGAGGCTTAAAGCGGAATATACACAGGCAGCAGTGGAGACAAAGTTGGAGGGACAACAAAGCAAAATATTCTCCATCCATGGCCAATTGTCTGATGTTAGAATTATATGTACCAAATACGTTGTCTTGGTACAGCCGAAAAAAACACAACTTTCTGGCATTTAAAAATCTCAGCTCAATTGAAAAAAATCCTCCAACATATCCAAGTCAGGTCCATTTTTTGCGGTTATCGTTAGTTAAAATGAGCATTTTTTTGTTCGTCAGTTGATAACGTTGGTGAAGCTATGTTTTTAGTTTTCAAAACCGTTATTGTATGTAACTGACAGCAACATCTCATTTGATTTTTACTTTTGTCCAACATCTGTCTGCATTATGAAGGACATTTCCAACAAACACATAATTAACACATCTTTGACAAATATGAACATTATCTTTGCATTGTTTGGCTAAAACTTTGCAGCCCAATGGAGGTGCATCTAATGAGGTGGCCAGCGAGTGCAAATTCTCAGAGAGGTACCTGGATGCGAGCACGGGCATTCCTTCTCCCTCTAGGAAAAAGCAGCATAGCACAGTAGGGTATAGCAGAGAAAGGAGGGGGCAAAGAAGTAAATAGTTAGACAAGCAACATGAGGAACGAACTCCTCGCGAGATTAAAAGAGGCGAAGCACAAGGAGTGAAACAACAGGGGGAAACCACACGTGCAGTGAGGGACAAAGCAAGATGTCTCCCTTTCACCCAAATAAGTGGCTGGATTTGTGAGTCAGAGACAGTAAATTATGTGTGAATAAAGAGACAACCGACTGCCGTTCCGCCTGCATCGGCAGCGCCCCAGACGGGAGGAAGAGGATTGGAGGTTAAGCAAAGGTTACGTTATGATGAAGGGCCGCGGCAAGGATGGGGAACAAAAGGCCAAAATGAGGAAGAGCAGGAAGATGAGAGGCTGGAGCCACCTCCCCCGTTTAGGAACCACAGGGACTGCTCAGGCATACGCTACAAACCACATGGGGGTACCTTGACGAAGGTCTCCAAATTGCCGTTAAACAGCTTATGGTTATAGACGGAGCGCGGTCTAGGCTTCCGCATTTTCTGAGGTTTAGGGGGAAGGGTGGGGGGCCTAGGAAACGAAGGACAAAAGGAATATCACCGCCATAATATTTAGAAAGCTCAAAATAATCCGGAATATTTCAATTCTGGGATGAAAAATACAGCTCCAATGGTGTTCACGTTTGAGAAGAAAACAAAAACCATTTACTTCAATTCTCATTCAATTTCAACTGTGTTTGTACAGTTTAAATGAGGCAAGAATCGACTATTCAACAGAATTGGTGATTTTGCAAAAACAGACATTACTGATCAAACCAAAAACCCTTAATAAATTCCACTAAAACTCGAACCCGAAAAAAGGCATTCCTTATTCCATAAATAAAAACGTGACCTAAATGTAGGCTTCGCTGTGTGTGTGTGGGGGAGAGAGAGAGAGAGAGGGCGTCATTTATTTTGACAGAACCTTGTTCAAAATATTCTGAATAAGATATCATATAAAATCCATATTAGGTACAACTGCACAATATAACCTCAAAAATTATACAAGGCGACTAAATTAATAATGTTAAATTATATATAATAGTTCGCTCATCAGCGCTTCGCACTCAGGTGGGTTGAAGAACTTTATTTTGAAGGTTTCCTGAGCCTCAGCTGTTTTTTTAAGACCAGTCACATCAGGAAGTGATGACAGCTCTGACGAAGGCTGGATTGACAGCCGAAAGTGTCAGCAAGGTCAAAGAGTTTCTCTCTCTGTATCAAAAGAAAACAACATCATTTGCCTGAAGAAACTAAATCTAAAACCGATTCTAAATAGGAGACAAGATGAACGTTATGGAGATGTTTCAGATGATGCATTCATCATGCAGCGCTTTTTTCCTAATATTCCGGTAGAAAATTGAACCATATTGAATCACACGAGGAGAAAAATATTAAAAACACCTCACAGGATGATGCGGTGTAGTTGTACACTACAGCAAATCACAATAATAAATGTACTGTTAAGCAGAACTTTTTGATTCGGCTTTGATTGTGCAAGTGTACCTAATAATGTGCCACTTGACTATAGAAAACCTTATAAGGATCTACAAAAAAAAAAAAAAAAGTCAAAATGCAATTTGGTTTTTTTTCATTCTGGCAGCAGCACTGAATACTCTAAATCTCTGGGATGGATGAAATAAACAGATGTTTTGAAAACTAATCTGAACTTACCTTGTGGTTCCACATTCAGCTCTTTCCCCTGAGGAAAAGACACACAGAAAGGGAAATGTTTTATATTAGTGCTGGAAGTGAATAGATTAAACAGACCAGCCTGGGAAGGACAAATGAAGCACCAAAAGCGCCAACGGTTGGACAATGCTATTGAGCAATAGACGATAACGCCTCAGGGGACCTGGAGGATATGGGAAAAGAGGAGAGGGAGTCGGGGGTGGGTGGGGGTCCACCAGCGGTGACACTGAACAATGACTGTGCTGCTTCACTGAGCCTTTTGTTGTCGCGCGAAGATCAGACAAAACCTTATATTTGATGCCGCGTGTGTCTCTCTTCCAAAAACACATCACTTACAAGATAATAATAACACTCTGCTTTAACAAACCTATAAATGTTGTATTCCGGCCCTTATTAAAACACCACGCACAAAAAAGAAAAAAAAATAAAAGACACAAAAGACCACAATTGATTTGCACCTACAACCTGATGGGCTCTCTTGAGCCGAGCGTGTGTCAGATGGAAGGGAGTCCACGCACAACAAAAGCAACAATGGCACCAAAGCACTTCAACATTGTCTCTTTATGAGCCACAATGGATAATCACAGCAAGAGCTAAGACACTTCTCTATGCATCATTGTGACATATGGGGCCAAACAGAGAGTTTCCCAGACATCATTACACTGACTGATTATTATCGCGTTTGTCCCTGGTTGACCAACCGCAGATTGAGACACTTCAAACCTCGGATGAGTCCTTAAAATGATGCATACGCCCTCACTTCACCTACACAATCTGATGGAATATTATATTTTTGATTATCGTCCGGTTTTAATTTTAACAAGATCTACAGCTTGTCATCATACGCGTATACAGTACACATGCAGTTAGGTGTAAATGTAAACATAAAAAAAAAACTTTTTTGAACTAAAAGTGTGTAAAACTTGGTATAAAAATCATAATGGAGGGACAGTATTTCTGAATGGGCCTGTAAATGCGCAAGGGAAATAGTTTATGTTAAAAGGGTCAGAACGTATCATATTTATTCTTATTTCTGCTTCTGTTCATTCAATTTTGCATTTTCATGTCTGCTTTTTCTTTTGCGTAATAAATTCAATTTGACAAATAGACAACATACTGTAATGGTAGTCCCTTAGCAAAGCTTTATCAAAAAGAGACCATACTATTGTGTTGATATCAAAACTCAGTACAACACAGTGCAAATAAACGCAAATAAAATAGCTGATGTGAACATTTAATTTTTTTTTTTTTTTTACCTTTCTCATCAGCTTCTCGTCATGGGTGACATGAATCTTCACTGATTCATTTCTGGTTTTTAAGCATGTGCTAATGACGTAGCTGTCTTTTTTTTTTTGTCTCTAGATACTTAATAATAATACTGATTTACTGTTCATCGCTGGTTGCTCTGTGCTCTAAAACAGTTCTAGCCAAACCTCTGTGCAAAGTGCACTCTACACCTCAGCACGTCTTTTGGTCTTTTGTGACACACATTAGCTTCGTGATTAGCATTAGCTCCTCCAACTTCTCATATTCTCTTTGGTTGCTCAGTGTGTTGCATGTTTGCCTTTTTGTGATAGCTCAACTTGCCAGCACAGAGGCAATGATTAGTTTCTTAGAGGAGAAGTTTGACATTTGCAGCTTGAAGCTGCTGCCCATGACATGGGCAGAGCAAGTTAGCTTAGCGCCTCGAATTTTTCAGGAAGCGAGGAAAGCAACAGATGAGGGTGGATGTCTGACAGCGTGATGTGGACGCAAAGCTTATTTAACCAGCTCGGATCTGCTTTATATTCTCTTTGTTTGATGTTTAGTTTGACAGTAAATTTCACCAGGGAGTGGCGTGAAAGAGCTCAAAGCCTCTTTTTTGAAGAATTGTTCACATTCTGCCAAATTACCGCTTGTTGTGAAGTGAATTGAGTTCACAGGCACCATATGGTGCTCCGATCTCAAATTTTTACTCGCAACTCAAAGCAACAATGCCTCACATCTCCAAAAAGTCAAATGTCCAGTCGCTTGTAACTCAATGCACCACTGTATGCATGCACAATGCACGTCATTTAGCACATCTCTGACGGCATGAATCACAACTGAATGCTATTATTTTGCAAAGGTAAATTTTGTATTGGACCTCATTGAAGTGACCAAAAAAAAAAAAGGCTCCACTGAGAGCGCAAACCGTACAATAAAAATAATGCGGAATTTTTAGGTACCAGCTAGTATCAGTCCATGACATGATGTTATTATTCGGCGCCCTGCGGCACACAGTTTCGTCTCGTGCCCCGTGACATGCATGCACACTGCCCCACAGATGCGATAGTTTGGACAAGAAGCGGCGAGCTAATGAGCACAGCACAGTCCTAATTGAGCACCTGAATAATTAAACACGGGCGGTACCTGGAGACGCCATATGCCGCGTTCATGTGCTCTCTGCTGTTCCGCCACAGAGGTAAACAAACGCAAATCTGCCCAAAGATGGATGAGAACTGCTGTATAATGTGAGGGTTGGTTGTTTGCAGTATAGCGCAAAATCCAGAAGGACAGAATATGTAAGGACAGAATAAGTAAATGTATCCCCAGCTGTCTCATGTGACGGTCTATTAGGAAAGATCTTGATGCAGGAGCAGCTGCAGAGATGAAGATGGACCTTCTGATTGATTAGGCGTAAAATGTTCACGGCTGAGGTGAGCAGGGCACCCATGGGAGTAGGAGGGACAAAAAGAACCAATCTCTTTCTCTCTCTTTAAAAACTCTTTGTGGGCTTAACCAGCAAGAAAAAGGGACTTACAGCAATCACGAAAGTTCAATTTAGCTCAAAACGGTACCTATTTCAGTACTAAAACAATCAATCTACAATATACTGCTTTTGGGCACTCATCCTTGGGGTAACAACCACTCTGGTATAGCACCTAAGGTTGCAGCTAGCTACAATATAGTCCATTGACTGGTCAACTGTTTCCCTCCATATGGCAAAAATGGAATCAAAACCCAAACCAAAATAAACGTAAATAGAATGGAAGAGTACGCCACAACAGTTTTTATCAAATAAAGTGACTTCACTATGGCTAAACACATCAGTTCCGTGTTCTTTCCTGCTGCTTTCATTCTCTTTTTCAAATCGAATTCCCTGCAGTGCATTATTAGATAAGACCTGCATCTGCTCTAACCCTGAAGGCAGCGATTACGGGGCTAGTGAGGGTCACGTTTACAAGAGGGCGATGCAAGGTGAGGATTCTTACCTTCGCCAAGGGTCTGCTTGAGTAAGTCATGCTTGGCCTGCAGCTTAATGATGAGGTTGCTGCCATTCAGGTACTCCTTGAATTTCTAAAGAGAAACATTAAGATTACAACGAGTGAGCGGTGCCTCTAATCCAGCCCACGGAAATTATTCGATAAGGAACCAGGATAATTTAGATTCTCTTTGGTGTCTAACTGAAATCTGATGTTAATACAGGAATTAGACGAACTCACTGAGAGGTAGAACATTTCAGTCTCCTGTTGGTTGGCTCTCCTCTTTGCTACATTCATCTTGCTCATGTAGGACTCGGAGGCAAGGGACTTGATGGATTCAGTGGAGCGGCTATGTTGGAATGCGTCGGACACGTCAAAATCCTCCACCGTCAGCATGTCTTGCAGAGTTTGCATGGTAGCGTCCAAGGTCTTTCTCACCTGCACCGAAAAGGGAGCGTTGAACAGGAAAGCAGATGTCAATTCAAGCAACTTCTCTTTGTTTGATGTTTAGTTTGACAGTAAATTTCACCAGGGAGTGGCGTGAAAGAGCTCAAAGCCTCTTTTTTGAAGAATTGTTCACATTCTGCCAAATTACCGCTTGTTGTGAAGTGAATTGAGTTCACAGGCACCATATGGTGCTCCGATCTCAAATTTTTACTCGCAACTCAAAGCAACAATGCCTCACATCTCCAAAAAGTCAAATGTCCAGTCGCTTGTAACTCAATGCACCACTGTATGCATGCACAATGCACGTCATTTAGCACATCTCTGACGGCATGAATCACAACTGAATGCTATTATTTTGCAAAGGTAAATTTTGTATTGGACCTCATTGAAGTGACCAAAAAAAAAAAAAGGCTCCACTGAGAGCGCAAACCGTACAATAAAAATAATGCGGAATTTTTAGGTACCAGCTAGTATCAGTCCATGACATGATGTTATTATTCGGCGCCCTGCGGCACACAGTTTCGTCTCGTGCCCCGTGACATGCATGCACACTGCCCCACAGATGCGATAGTTTGGACAAGAAGCGGCGAGCTAATGAGCACAGCACAGTCCTAATTGAGCACCTGAATAATTAAACACGGGCGGTACCTGGAGACGCCATATGCCGCGTTCATGTGCTCTCTGCTGTTCCGCCACAGAGGTAAACAAACGCAAATCTGCCCAAAGATGGATGAGAACTGCTGTATAATGTGAGGGTTGGTTGTTTGCAGTATAGCGCAAAATCCAGAAGGACAGAATATGTAAGGACAGAATAAGTAAATGTATCCCCAGCTGTCTCATGTGACGGTCTATTAGGAAAGATCTTGATGCAGGAGCAGCTGCAGAGATGAAGATGGACCTTCTGATTGATTAGGCGTAAAATGTTCACGGCTGAGGTGAGCAGGGCACCCATGGGAGTAGGAGGGGCAAAAAGAACCAATCTCTTTTTCTCTCTTTAAAAACCCTTTGTGGGCTTAACCAGCAAGAAAAAGGGACTTTCAGCAGTCACGAAAGTTCAGTTTAGCTCAAAACGGTACCTGTTTTAGTGCTAAAACAATCAATCTACAATATACTGCTTTTGGGCACTCATCCTTGGGGTAACAACCACTCTGGTATAGCACCTAAGGTTGCAGCTAGCTACAATATAGTCCATTGACTGGTCAACTGTTTCCCTCCATATGGCAAAAATGGAATCAAAACCCAAACCAAAATAAACGTAAATAGAATGGAAGAGTACGCCACAACAGTTTTTATCAAATAAAGTGACTTCACTATGGCTAAACACATCAGTTCCGTGTTCTTTCCTGCTGCTTTCATTCTCTTTTTCAAATCGAATTCCCTGCAGTGCATTATTAGATAAGACCTGCATCTGCTCTAACCCTGAAGGCAGCGATTACGGGGCTAGTGAGGGTCACGTTTACAAGAGGGCGATGCAAGGTGAGGATTCTTACCTTCGCCAAGGGTCTGCTTGAGTAAGTCATGCTTGGCCTGCAGCTTAATGATGAGGTTGCTGCCATTCAGGTACTCCTTGAATTTCTAAAGAGAAACATTAAGATTACAACGAGTGAGCGGTGCCTCTAATCCAGCCCACGGAAATTATTCGATAAGGAACCAGGATAATTTAGATTCTCTTTGGTGTCTAATTGAAATCTGATGTTAATACAGGAATTAGACAAACTCACCGAGAGGTAGAACATTTCAGTCTCCTGTTGGTTGGCTCTCCTCTTTGCTACATTCATCTTGCTCATGTAGGACTCGGAGGCAAGGGACTTGATGGATTCAGTGGAGCGGCTATGTTGGAATGCGTCGGACACGTCAAAATCCTCCACCGTCAGCATGTCTTGCAGAGTTTGCATGGTAGCGTCCAAGGTCTTTCTCACCTGCACCGAAAAGGGAGCGTCGAACAGGAAAGCAGATGTCAATTCAAGCAACTCCCATTTAGCCTTTGAAGGAGGAGGAAAAAAAAAAAGCACTGACGGAATAATAAGTGACCTTATTTTCTAGGGTGAGATAAAATATCATTTGCATTGCAGGGAAATGAAAAGCAAGTCACGTCTGAATAAAGGAGGGAACGGCTAAAACGGATGAGTGCAAATGCATCCGTATTTTTGAACGGGGCATAGATTGATAAAGCTCATTTCGAGTAATGGCACGGCCCATCCATTATTACAGATAACGGAAGACACGGCGGGGGAGGAGAGGCAGCAGCAATTGGCACGGCAACACGGCTTATTATCACCTCCATTTGCACCTTTGTGTCTGCCGCTCTTTGATGAGAAAGCCCTCTCTTCATCAACATGACATACTTTCATACAGAAAACAACACTGGCACAGTGACAAGGCACTGAATAAATTCTCAGCCGCCACAATGGCGGGGGTTGGGGGGGAGATGGTGGGGGTCAGCGTAGAGTAATTGCAATGAGGACAGATGGTGATGTGGCCCTGCGCCGCGGCTCCAGGGAACAGCCGCCAGACCTTTCTCCATCAGTGGGGAGCTGGCGGACGCACACAAAGCCCCCGTAAATCCTCACCTCCTCATTCTCAATCTTCAGTGTAGCCAAGCGAGACTGTAGTTGGTGGTAGCGCATCAAGAGCTCCGTCTGGACGGGCTGCTGGGCGCTCACCTGGCACACCTAAGAAGAAGAAGAAGAAGAAGAAGAAGAAGAAGAAGCATTAGTAAGGCTAGTCACCAACCTACAGTATCCATTCTCATTCATTTACAACGTATCTTTACCGTATTTCTGATTAGGCGTAAAATGTTCACGGCTGAGGTGAGCAGGGCACCCATGGGAGTAGGAGGGACAAAAAGAACCAATCTCTTTCTCTCTCTTTAAAAACTCTTTGTGGGCTTAACCAGCAAGAAAAAGGGACTTACAGCAATCACGAAAGTTCAATTTAGCTCAAAACGGTACCTATTTCAGTACTAAAACAATCAATCTACAATATACTGCTTTTGGGCACTCATCCTTGGGGTAACAGCCACTCTGGTATAGCACCTAAGGTTGCAGCTAGCTACAATATAGTCCATTGACTGGTCAACTGTTTCCCTCCATATGGCAAAAATGGAATCAAAACCCAAACCAAAATAAACGTGAATAGAATGGAAGAGTACGCCACAACAGTTTTTATCAAATAAAGTGACTTCACTATGGCTAAACACATCAGTTCCGTGTTCTTTCCTGCTGCTTTCATTCTCTTTTTCAAATCGAATTCCCTGCAGTGCATTATTAGATAAGACCTGCATCTGCTCTAACCCTGAAGGCAGCGATTACGGGGCTAGTGAGGGTCACGTTTACAAGAGGGCGATGCAAGGTGAGGATTCTTACCTTCGCCAAGGGTCTGCTTGAGTAAGTCATGCTTGGCCTGCAGCTTAATGATGAGGTTGCTGCCATTCAGGTACTCCTTGAATTTCTAAAGAGAAACATTAAGATTACAACGAGTGA
>NW_017805625.1:4793498-4800741 GCF_001891065.2 Hippocampus comes | reverse complement strand
AGGGGCGGGGGTTGGGGGGGAGATGGTGGGGGTCAGCGTAGAGTAATTGCAATGAGGACAGATGGTGATGTGGCCCTGCGCCGCGGCTCCAGGGAACAGCCGCCAGACCTTTCTCCATCAGTGGGGAGCTGGCGGACGCACACAAAGCCCCCGTAAATCCTCACCTCCTCATTCTCAATCTTCAGTGTAGCCAAGCGAGACTGTAGTTGGTGGTAGCGCATCAAGAGCTCCGTCTGGACGGGCTGCTGGGCGCTCACCTGGCACACCTAAGAAGAAGAAGAAGAAGAAGAAGAAGAAGAAGAAGCATTAGTAAGGCTAGTCACCAACCTACAGTATCCATTCTCATTCATTTACAACGTATCTTTACCGTATTTCTTCATCACATCGGTTTCCTATTTTAAGCATCGTGATCCCCAAAATTACTTTCGATTTAAGGCGCTTACACCCAACCCGGGTTTTTGCTGCACTCACTGCAGGAAAGTGCAGGATGGATGGCAGTATGGCACAAACGTGCCCATATTTAACACTGGTTGTCAATCGACCAAACAGGAAGTAGCCTGGTGCATTGTCCCACTGGTTTGCACAGAAAGTGGGAGTCAGCTCAAACATTTATTTGCGGCTTATAAAAACAAGGGGGAAATAGAATGCGAGTGACGTATTTTAAGCTACCATTTTTATTTTTAACAATGCAAAAATAATTTTTTGACCACTTGCAACAAGTGGTGCCGATCCCCGTCCATCATTTTATTTACCACTGCACGGTACGTCATTTGTCTAATATCGAGTGTCCCACAGCTCAGGCTACTGAGACGTCACATTAATTATTGCGTCTCCCGTTTACTCACTTCTTTCTTTCCTCTTCTGTTTTCACTGAATAACTTTTCCAAAATCTGTTGCTGTTGTCATTTTGAAATCACTGCGCCGCCATCTCTCCAATTAGATGTCATCACAGCACGGCGCTGCACCAGTTTGCTACGCCACAGCAGCACGTACACAACAAATGCGTTGGTTGACGTTGCACTGCGCTGTGCTAAAGTGTGAAATGTGAAACTGAAAAGGTCTTTGGTGAGACGATACTAAGCACACAGGACAGAGTATGTTTTTTTTTTGTGGTGGCCATGGAGAAAAAAAAACATTTCTTTAGATGGTCACTGAACTGAGGTCTAACAATTTGACACGTCACGTGGTCAAACTCACTGCTTTTGAGTAATGTTTCACAACCATAATTGAGTCAAGACATATTACGAAAATCTCACGGCAAACCAAATAAAAATGTCACAAAAAGTATGTTTTTCTGCTAAATCCGACAAATTGGGGATACGCTGAGCACGGTGATCGTCTCACCTCATCTCCCATGTGCGGCAGGTACTCGAAGCGCATTGGGGGGCAGAACACTTGGTTATGCATATCCATGAGCTTGTGCTTGTCGCTGCGAGAGTCCAAATTGTCCACCGCGTTCTCGATGACATCGAGTCCCTCGTGGCGAGACGTCTCCAGGTTGTACTCTGCCGACAAGTAGGTCCTAAAGGTCCGCGCCAAGCTAGCGTGGTATCCCAGGTCGCAGCACTGTGAAGAAATGTCAGACACATTTTCAGGAAAAAAAAACCAAAAACAAAACTGTGGTTATCATATCAGAAATGATGTCAGAACATCGTGTTCAAAGTTGATCTTCCAAAACAAGAGCTCACATCCTGATTGGAGTTAGCCTACAGTAGGACGCCAGAGATAATTACAGAGCTTTATCGCACTGAACGGTGTTCCCTATACAAGCTCATACTGACACACCAGAGCAACATGGAGAGTAAACACATTATTAAGGAATCATTAGTGATGCCGATGCAAAGTGACAGAGCGGACTTCTTGCTGAGCAAACGTTGGCTTTTGATGTGTGCTGAGAAGTCAAAACCTTTTCTTCCTCTGCCCTGCAAGTGACAGTCAAACTAGACGTCTTTACAATCCCAATTCCACGCAGCTCTGAAAGGATTTGGTATGCCGTTCAGTGTCCAGACAATTGATCCAACCGAGCAGAACAAGACCAAGAGAACTGGAATAGCCACAAATCAGTATTTCTATACAACCGGTTAACATTTATCTATCATAAACAGCAAAAGATCGTAGAAAGGGTTCTGTCAGTCGTCATCTGTACCTGTGGGTAAAATAAAGGTCCGCGCCAAGCTAGCGTGGTATCCCAGGTCGCAGCACTGTGAAGAAATGTCAGACACATTTTCAGGAAAAAAAAACCAAAAACAAAACTGTGGTTATCATATCAGAAATGATGTCAGAACATCGTGTTCAAAGTTGATCTTCCAAAACAAGAGCTCACATCCTGATTGGAGTTAGCCTACAGTAGGACGCCAGAGATAATTACAGAGCTTTATCGCACTGAACGGTGTTCCCTATACAAGCTCATACTGACACACCAGAGCAACATGGAGAGTAAACACATTATTAAGGAATCATTAGTGATGCCGATGCAAAGTGACAGAGCGGACTTCTTGCTGAGCAAACGTTGGCTTTTGATGTGTGCTGAGAAGTCAAAACCTTTTCTTCCTCTGCCCTGCAAGTGACAGTCAAACTAGACGTCTTTACAATCCCAATTCCACGCAGCTCTGAAAGGATTTGGTATGCCGTTCAGTGTCCAGACAATTGATCCAACCACAGGTACAGATGACGACTGACAGAACCCTTTCTACGATGGAACTTTCCTGTACGACTGAGAGCCTCCACAAGCATCAAACAGCAAAAGAGCGATATGAAATACATTTCCTGTTACGCATCACTGCATGCAGACGAATTTAATGACATGGTGTCTGACTCCAAACCGCTCCTGATGTAGTGCCATATGGCGGCCTCGGGGAAACACCAGTCAGAACATTAAATCACAAAGAAATAAGAGTAGAATCATTTGCAATGAACGGGGTGGCAAGTCTTTCAAATTTGGAACAGCCCCTTGACAGATATTTTTTCATTGGTGTCGAGAAAATAGTCATCTTTCTCCCAGACAACGTGTGATATTAATGATTGAATACAAAACATGACAAAAATAACTGACGCCCATTCAAATGCATTGAGAGAAAAAAAATCTAATATGTCATTTAGATTTAACAACCCCCCCCCCTTCAAAAACAAATATACTGTGTGTATTGATTAAAAAAAAATCCACTGTATAAAGGTTGAGAAGCACTGATACATGAAGTATGTGCCGTGCAATTGACTGGTGACCAGTCCGGGGTGCAACCCTAACGAGAACAGCGGTACAGAAAAATAGATCGATGCGCATCCTCAATATGACACTGCGACTACAACATTCAGAGAGAAGATTAGTCACATCCACTGATTCCAACCGCACAGACTAAAGGAAATCCAATGGAATCGGTCTACGGGGGCTGGTTAAGATAGCGTGTCGATACCCTCGACCGTGTTGACATTTGGTGGACTAAAATTAGGAAAGGCCGCAGTGGATTATACATAGTCCAATGATGTCGAGTAAATGCATTCATTCATATCATTCTTCACGAGGCTTTATTCAAGTGTATGACTTAAAACTTGGTGTTGAACACCAGTTGTGAAGACAGGGAAACAAATGCGACGTGGCCGTCAAGTTTGTGAGTGTGCGACACACACTGCAGTCGTCACACTTCAGTCATGCCACGTAAACAACCACGTGTTGCATACTTACGTCGATCATATCAGCGACATCGTGGATGTAATATTTGGCCACCACCGCGTTTGTTGCTGCCAGGTTCAACAAATAGTCGTTGCGAGCTTTGGTGCACTTCAGCTTATTCTCTGAGTACTTGGCTTGCCTCTAAAGAGGAAAAACACATCAGTGGTTAAATCAAACAGATGCGCGTGTGTGTGTGTGTGTGTGTGTGTGTGTGTGTGTGTGTGTGTGTGTGTGTGTGTGTGTGTGTGTGTGTGTGTGTGTGTGTGTGTGTGTGTGTGTGTGTGTGTGTGTGTGTGTGTGTGTGTGTGTGTGTGTGTGTGTGTGTGTGTGTGTGTGTGTGTGTGTGTGTGTGTGTGTGTGTGTGTGTGTGTGTGTGTGTGTGTGTGTGTGTGTGTGTGTGTGTGTGTGTGTGTGTGTGTGTGTGTGTGTGTGTGTGCGCGTGTGTGTACTGAGGCGGCTGTAGCCCTGGGACCCTCCAAGAGGCAGAGATGGTAGCGGCAAATTGGGAAACACTCCAGGGAAGCTGCATCCACATTAGTCGTGTGTTAAGCGGGGCGGGCAGGCTTGTGTTTAGTCATGAGTGTGTTTCTCAGCACTCTGGAGACTGCACAATGCTGACAAAAAAGGCTGAGACTTTATCAGCCGGTGCGCTCAGCGGGCGTAATGCATCTAATGAGAGTCAACACTGTACAAGAGCTGTAGCACAATTTATGCCTCGACAAATATCGGTTACAATATCAAGATGCATGACTGGGGGAACAACATGAGGAAATATGGAGAACAATCCGATCGTGATGGAGGTACAACCACAATATTAAATATTATACGGTACTGTATGGCCTTCTTGTGTGGGATTGACATATTCTCCCTGTGCTTGCATAGGTTTTCTCCAAGTCATCGAGCTTCCTTTCCTTTTTTATATGTGCATATAAGGGTAACTGAAGACTCTAAATTTCGAGCGTGAACGGCTGCGATTGGCTGGTGACCGGCGCGGGGTGTAGGCTGCTTCTGCAAAGTCAGCCGGGATAGGCTGCAAGTCACCCGCAACCCAGATGAGGACACGTGGAAATGGAAGGATAGGTTGATCGGGCGGTATACCTAATGAAATGGCCGGTGAGTGCACTTGACATTTTTTTTTAACTAGCAAAATGTAGTTGCATGGAACTGTTTAAATCCTTTTTTCTTGTACTGACTTAACAGAATAGCTTCCTTTCAGACCGTTTTTTTGCTCTATGACGCCTAAAGCCTGCGGGATGCAAATTTCAGCGGTACCACGTAAGTAGGTAGGCTATTTCCACCTCAAAGTGTGAGGCAGAGACAACATCAATAGCTTTGAAAAGCGGGACGAGTGGGGAGGAATGTTCACTGCTGCACGGCGTTAGAAAAAGTGCTCAATTCCCAAGCAAGCGCCATTCCCATATAAATCAGAAACACTGTCATCCTCTAAGCCTTTTGATTTCCTGCACCTGATATGAAGGGAATTTCATTTGCATGAGGAAATTCCAGAGGAAGCTCCTGAGCGAAAACTGTTGAAAGTCATCTCGCTCTGCAGCAGTCGAATGTGAACTGAGCTCGCCTTTTAGCCTGGAGTTCCGCAGTCTCCTCAGAGAGTTTTTGACTGCACGAGCTGAGTTTGCCGCTGTTTGTGGCTGTCGTATATACATTTTTGTTACCTCTGCCAAGGACGTTATGATGTAATCTCTGTTGGTTTGCCCGTTTTGATTTCCTGTGTACACATGCATTCAGAGGAACAATCAAATGCCTCAAAAAGCAGCGGTGCGCATATCACCTACGCTCCATATAAGCCCCACTCCTTTCTTTAATTCGACCACACAAGCACTAAAATAATCAGCCGATATTTGTTACTTGAATTTATCCCCCTTTGTTTTTTAAAACTCCGTTCATGTTAATTAGTTTTTAGGGCAGGTTTGTTATTCTTTAATCGTTTTGGGGTTGGTTTTTTTTTTCCAAAATGCTTTATTTTAAATTCGTTTTTTATTAGTTTTAATATGCAAAAAATATGCGCAGTACTTGTCGAGTGCAAGGTGGGAGAAAAAAAGGTCGCTAAGTATTCTTTAATAAAGTGAACTACAACTCCCAGTTCTTCCTTCTTTTGTGAGGATGTACAGCATTAGAATAAATACATTTAAAATGAAGACCAACAGCTGAAGTATAATTTTGATTGACGAAGACAAAAAAAAAAAGAAAGACATTTTCACCATTATTATAGTTAGTTTTTGTTGGTTCTACAAACATAAGATGTAGTTTCAGTTGGTTTTCATTTTTGTCCTTTTTATTTCATTTCATTAACTCATTCAGTACCAGCCAATTCTGGACCAAGTCTGAAAAGATGTTTAAAAACGTCTTTAGGAGTGAATGAGTTAAGGTAAATGTTTTCCCAAGTGTAGTTTTAGTTAATTAAACTTTTGTTAACTATATTAACCATGTTCTCGATTCATGACAGGATTAAGATCTCCAATAAATACCCACCTTCTCTTTCATCTTCTCGATCTTCCTCACAGAGCTGCGTCGGGACTGGCGGTCTTCATGCCGCAGGAGGTTCACGTTGAGATCCCCCGACTTGCTGAACTGCTTCTCCTCCTGTTTCTCTGCGTCCTTCAGTTTGCTCTCGGCGTTGATGCTCTCCGTGTGGTACATGTGATACGTCTTCATCACCTGTGGAGGATATGCCAAAGTTCAAACCATGGCTGCCATCATCGGCATGCTCGTATCGTTATCAAATTGGACAGATTCAATTGTCAAGCTTTGAGGGGATGCTGAAAGGTCAAAAAATGGGCCACTTGTTACTTAGTGTCCTTTTTTTTATATTCATAAAGAGGCGTGTTTCCAATGTGAGGCTGGTCTGACTTGAAAATGGAATGCTGGAGTCCTTCTCCACTTGAATGAGAAGGCACTTTAAAAAAAAAAAAGAGCCCAGTCAGTCTAATTTATCGAACAAAATACGCCTCTGGGAGATGTTTTCTTCCACATTCTTCAGTTCTTTCCAAAGGCTGCTTTGCTCTTTCACGGTGGCCTGGTGGATCATTCAAGGCAAAAGATATAGCATGTCACCACGCATGGAATTTCTCAACAGAACACAGGAAGCCGAGCCATCCTCGCCTCCCCCTCCTCAATGTGCTTTAAGAATCTTCTTTTTTTTTCCTCTCTCTCTCTCTTCATCCTCCCTACTACCACTTTAATATTACAAGGTGACCTCAGGTTTGTCATGGCAGAAGGCCTGAAAAAAAAAAGTCCCCTGTGTTCTTGTTAAATGTAACCATATGCGTCTTTCTTACTCTTGTAAAGTGTCACCCAGATGTGAGTGGTGTCTTTTAACATCCTGAAAGCAATTAGATTTTTTTTCATCTTTTTTTTTTTTTTAAACATCCCAGGATGTTGAACAGTCAACATAAACAGTGACACTACAAGAACTTTCATCTCAAGCACTGCCTTTGAGTCAAACCCCTGTGATAATATTTTCCAATGTTGCCTTTGAAGAAGCTCTATTTAGGACCATCATTGTGTGCCGCTACATGAAAGACCACCACACTCCAGGAAGGTGGTGGGGCAGTGGGT
>NW_017805625.1:4777031-4793436 GCF_001891065.2 Hippocampus comes | reverse complement strand
TATTTGGGAAAAAAAAAAAAAAAAAAAAAAAAAGGCTAATTTTCATCAGGACACAAAGCCATGCAAACATATCGTTAAATGAATACTTAGGTTGGCTAGTGTGATTTTATTTTTATCTGGTTAATGTGCTAAACAGGTTTAAATTGTTGTAACTTAAATGTCAATATTCTGTTGCAGCTCCACCAAAACCTCCACAATTTTTTGAGCTATGTGTTTTTAATAAAGAAAAATAGCTCAACATTAAGCTAACATTAGCTAACATGAATGATAACAGAGCAGTTGCCTTTACCACATTTATGACCATGAGGGTTCTAAATTGTACACAGGTGTGAATTTTAGAGTGAAGGGGTGTTTGTCAATATGTGACCTGTGATTGACTGGCAACCGGTCCAAGGAGTACCCTGACTTTAGTCCAGGGATAAACTCCAGCTCACCTACAGCACTAATGAAGACATGCGTTTCATTAGTGTAACTAATGTTGTGCCCATTAAACCCCAAGTACTGTTGGATTTTATGACATAACTCTTGCATGTACTATTATGTGGGGGGAAAAAAACCCAATCCAGATCTCTAAGTGCACATTTTCAAAGATGTGAGGAAATCCTGCCGCTGATGAATGAAAAAGTCAACAAAAGCATGAATGACAGACCGAGGCAATGAAGGAAACAGAACTCTCCATCTGAGAGTTTCTAAATAAGGGTTGCTATTAATAAGAGAAACAAGGGCGCAGCCAACAGACAGCAGGTGGGCCGTCACGAAGATGAGATCAGCATTATTGATCTCACTGGGGATATTAAGTCTGCGTAACCGGAAATTAACACGAGCCGAAGCTGAGAATCGTTGCATCTTCCTGAGTCATGTTGCTGAAAATATCAACGGGGGATTTTCAGGCCTTTTTGCACTTTCCTCAGTTCAAGGTTTGGCAGACTGGAAATATGTTTTTTTGCTCACGGCCTTCCATGTCTGGCTCGGGAGGCGGGGATTTCACAGTTTTCTTGGCTGCCAATGAAAACCATTAGAAGAAAAATCACCATGTGTTACTAAGTGGCTATTGATTTGGCTATTTATGAGGGAAAGAAAAACACTAACAAGGTTGCAGTTGGGGGGAAAAAAATGAGTTCAACTCCAATAAAAATGCTTTCCTATTAAATACAGCAGAAGCACAGAAGTTGAATGTACCTGAGGTCATGACATTTGGAATTACGCCTCCAGAGTTGTGACTGCCATTCTGCATGATGTCACAAGCGGCTACAGTTCAGCAAGCTCAATTCTGAGTTTGTGTTTTGCTTTTTCTATGGCTCGAGACTTACCGGTCACTACAATAGTGGTAACATTGCTATTAGTGTGTTATTATTTTTATGCTAAAGTGTGAATTTTTTTTTTTTTTTTTTTTTTGCACGTGAGTTAATTTTAATATATTGACGGGAAATTCAAGTTAGAAATTTCTCATTCCTGTTCAAAATGGAAAAACAATAAGAACACACTGGACTTAATCGAGCCTGCATGAGAGCACTTTGTAACCCTAAATGGTCTCTAATAAATTTGCTCAGCACTGGGCTGTTGCTTGAATAGAAGAACGGCATTTAGTTTACGCCTTCTTGGTGACGGATCCAAAAACACGAAAGAGAAAGTGGTTTGCAGAAAAGGCACATAAAGAAAATACCAACACGTCGAAATGGATTTATATGACAGTGCTGAGAAAAGAAGATGTAGCATGCGAGACAACAACGCAGCAGGGAGGGCTAAAATGAAAGTGCATTGTCAATGGAAAAAAAAAGATGCACTTTGCGTAATCCATTTTTTCGCCCGCAAGCTCCCAATGCAGCTGCAGTTTGCAGATAAAAACAAAATGATGCGCTGTATGACAAAATGACACCGTCGGGTATTAATCCACACAGACGAACCGTGAATCTAAAGCAGCACATTTGAGGCAAGAAAATACTGCACCGCTTTATCGCTCAAACCTATTTTTTACATTATCATCATCAAAAAGGTGCAATGAATACACACATTGACACTTTTTTTTTTGTTTTTTAAGATTGAGTCTGCAACATGAAGGTTCAGAGCATTCACATTTATGTTAAGGTCAAACAGATATTACAACTAACAATTAAAACTAGAAAGGAAAAGAATGAAAGGACACGATGCAAGCTGCGATAAAATAAGCGCTCAATGTTGTACTCACAGTATAGAGTTCATTGGTCACCTTCACCAGCTCCTCGTGCATTTGGATGCCAATGTCCTTGCTCTGAAAGACAACAAAACATCAAGTCGCCCTTTAAAGGTCACAAACTATTGAATATATTTTAAATGCAACATCCAAAAAAAAAAAAAAAAAAAGACACATTTACCGTAAAAATATAATTTCATATTTGGAATGTCAGTGTGTTGTTCATCTGAAGTCGAATTTCCTAGTAGCGTACACTTGCACAATCTAATGACTTGCACTACAAAAAGCTGCAGAGATGCAGCGTGATACAGTTCACTGTAAACCACAAAACGGTCCATTGATACACTTTTATTGGCTCTCAGAGGACCTAATATTGTGGTTAGCGGAATAGAATCTAGTGGAGCTGTTCGATTTGTGCGATTGTTCATTTGTATGCAATACATGAAACATGCCCCCCCCCAAAAAAAAAAAAAAAAAATGAAGGTATAAGTGAATTTCTATAGTGTTTACAAAAATAAGGTGGTGGTGGGTACAAACTGGGTTTGTTTGTTTTCGCATTAAGTCCCATTGCAAAGAAGCATCAAACTAGATGCGATACATGCTTCAAAGTCCCACAAGGGCTTGGGTGGCTGGTGAATGGCATCAGTGCGCGTCAGTGGCTCTGAAATGAGACAGACTGCAGCATGTACTGCAGACTGCAGAGGCTCTCGGGGGGCAGCGAGGGTTCAGGCAGTGCAATGAACAAATGTGATGCAACACGCTGTAAGAATAGGAATCGTTTTGGAACGATCCGCCTTATTTGTTATACGACAGAAATGCATCCACATTGTCCAGTCTTTGTAGAGTAGACGAAATGCCACACCTCAAATAGTTGTCATTGTCAGATTGGCTCTATTTGACCATAAAGGTCAGACGGAAAGAGAATTCCCATTTTCTGGGGAAACTAGTTTCAGTTGAAGCATTGTGGAGATAGGCCAGGTTATAGACACGTCCCACCCATGCCAAAAGGGAAACCAAGGAATGACTCTCCATTGACTTGTATTTATTGAGCGGAGTTGTTGTTGTTTTGTTTTTTCAAATGAAGTGTTTCCAAGTTTGAGTGTTGGCGCACACACCAAACATGCTCACCTACAGGAAGATGTACAAGGTGAGAGCAGAGTTTTGATGGTTGGATAAGGCCAGAATCATCTCAGCTATGTGCTGACTAAATGCTGCTAACACCCATTGGTAGGCGACAAAAAAATGTGTCCAGGGGTGTCCGGCCCCCACTTTTCAGCAAGCTTCTGCTTCTACAGGCCTCAAAACCCCCCCACCCAGAGCACATAACACAAAACACACTGACTAGCACAATGCAATGAGATCCAATAATATACAATTTTTTTTATTTGTTAATGACTTATAAGCTACAACTCAATAGGGGGAAAAAAAAATCCTTTCAAGAGAGGAAATTTTCATCCGAACAATTACCGGTAATTGGAATATTTGCATCCCAAGTGGACAACAACGTCAATCGAAGCAGCCAAACAAAGTGACTGCACGGAGGTCATCTTTGCGTCAGAAATAACACAGCGGATTTAGTTACCGGCAAAGCCAACATTGATCCGTCTGTAAATGCTGGCTAATCTAGGCCAAGAGGTGAAATATGTTCTGATCATGTACAAATGGAGCATTATGAAGGCACCATAATCGCAAAGCACCTGGAATCGCCCCACTGCGAGACTAAAAAAAAAACAAAAAACAAAATAGGGTTATTCTATGCTATTCTCAGAGTGAAACGTGAGGCTGGACCGCAAACGAATTAAGCATCCACTGACCTTCTTGAAGAGGCGGATGACATCCTCGCTTATCTGGGCCAAGCGCAGAATGACGTTGTTGGTGTAGATGTCACTGAGGGTGGCGTGGTCACGACTCTCGCGTCTGGTCTGGTTCAGCACCAGGTACCAGCAGTTCACAGACGACAACAGGTGCTGGTCTTTCCTAGAAAACAAACCATGAGGATGTGGATATGTGCTTGTTGTTGTTGTTGTTGTTTTTTTTTAATGTTTTACATTTTTATGACATGTTCATCATTACGCAGGTTGCAGGAAAGTTTAAACATTTGTCTCCCATGACAAATAAGCAGCGACAATCATCTTAAGCATTACTGGGAAATCCAAATATTATAAGACATAAAACGCAATGCTGTTTCTGTGTAGTCCACTGGTGCTTACATGAACCGAAAACATCTCAATTTCGCCCAGCTAAACTGCCAAGTCACAGTGCAGAAAATCAGTTTGGAGGTGCTATTATGCAAATTAGCTGACCTGGGTTTGTCATAATCCTTGTGAAAGGCTTGTTGACAAAATAGGTCATGTAATTTCACCCTCGATGACAAGCATGCCAGAACACCAGGATTTGTAAACAACTACCTAAAAAGTGAATTTCCCAAAATATGACCCCCTTTACTTCATTTACCAGTCACAAAAAAGAAGTACGGAAAATATGCTTTGCAGAGGAAGCGATATTTTTAAAAGAACGTGACTTACTATACTTAATCTTCAGTCAAATAAAACAACAAGCACTCAATCTCCTTCTTTTTTCGGCTTTCATTCAATCCCTACCTTATTGCCGACAGTATCTTCACCCCATCCAAATCATTCTACATTAAACACTAGGTAGACATCAACTGGTTAAATGTATAATGATGCACGGGCCTACTTTGCCGCATAATGACTTTAAGCGCATGCCAGCAAGGGTGCTTTCAAATCCAAAGAGCATTGCATACACACCGCTAGATAACTACATAGACACATATGGTATGCTTCCAAAGCCATTCCCCCCTTGTCTTGATTCTGTCTGTGCATTCATCAATCAATCCACTCTAAGGACCAGAAAAAAAAAAGAAACAGAGGAGGAAATGAGAGCAAAGCAGGACCACAGTGTTTTGGTGGTGGGGGATTTGTGTAGCGGGTTACTTTACACTATGCAGTCGCAACAACTTCAAAGGGGAGCCTCCGGAGATGACGCTAATGCTAATCATTGACGCTAATGCTTTATGAGACTGATATCCAGCTACAAGTGCTGGGAATCAGAGAGTAACTCACACAACCGTATCAGCAATATTAACGTGAGTCTCATGCTCGAGTCCCCAGAGTTATTGTTCTCATTGCAGTTAGCTAGCCAGCTAGCTTGTTAGGTAGTACGATTAGTTCAAAGCTATGAAACCAGGGTTCACAAAACTGGAGGGTGGAACATTAAAAACAAAGAATCCAACAGATGTTAGGGAGGTTCTGGATAAAGGAATCCATCCATTTTCGATAGCAATTATCCTGCTCAGGGTTGCAGGTTAGCTGGAGCCTGTTCCTCTGAAAAGTAGAGGACCTGGATTGATTTTCCAGTCAATCTCAGGTTACATAAAGAGATGGGCAACCATTCTTATTCACACTGCCACTAAGTGTGGATGGCCACGTGTAGAGTTCTTTCTTCTTTAACAAGGATAATCAACAAGCAAATACTACATTAAAAACGATAAAAACACTTTATTGTATTGATAAATTGTTTGGTCCCGTCGTCTTAGGTCCAAAACTAGTACTCACAATCCACCCTTGTGCCGCTCAATTGCGAGTTCCTGTAGAGATTGCAAGTGTGTAGCGTCACCCAAGTATATCAACATTTAGATAACTATACAATATGTTGGCATAATCTTGTATTGAAACAGAAATCACAACCTGTGCCATGCAAAGAGAAGATTTTTTTTCCCAAATATATTTTAAATATACAAAATGAATTTCAATTGACCCATTCCTAAGTATGGATTTACAAGCAAAATCGAATCTGAATTAGAGCACTTTGTGATTCCCTCTTCTGGGATGGCCTATTTCTACATCCTAATCACCTGTCCTTTTGTAGTGATCCCACCTGAGCTACCAAACTGCCTAAACAGGCTACAGACAAGTCTCCTGTGCTGTTTGGGGACCAAGCGCCTCCAAATTCTGCTAATCCTTAAAAGTGGTCAAATTGTCCTAATCACGTCCTAAAGCAAAGCCAGCCTCCTGATTCTTTTTTTTTTTTTTTTTTTAATCAACCTTAGACACAGACACGCGGGCACTCACAAAGCAAAGTACTTGCACACCACTGCCACCTACAAGCACAATTTTATTCAAATTAATAGCAGGCAATGTCAGAGTCACAGCAACAAGAGGACACAAGATGTTTTTTTTTTCTTCCTTGCAAACTGCCCTCATTTCACAGTAGCAGGCGGCCACTAATTAGACTTCTGCGTGACCCACATCTCTGGAAATATTTCAACCTCTTAATAGTTCTTTTCTATCTGACATCAAAGACCCTCCTCTTTTTACAACTCTTCCTCCAATTGGCCCTGTAAAGAGGTTGATGTTCTCTACAGAGTAGCGGGTGGGATTTTTATGAAATGGCATCGCGTCATGGGTATTTATACATAGGATATCATTAACATGGAGAACCCCTTGTGGGTTTTTTTTTTTTCAATTTCTCCTCTCTGAAAAAAGGAAAAATATAATGCAGTGTGGTTTAAGATAGAAAATTTTGATTCACTGATCAGCCCACTGCAAGATGCCACCAAAATGTTCATATTGGGGTGCAACAACCACGCTTTATGCTTGAATGCCATCATCTTAATCACCCAAATCCTGTGACGTTCTCCCAGCCACGATTCTCAGAAGCCAATGTGTAGCTATCAAACCAAACAAGACTGTGTGCCGAGTGCTCTTAATCCTCTACACACTGTCTGCCTGCTGCTTATCGACCAAACAACCCAGACAGCAAGAGACAAACTGTTTCAAAAGGCAAAAATGGTACATGGGTGCGCGCCGCACATTCATTTTCCTTTTACCATTTTGCGACTCATGCCGCAGTTTTGCTCGTGGATGAAGATTGCCAATGTTTGTTAATGCGCAGCTGCATACAAGCCGGGGCGGCAGCTTCGGCATTGAACTGCAAAAGCTACATATGGTGAAGCGGCTAATCTATTGATGCATGACATGCTGACTTCCACCAGCTGCACTATGCATTGGGATAAGGGCGACCTATTGACTGCCGCCTGTGAACCAGGCTTTGAGGATCAGGGTCTGAACATCAAAAGGCCGCACAGTGGTCATAGGTTAACAATTTTAGGTGACCAAATACTTCTGTCCATACAGTATATACACTCCAGGCGACCCGCAAAACCCCCAAATATATGATAGCAAAGAAGGAACAAGAATTAACTTTCATGATATTAGAGTAACTAATAGCTCTAGTACAGTGGTACCTCTACTTACGAAATTAATTGGTTCTGGCAGAAACGTATTAAGTAGAAAATTTTGGAAATAGAGACGCATTTTCCATGTAAATGCCGTAATTCGTTCCAAGCCCCCCCCCGCCCCCAAATTCAGACAAAAATGTTTCCTACGCCAAAAAAATGCATCAAAATATGTAACAAATACTTGTTACAATTAGATCATTGTGCACTAAATGAGAGTTGTGCATAATGTAAAAAAGAAAGAATGGAGTAAAGAATAAAAATGATGGTCATTTAACTTTGAACTGCATTTCGTAACTTTCAAATTTCAAATGAAAAAAACGTTCATAAGTAGAGGTACCACTGTATTCTGTTTGATGGCTTTATGTCAACAAAATTTTTCTTCACGGGCCTATTTGGTGTTTATGTGGTTCACCATCAACCTAATTACGCAAAACACATTTGGGACGTGTCACATCTTATTAAAAGCATTTGTGATTGCCCTTCTGCCTGGTCCACGAGTGCACACACCAAGTTGTTATCTTTTATTGAGACTTTCTGTGCTCAGTCTTAATTATTCCATCGTTTAATTCCTATTAGCAGCAACTGCGGTGACAGTATATCCATCCATTATCCGCGTAACGTGCTGAATGTTTGTGCGTGTGCGCCGTGGGGCCGGTGACACATGAGGCAATCTGACAAAAACAGTCTATTTTTCTTCTTCCGCTTAATAAAACATTTAATAGCATCCCACATCTTTGATGGGCTGATTGGGGTGAGCCCAAATCCCAGTTATATTGCAATAGATGAAAGGCATGATCATGGACGCAGCGGCCATAAATATGGCAATGATCAGCTCGTGGCATCCTTAGAAGATCAAAGCAATTGTTTCGCAGTCAATCAGATGGCTTCAACGTTATCCTTCATGCTGTAAATACTTTTTGTTCGGTTTAGCGACGGCGTTCACATACAATTATCTGTGTGAATTGCAATTTCCAGTTGTTATAATATTGATCGTGATATTTGGGGATGACTTCAAACTGATATTAAATCAGTTTTTACAATTTAAAAACAGATCTTAGGTGTCTTAACATCTATACACCTGGCCTGTTGAACAGTAAAATGTTCACTAGACGACTTTTATTACTTGAGAAGTATGAATACTAGTGTACTTATCTGTCTGACATGAGGCAATCTGACAAAAACAGTCTATTTTTCTTCTTCCGCTTAATAAAACATTTAATAGCATCCCACATCTTTGATGGGCTGATTGGGGTGAGCCCAAATCCCAGTTATATTGCAATAGATGAAAGGCATGATCATGGACGCAGCGGCCATAAATATGGCAATGATCAGCTCGTGGCATCCTTAGAAGATCAAAGCAATTGTTTCGCAGTCAATCAGATGGCTTCAACGTTATCCTTCATGCTGTAAATACTTTTTGTTCGGTTTAGCGACGGCGTTCACATACAATTATCTGTGTGAATTGCAATTTCCAGTTGTTATAATATTGATCGTGATATTTGGGGATGACTTCAAACTGATATTAAATCAGTTTTTACAATTTAAAAACAGATCTTAGGTGTCTTAACATCTATACACCTGGCCTGTTGAACAGTAAAATGTTCACTAGACGACTTTTATTACTTGAGAAGTATTAATACTAGTGTACTTATCTGTCTGTTTTTTTTTTTGTTTTATACTGTAGTGTACTGCATTGATGATGTGTGTGTGTGCCTATTGCGTGTTCACCCACTCACAGTTCGTATCTGGCTTCAAAGTGCAGCTCATGGACGCGTTGAAACGTCAAAAAGCACGAGCACAAGTAGTGGATTTGAAGCACTGTCTCCATTCAAATCTCCGATGATGGATTTCACTGTTGGATACAACGATGCGGGAATGATAGACATTTTACCAGCTGTTGTTTGAAACATGTCCTGTATTTTGAAGGAAACTCAAGAAATATGTCCAAGCTTCTCCTATATTCCCTCTAGTGAGAAAGCCGACCATAAAACTTAAAAGATAGACACAGTGGGAGCATTTATCGCAAAACATTTTCAGCCCTTTAGTGTGGTTGAACGGGCGGTTTGGGTCTATTTATGAAAATGTTCAACGCACATTTCCAACCTGTGTGACTACTCAAATGTAACAATTGGATGTCAGTAAGCCAGTGTCGATTGGTGATGCCGACTGAGTGCCATGCAGGCATCACCAGTCGTACATGAACATTTAATTCAACTCTTACACAAGTACTGTTTTATCTCACAAGAGCTTATTTGTGTGGATTGATCTCTTTCTTCCTGTGTCATGTCCACTGCCACATTGTTCTGTGGCTACGATCCCATTGGACAGCGGAAAGGTTAAGCCAGTCAGGTTGCGCCAGCGGAGTTGTGTCAACTGAGAGGAGATTCTTAAGATGCCGGAATGTAACCTGCTGCAACAGCTGGAATCAATTATCCAGTCAAACAGTTGCCCTGCTTCAATGCAAACAAATTCGACGCCAACTTCACAAAGAAGGACCGCCAAGAATGCAACAATATCATATTCAGGAGGAATCGAACAGTCTTCCCCTTGTACTTTAAAGCAGGTCAGTCATGCACAGTTTGAATGCACATGTCTCGAGAGGAAAACTTTAGCTTTTCAATGCTGTCCTGGCCAACAGATAATTGAATGGAAACCGAGGACAAGCGGATGTAGTTTCTATGCAGCGTGTTATTTTTCATGTAACAAAAACCATACAATAATTTGCTATTTTGTCAACGCACGTCCACATTATTGGACTGTTTCTGCTTTTACATTTCATTTTGGAGTCAGCCAGGTCTCCCTTATTTCATTCAACGCCAGCCCAGTGAAAATGGTTCTTTTTGGACTTCAGGATCTGTCAGTGGCAGTGAATGACTCCTCGCCTTTTACATGAACTAACACAACTCTGAGTCTCGCCTTACTCCACTATATACTGTGTGTATAGAATAAAACACACTTTGATCTTCCTGTTAGTTTCCTGTTCTAAGGCATCTTTGCCAATAGGTTAGTGTTGAAGGAGTACGTATAGAATTTACTATTTCATGCACTCTGTAACCTGATAACATGGTAAGCTGTCCACTGAAGTAACCGCTGTCCCTGAAAGGGTTAATATGGACTCACTTATGTGCCTCCACAGAGCAATATTTATTAGTTTTCTTTGTCACGCAGCAGTCTTCTTACACAAAGCCTGACAGATGCAACACGGACTAAAAATAATTATTTTCTCAGGAAATGTCACGCTGACACCGTTGGAGGTGTTCACACTTAAAACGAGTCAAGATGGCAGCGTTCAGGTTGCAGTGCTGACTTATTTCCTACCACCATGATCAAGAGTTGGAGTGAAATGACAGGTTGGCGCCGGTTCGGGTTGCCAGATCTCTGCTGGGTTACTGCTCCAGATTTCAGAGAGAAGCACGCCGACGTGCCCTGAGGTGCTTGATTCTGGGAGCGGCAGAGCTTAATTTCATGCCCTGCGTGAGTCGTGTGTCAATGTGTTGCTAGGGCTCCCTGCGAGAAGACTTTTCATCAGGATTTTCAAGACGAACACACCCACAAGTCTCATTTTTCACAAGATTCCTTTGCAGTGACATTGCTGTTCAATGCAGTTATATTCTTTTTTTTTTTTTTTTAACAGAAACTGTACAACTCGTGAGAAATGCAAAGGGCATGCGGAGAGCTCCGTTTGCACATCTTAAATGGCAATAAAATAAATGCAATGAGGACTACATTACTGGTGAATAAATCACATGGCCTAGCATATAATGTCATACTAATCCCCTGACACCATGCAAATAGGCCCCTGATAAGATATTACATGAGAGCAATCTGATTGAAGGTATTCGAAGAGTTATGACTTGCCAGCAAGGGCAAATGCTCATTACATTGCCTCAAACTAGAATGTCACTACTGGAGCATAAAACACTTAGAGTACAATAACATATGTGTATTTCCTGTCATATGGCTCTCAATGCAACAAATGTTGAAAAGATGAAGAAAAAAAAAGGATTCTCAAACTGCATTTTCATTCACATTTGCACCAAATTTTAATAGACTACTTGTCGCATGAAATTGGTTGTGCAGCAAGTTGGAATCGTGGTTGCCACTTTTGCCTAATATTCAAGAGGTCCTGGGTTAGAATCTCAGTTTGGGCGCTCCTGTTGGCAAGCGCTCCTTGTGCTTGCGGTATTCTTCAGGTGTTTTTTTAAGGAAAAAAAAAAAAAAAAAAAAAAAAAAAAAGAGAAAGATGCATGCTTGGTTAATGGAGGACTCTAAATTGCTCAGAGGTGTGAATGTGACTCACACGCTGATCACAGTGACAGTCCAGGGCGTAGCCCATCTCTCAGCCAAAGTCAAGTGGAATGGTCTCTAGCTCAATTGTGACCCTAAAGAGGTCAACCCTATTTAAAAAAATAAAATAAAAAATGGAAGGATGGAATATTAAAAATGTGTGGTTGTATCTCAAGAGACATCTGTGCATATGAACTATATTGTGACGTTCATAAAATAATGGCTTTAATTATATGTATCTTTTTTTTTTTTTCAAAATGTGACTTTGGCTCTTATTTTAAAGAGCGATAATATACTGTATGTACGATAAAAGTGGTCCAGCAAAACTGATTTACTTCGATACACTGACAACCACAACTCTTGGGACCACCAGCACACTCTTATCAGATGCGTCTACATCCTGCCACAATAAAGGGAATCACAGACTACGATACAATTATTCTTAGTTCCCAACAGCAGTAGTTTGAATGCTAGTCTCTCAGAATTTTTCATTACTAAGACATGACAACAACGTCATCATCAGTGTGCTCTTTGTGCAGGCAGTAAGACGTTATCTTGAATAAATAACATGATCAATTGATTGGGACTCTCTTTAGTACTTCTGGAAAAGCAATTCACAACTTCTTATGTGGAGCATCTGTTACATATTTAGATGGAAAATATGATTTGATACAACAACGAGTGAAATGCCTTTCTGTGTAATGCCAAGTGCTGAACAAAAGCAGAGTGAGTCCAGCAAATTTGTTGTCCGCCCGTAGCTTCTTTAATGAGCCGTGTCCTGATTACTACGCCCCGGCGAGCTAACCTTTTAAAGATGTTGGTTATTATAACGGATATTCCAGTTTGGAACATAAACATGATTTAAGATTTTGTTTTCTGCACTGTAATCAAACGAGGCAGAGCCATAAGTGCTGCGGTTCATAGGAGGACAGGCCCACCAAGGACAGAGGTGGAAAGTGACGGCGGACGTACTTGAACTGCTGGTGTTCCCGGGAGCTGCGGATTTTGGAGGAAAACCTCTCGGAGAGTTTGTCTAAACTGCGGGAATATTCCAGTTCGATTTCTGCCTTGCGACGGAAAAACTCCTGCAGGTCCTGCAGCAACTGGATGCGGGATTCCGATTGTTGCTCCAAGCATTTGAACTGCTCCACCAACTGGTTACGGATTTCTGTCCAAGAAAAACAAAAAGCACAAGAGTCATCTTGCATCCTGAAGCTAATTTTCAGTTCCTTCATTCCAGTTCACTTCTTTGGAAGTCTCTCCTTCACGCTCATTCACGAGTTTCAGGATGTTGTTCAATGAGACGACTACAGCAAATCTCTTTACAAAATTTTCTGAACAATAATGTGCTCTCTGTAGCAACACTAGTCTAAACACGTCATTCTGATTAATACTGCGTTTGTAGAATATGAATTAAACAATAAAATCAACCCGTTCTTCTCCATCTCAGGAGGCGGCCATTTTGCCACTTGCGGTCAACTGAAAATGACATCACAGTTGCTCAGTGCTCAGGTAATGACTAATCATGTCTCAGCTTCAGAAAACAGGTGTGCCGTGATTCATCATTACCTGAGGCCTGAGTAACTATGAGGTCATATTCAGTCGACAAAAAGTGGCAAAATGGCCGCCCCGATGTGAAGGCTAAAAATGGGTGGATTTTGCTGCTTAACTCAAATTCAACAGTCGTAATATTTATCAGAATGTCGTCTTTAGACTAGTGGAGGTGATTAAAACATATTATTGTCAAGAAAACCTTGGGTTTGACTTCCCCTTTAAAAGAGTTGCCTCCACTCTTCGAGGCCCCAAAGGAAGATAGCTTTCAGAAAGGGGTACCAAGACAAAGAAAGGAAAGAAAGAAACAGCAGCTGTTACACAATACAGTATATAGCAAACACTGCCCCACAGTAAAGGGGGTTCAAATCTCCTCTTCGGCTTTCCGACGTGGAGTTGGAATGCACTCCCTCCCACGTTCCCAAAATATGCGCGTTACGTTCATCGAAGACAATAAATTGTCCATTGGTGTGAATATGAGTGTGAATGTCTGTTTGCTCTGTGCGATGAGTTGTGACCCGAGACTCCAACTCACCCGCAACCCTGATGATGATAAATGGCATAGAAAATAGATAGCTGGATATGACCCCCCCCCTTCCCCCCAGCCCAGCCCAGCTACTAATAATTCAGTTTATCGGGTCTTCCAAAGACAATAAACACATGAAATAGTCCTTTCAAACTACAAACGTAAAGCGTGTGATAAGTAAACACTTTTCATATAATGTACTGTATAAGTTGGGCCACACCTCTCATTTTAAGCAGTAATACAGGCTATAAAATATCTTCCCATGCATAATTGAACATAAAAGAAAGTCTACTCATTTAACATGTGCGAGAAGGGTGTAATGAGAAGCGTATGTGCTCCACGGCTGGTGGAATAAAATTTCTCCTCAAGAGCAACCTGATGCTGCCAAGCAGGCTGCAGCTACTTATGCCAGTAGGAACCCACCAGAGAAACCCGACTCCTCTTTGTAGAGCTGTCATCAGCCGCAATCACCGATCCCACCCCAGAAAGAGAGAAAGGTCCATTTTGCAGAACAAAAGCACCGCCTGGAACCAAAATGACCGTGAGGAGTGATCCCAAAACTCCAGTATTTTTTTATATCAGTGCTTTACTATCACATAAACCCACATTTGCTCTCACTGCTGAACCAAATGAGACTTCTGAGATTTTGCTGCACGTCAATGCTTTTTGCACCCTGTGGGTTTTCCTACAACCAGATTGAAGGATTAAAAATCAGGACGCGCGTTTGTAGCTTCTGTCAACATGCCATAACACTTCGTGTGAAAAGAAAATCTCCAAGGAACACACATTCTAACACTCGCTGTGATGTGCCACTACAAAGCAGGAGATCATGAAGATGTTTGTTAAAACGGCGAAACCGTGTTCTATTGCGGTTCATGGTTTGCAGTCCAATAAATTAGAGTTTCGGGTGGATTTTCGCAGTATTCATGTCAGTCCGAATTTTGAGTTGCACACCTTCATTGTAGTAACTTGTTGGGCCACAACATGCCGGGAATAACTAATGTCTGCTGGAATTGATGCGGCGTCATTAAGTGCACGAAGGCAGAGAAGATCCCCTTGCGAATCGTTATACCCACACAGCAGACCTGCCAGTATGGTTGTCTGCTTTTTTTTTTGTATGATCTGTATTTTAAAGTAGTGGTTTGAAGGTCTACATTTACCATAACAGCTATGCTCATTGCTCTTAACATGTTAGCATTAAGCTAGCAGACTTTCAATGGATTTTAGAAATTATATGGTTTGGTTGAACATTTTGTGTTTCACTTTTACAGTAAACTGTCAAATAAGAAGCTTCAAGCAAGCACGCTTGGAAAGTAATTTGAGAAATGTGTAAGCGAATGAGAACAGGTGCTACGGAAGACTGAAAAGTATCTTTTAATAAGTTTAGGTGAGTTTTAAAGGACAAGTCGAGTCATTCCACAATGATACACTCGATGCACCACAACAAGTCTAAACGCTACTGGCATTAACGTCGCGTTTGTGGAATATGAGTTAAAGGGACACTTAATAGCATCGCTAAAGCAACTCATCTAATGGCGTCTTAAACGATGTTCATGCACCGCTGCATTTTCTCAGCCAACAGGACGAGTCGCTGATTGGCGAGTGGCACGGCAGCGGTGACACAGGCGACGTTTCCACGCTGCTGAGGGTGTCATTTTGGTCAGCCAAGCCCTCCTTGTGGATAAACGCAGGCCCCGAGGAAGCTTGTGATTTGGAAGTGCAGCAGTGATGTTGTGCAGAGGAGCCTTCCCCTCTCTGCCTGTGATGTTCAAATCGGAGCAGCCTGCTTCGACCCTGCGGTTAACCAGCGTCCCAGCCCTGCCTTTAATGCATGGGGGGGCTCCATTTCCCTTCACAGCTTTGCAGGGTTTTCAAAGCATGCCCAACTCCTGCTTGAGAGAGCACGGGGACGCAACTTCACAGCTTCCCGGGAATGCCTCCTATTCCCACAAGTGCCCTATTCCCCTTTTGTGTTTTATTTGCCTTAAAACAAAAAGCAAATCACAGCAAGCAAGGCGAAAGGGAAAATGTGACAGTGGTGTGGGTGAGTGAAGGGGAAGACACCAGAAAACAGGCCACAACAAAAAAAAAGGGAAATCTGAACGACCAGCTGCAGCACAAGCTTGGAAAAATAGGTCACCCACACAAAAAGTGTGTTAAAAATCCTCAGCCACTGTGTAGAATGATTCCCAGATCTTGGAGGGCTTCATTGGTTGCGGTTTCTACAAAGTGACGAATGCTCGCTGGTTGTCCCTAAAGTGTGGTTTACAATAATGACGAGAATGAATGTCAGCAGTTAAAGTGAAGAAGACAAAGAATTTGTTTGCCATTGTTTATTTAAATAATATAGTGAGGCTAAACTTTGATTCAATATAAATACAGATTAACTCTAACTACCTACAGCTTCTCTGGGAAAAGAAAAAAACAAAAACAATCAAACTTGCTAATTCATGAATTAACATTTGAGTTTGCGCTTATTCAAAGGAGGCCTCATTGAATTTGGGCAAACATTAAACATTGAAAGTTAAACTGCCTGCTATGTAGCAGACCTGCAGTGTGCTGTTTTTCTGTTTAGAGATGGAGCCATCTGCTATCTGTTTGGTGGGGAATG
>NW_017805625.1:4755500-4776957 GCF_001891065.2 Hippocampus comes | reverse complement strand
GGGGGGTCGGGGTGAGACTGGTGAGGCTGAAAGTTGGCTGAACTACGTTGTGGTTAGGACAGAATAACTCAAATGTTTGTTTATCGTTTGCATTTGTTTAATGACACAATAAATCCATTGCAAGTTGACGTGATGGCGTGAATCGGGCTTCACGTCGCAACATTCGGCTACACCTGAATATTTTGTATGGTATCAGATCTGAGTGAGTGACTGCAAGAGCTGTCTCAAAAATCACTGAATAGACTTGCAAGAGAATTTAAAAATTACACTATAAAGAGCTCTCTGCGGAATGGAGCTCAGTCGTCCATGCCGAAAACCTGTTTCAATCAACTGATTGCAGGTCTCTCTGTTGAACAGCTGCTCCTCAACATTGTTTCCTTGACAGCGTTTTCGAGACAGGAAATGAGACATGCGGTGGACATTGGTCCCCTCGCAAAACCGGAAGACCTCTGGAAACAAAGGCAGGATGGATCAACGATATGACCTTTGACCTTCAAGGACGAGAACCCTGCATTGGCAGCTGCATCACAACGCGGTCGCCTTTTGACCAAATGCTGTCGCGCGCCATAGAATAGTTTTGTTTTTGAATTCTTTTGATTTTTCTCCTTCGAATGTCAGCCGAAATGATAGAACGCTTAAATGATCTGCTTATCATCATAAAACCAGTGAAGGCAATTCAGTGGCAATGGAAGTGATTCGCTTTTTTTTTTTTTTTTTTTTTTTTGTGGAGAAAGTGACAATAAGATACTGTCAAACATCAACACAGAGCTTTGCATGATTCAACGATGCTTCAGATGAGGCAAAGCAGAAGTACTGCACTCAAATAATCAGCGCAGGCAAATGGGTTCTTGTAATCACTGATGAGTCAACTCGACTTTTGAATCAAGTGGAACTGAATTGAAGTAAACGGAAAGTGGAAATATATATTTTAACAATATTTATGAGAAGAAAAAAAAAAGGCTGCATCGATAATAGCAACATATATCAATGGAGAGTTGTCTACAATTCAAAGTCTGGCTGACAATTCCAGGCATGCTTAGGCCATGAAGAATTGCGCGTCACGTTACAGTTTGTATTTGGCGTGAAACGACTTGAGAGTTTTCAACGTTGACTCATTGATGACATAAATTTTTTTTCAGTTGTCCGATAGCTGTCAGCACTACTGCTCGCCTTCGCCCCCAAACACAAGCTCTGTCTGGGTTACTCTGCTAATAAACTTATTTTTATGGCAGTTAAGAATGGGAAAATGCACATAATTCAACACAACCTGTTGATACTATGAAGGTTTTAATAAAGAAGGCAACTGGAATTATTTCATGAATTAAATTCCCATTACAGTGCTACCTGTACTTACTAAATGAATTGGTTCTGGAAGAAATTTTTTAACTAGAACATTTTGTAAGTAGAGACACATTTTCCATGTAAACACAGAATATAAAGACACATGCACATGAGAGACAAGCGACCCTCAGCCAAATTCACAATTTTAATCCTCAACTCAGCTCCGCGGTATCTGAGCTTTACACTGCGGAGCTAAATAGACATGAAAAGTATGCCACGCATGCAAGAGCAACCTTTATCTAGACCTTTAATTCACTTTCTGTGCCTCTTCTCACCAATCTGACAATACCGAGTCTTTGAGCTAATCTTCTACTTCTCTGGTCTGTTTTTCATCCCGCGATGATAAAGGCCATGTTGGATTCACAAAGGCGTACACGTCGTCACTCCATCTCGCCTGTTCCCGCTCTCAATGATAAGGCGAGCCGAGAGCAAATTAACGGGTGACAAGAGGTCAGCATCATGTCAGCTCGTCCGTGGCCATTGCTCATACATTCTTACGCTTGATCAACTGACTGGCTTTTAAAAAAGCCTTGCAGTTTTGCCACTATTGCCACGGACCAATTCAGCCTGTTCAGCTTCATGTTGCAGGTGCAAAAGAATTCGCCTCGATTTTCCACTCGGGTTTCCTCACATTGATTTTCTCTCGGACGCTTTTATCGTCGGAAACGTCAGCGCGTTAGCACGTTATATGAGCCCGATGCTTCAGGGAAGCCCGAGCGTTCGCCACAACCCGGAACACGCCCCGAAGTGTCCATCACTGCTGTATCCAGAGCGCAGCTCAGTAGGGCCAGGGTACATGTCTCCATGGTAACATGGGTGTGCACCAGTCCCCTCGGGAGCATCTTATTGGAGAAGAGATGGAGTGTGTCTTACGAGGAGAGGCGGCAGCATGAGCTGAAAAGTGACGTGTGTGTAGGAGAGAGGGAAAAGTGAGTAGAAATATGAAGCCTATGAGGTAACTTATATGCGCAGCCAAATGCAAAAAAGCAACTACTTCCCCTTGAACACCAAATTAAAAACAGAAGAAAATGAACTATTGTAAATTGAAGCAACCCCATTACATAACTGCGAATGGCCGACAGTAATTAGCAGGTACCTAATTAACAGGCCATTTCAGTAGTCAACTGTAAAGACCTAATCCTCTTGCTGACCACAACTATTATGAAAACTACAAATAACCTTGTTTAGTGGAATGGAAACCATAACGTATATTTGGTCTGGAATTTAACAGCTTCAATAAAACGATTTATAGGACTCCTGCCGCTTCATTTGTCGCAACTTGATCAATTGTCCATAAAATGTCCCATTCAAGAGCAACTGCAACCTGACTAGTTGCAACTTCATCGTACACGAACATGATTTAATAGAATTCCTTTCTGTGAGCAGCCATGTTGCCAGGTCAGTGTGATATAATATTTCTGGCAGAAGCGCGTGAAAAAAAAACAAAGGAAAAGATCAGCACACAAGAACACATCCGCCCTAAAGAGTTAAAGCCAAGTCGATGGAATTCATTTTTGTAGACTTGTACTGACCTGTCCCGTGTCAACTCTTAGGGTGTGTGCGGCATTTCACTGCGGATACACAACCAGAGGCTGAAGAGGATGTGGTATTACTTCAATGAACACTTAAAAATGTACCTAAAATATCGTTTTCACATACTAGGACCATAATTATGGACAAAGTCTGCATAAAATAACAAAGGCGCTGAAATTTGTGTTTGGTTAAGCTAGCATTAGTTATATTCGAAAGTACACTTGCTGTTAATAACCAAACCTTATGAGGAAAAGGGAACTCTTAGAAAAAAGAAACCATAAAGGTAAGGCATCAGAATCCTGTAGTGAAATTGAACTCAACGCGCATCTGAATGACTACTAGCTACGAGTGTAACCATCTGGTTGCTAGGCTAATGCTAGCGATAAGGACAGCATCTGTTGAATTTCCCATTCAGTCTAATGAAGCCATTAAAAATGTGTATATAGCTTGTTGTTTTAAAAAAATGGTTGATTGATTGTTTTATTGGTTGTAAGCATTGAAAATGTGCGATTTGACTACGCTAGATCAGAAACAACGACTTTGGGGTAAATTTGTTGGCAATTTCAGTGATAATCAAACAGGCAGTTTATTCATCATAAGGAGAACGGTAAGCTTTTAATTGGATAAAACATCAACACATTAGTCTTTGGTGCTCCTTAATACATATTTGAATGAAGTCTGCATGGTTTAATTTTCACCCTGAGAGGTGGCTAAAAGATATTTTTGCAAGCTGCAAATAAGCTGCGCTATTTTAATTATCCTAAGGAGTACTGAGGAGGAGGCTCCCACTTTATATTAACGCTCACAGGTCCCAAACCTGACTGAAGTGACTGAACTTCACTAATTACGAAGAGACTTTCAAAGTCATTGGAGAGTTATTTCTGTACAGTGTCCCTGTTTGAAGTGTTATCGACGACCTCTAAAATGGCTCTTTTTCTAGTTGACTTAAAGTGGAAGTCAGCACCAATACGAATATGAGTTAAGCAGGAAAATTCGCCCATTCTTTTGGTGTGAACGAAACTCTTTTGCCACAACAGACATCACGTTGAAGGAATGAAATGTTTCTTGGGACAGCGTTCGATGAATGAGCTCAACGTAAACAACCGAATGTGTTTATGTGAAAGTGTGAACATGAACCAACTGGTACCCAAAAATAGAAAGCGAGTGACACCACTTCTGTGTTAAATTGACACTTCTCTCCTTTATGAATGCCCGCACACAACCCTAAAGACGATTGAGGCCGTGTGAAAAGCTAATCTTTGTCATTCAATGAAAAGGCTGATTATGTGTGGGGAAAAACAGCCAGTTAAATAGCGGCAGCTGCCTCCATCACAGGCCTGCTTCACACTGAAAGACACAACGCAATGCGCCTGAATGATTGCACAAAAGGGAGTGTTCTGCAACTAGTTTTGATGGGTGGTCTATCGTCGGGGGCGGCCCAGTGGTCGACTGGTTGGCGCGTCGGCCTCACAGTGCAGAGGTCGTGGGTTCGATCCCGGCTCTGGCCTTGCTGTGTGGAGCTTACATGTTCTCCCCGTGACTGCGTGGGTTTTCTCCGGGTACTCCGGTTTCCACCCACATTCCAAAAACATGCATGGCAGGCTAAGTGAAAACTCGAAATTGCCCATAGATGTGTGTGTGTGTGAGCGCGGATGGTTGCTCGTCTCTGTGTGCCCTGCGATTGGCTGGAAACCGGTTCAGGGTGTCCCTCGCCTACTGCCCCGAAGACAGCTGGGATAGGCTCCAGCATGCCCCTTGTGAGGATAAAGCGGATCAGAAAATGGATGGATGGATGGATGGGCCTATCGTCGACATCTAGTTTTTGTGCACTTCAAAATTGAAATTGCAGGTAAATGGAGTCCATGGAGTCCAACGGCCAATCCAAAATACCATATTGTATCACAAGGTCGTTTCCAACAAAAATTGTTTGCAGTAGGACTGCACAATGCACATGAATCGGTTGCGAATCAAATTGGGATTCGAGTGGCCGTCACAAAACACACACACACACACACACACACACACACACACACACACACACACACACACACACGCGTGTGTAGATGTATGTTAGTTCAGTCAGGTGCATCCACGTCAGTCAGTTAGCTGTGGGCCCAACTCTTTCGGGTCAAGCTGTAACGGCAGCTAAAATATATAATTGCAAAAAGAAGGTGGTCCACCACAAGGCTATTGTCTTGATGTGGTTGCTAGATGGTTTTATGGAGCCACAAAGTTTGTTCAGGCATGTTTTCACCACCCTACTCCCATCTAGAGACCCTTCATCAGCTGTGCAGTAACGTCAACAGACTCGAGACGACGTCTCTGCATGCCGTCTGCAAAGTGACCACGGGCTGTCCACACTAACTTACTTTCAGTGCCTTGTGAACACAGTGAACCGTTCACTTAATAGAGGAAGTCATTCAAGCCTCAGCTCACCATTGTGCAAGTGAAAGGTTAATTTCCCTGTAAAATATCCAAATGCAATGATAGGCCAGAATGGTGTTTTTCCATGAACTGCAAACCGAGGCAAAAAAAAAAAACATTTTGAATATAGGCTTTATCGTGGCTTTGCTTGGCGGACTAAAGGATTCCTAAAAGTGACACCAAATGATTTCTCTGCCTTCCATGGAGACAAAGCAGTTCCCAGCGAGGAAGTCACGCAGAACCGTAAAAGTGTCAAAACATGCTTCCTTGTCAGAAACACCTCGCACGCGCGTGTGTGTGTGCGTGTGTGTGTGTGTGTAATCTCAAAACTACAGCATCAGTGAGCTTTCATTTATTTTCCAGATCAAAGAAGCTGTTTGACTCCTGTATGAAAACATGCAAAATAAATTTTAGTCCAACATAGTTTTAAAAAAATGGTTAGAATGGATTAAAAAAAAAAAAGTCAGATACTACTCCCAGAGGTAATGTGTACCAGGAAACCTGACCAGAGCCAAATTTGAGTGCACTCTAATCAAACAAATGAGTGCTCCATTTTAATGGTAGTAGTCACGAGAAAAATGGCAAACAGAATCGATAAGCCTGCTCACGCTAAAATTAAAATACTATATATATGAAAAGAGAGAGAGAGAGAGAGAGAGAGAGAGAGAGAGAGAGAGAGAGGATTTGGAGTCATTGTGATGTATTTGGAGTCATTGTGATGTATATACCCAATAAAAATGTTTATGTTAATTTGAACTTTTTAATATGAATACAAGCAAGGTGCCCAGATTGAGATATGGAAGGACATCATCAATTCATCATTAATTGATTGCTCAGTATTTGCTTGATTATGTGGCAGGGGGCATGCAGGGGGCATGCACTCACCTGCGAGGGGGCATTCACAGCATTTTGAAGGGACACTTGACTGGGATAAAGGAGGCATAAACATCCGTCCACACAAGTGTGAGGCAGTGACACTTCTTGTCCCTTTTTGTGAACTCTAATAATCAGCCCATCATTCCACATTTGATTTTTATAACTTTATGGCTAGTTTAGGGGGGAAAAAAATCATAGCAAGCTTCCAGAGGCCTGGAAGCCTTGAGTTTGACACCAGCAAATTAGAGGAAGTGTGTGCAGCTCAAGAGCATGCCACTAAAATGTAAAGCGGGCAGAGCTCCACAGTGCTATAAGCGCACGGCATTCCAAGCCAGTCACAGTTAACCAGCCTCGCTATTGAAATGGAAATGCCTGATGTGGCAGTTTGAATGACTCGAATAAAGCGAAGGAGGCTTTGACTTTGCCGTTTTGTTGCGCTTTACAATTATATGAATGAAGTTCACTTCATGGTGTTCACTTCTCTTGGCACTTGCCACATTCTGCTTTGATATTGCACTACCGATTTTTTTGTTGTTGTTGTTCATGTCACTCACTTATTAGGTCTCATACATAATAAAGCAACCTCGTGATCTTGAAACGACCCAATCAATGACACTAGGATGACAAGGGCCCCTTCTGGCGTGTCCACATGAACCATTAAGCCATAAGTCACAATACGACTGGTGCAATTTCCAATGTGAATCTCATTAGCGCTTACTCACTGGCTGGTTCATCTCAAACGAGGCCATTGTTGTGAGGAGGTGGAGAGCCCTCCGTGTCTGCAGTCGATGCAACGCACGAGCGATGAATGACAAATTACCCATAAATTAGCATCCCTCTTCCTCGTGTCGTTCAAGGACCCCGGCTAACGCAAAATGGGCCAGACGGGGCCTGGGATGAAAACAAAAGAGTTACATTACCGGCACGGTGGCATCTGAGCTGAATCATTGATGTAAGAATGATCAAAACAGGCATCGGGTAAAGCAGTGGGCAGGAAAATAAGATGGACATCGATATGGTGGCGTTTTCTCAAAGAAAATAACCAAGCACTCACACTTTGAGGTGCTAAATCTGCACCTGAGGGGTAATAAGCAATTGGTAACCCACACGTTCAGAGTGGCCCTGTATTAATTTTGTAAAATTTAAAAAAAAAAAAAAAAATGCTTGTAAATTTTTTTAAAACATTTACTGAAGTGAAGCAGTTTTAAGTTGTAATATCAGTGTTCTCCAACAGATGGCAGACTAAAGAATGCATCCATATCCAAGCCTATATCAATGAACAAGATAAAGTGGTTTCTGGCCAGAGGCCAGGATAAATTAGGTCAAGAAAACTGTGTATTTTAGGTAAAATAGGAAGCAGATTATACGTTTTCCAAATTTAAACACAAACCCATCTGTCCAGTTTGCTTAGCGACAGTATCAGTCATGAAAGATTTCAACCTAAATTGCCACTACAACACCAGTCTCAAAAGTACACAAACAACGATTATTTTTCTCTCCCCACAAGAACCGTTGACAGTTCGTTTGAAGTGCATGACGAGTTACAAAATTGGGGTCCTCGTCGGTATATTCAACATTTAATAATATGACAAACAAATATGGTATCTTACTTGGACAAGCGGCTTTTGGGGATGTATGGGGGGACTCGTGCTGATGCACAGGGGTACTGAGGGGATAAATTTCACTGCATTATAACGTGGTCACGTGAGTGAGCCAGCATATTCATTTGGGGATTTTAAATGACCTCCAGGGTAAACTTGAGTTTTCTGAACATGTGCACAAAATGATTTCTTGCACTTCAAGTTGGTTCACTCTCGGGTCATTTTGAGCCAAAATTTGATTTTTTTTTTCTAAATGAAGATGTTTTTGCGATACTCTTCTGCACATTTTTTTTTCAAATAAAAAAATATGCACATACTCTGTCATGTACGCTCAGAAAAAAATTGTGGCCCCCTCCATTGTTTAAGTCAGTGGAGCAATCTATTGCTATCGTTTTTTTGTAGCACCTCTAATTGGTCTATAAAGATGTAAGTGCTATCCAATGGATTACAGGTGTCTCAAATGGTTTCCATGTGGCAATGCAATACAATAAACAGCTTCGATCACAATTATGTATCAGCTTCGATCACAATTATGTATCTGCTTTGTTTGAGTATAACACACAATCACAAGTTGTGTCCTCTAAATTAATCAGATGACCCCTAATTATGATTCCGAGTGAGCTCACTCACCAAAACATCCTTAAGGAAAAAGCAGTGCATATTGTCAATGTAAAGGATAACAGCTCAGTATGATCAATTATGTCTAAACGTGTCAAAACGTGATCAGAGTTGGGTTATTTCTCAGCCTGACCCACCCAAAACCATTGACACCTCTCATGAAATAAAAATGTATGAGTCACATTTCATTCACTATGAACAATCCTTTAATCAGCATCCCCTGAATCGGTGCTGGAAGCGAAACAGAGGGCCCCAAGATATGGTGAAGAAGGTGCAGCCATGCAGCCGCCCTACACTTATTCCACACAGGATTTTACCCGGCAACACGAGCGTGCAGAGGCAGGTCATCATCCACCACAAAAATCCAACTGCCTTTGGATGAATGCACCAGAACGTTCATTTGCGCGTGAGAGGAACGCATTTTCAGGTTTTGAGATCTGTTGGTCTTGTCACTGATGTTCACGGTTTAGCTGCAAGGTGGGAGTGCTTCCACGTAAAAGTAATGACAACCATTTAAAAAAAGTCCAAGCCAAACGATGTTAGGTTAGGTGTGTGCGTTTTCGTCAACGTGAATGCGCGTGGCGCTCACGCACGCGCGCTCACCTTTCACTTGGGTCTCGTAGTCCGCAATGATCTCTTTATCCTTCTTGAACCTGGATGAGGACATGGTTCTCCTGGTTGTATGGCCGAGAGCCTCCAAATCGAGAGCTCCAGTGGCTCCGCGCCGCGTTTCTCGCAGTGGATGCAGACCTTTGCGACGTTTCCTCGCTGAACAAAAGCGGCTTGCGCTTGGGAGACAATCGTTGCAATCAGTAAGGGGAGAGCACTCGGGTTCGATGTTGCATTGCTCTCTCTCTCGCTCGCTCTCTTTTTAATTTAATCCAGCAGCGACGGGGAGGTGGGCAGAGGAGTCAGAGGGAGAAACAAAAGCCACAAAGGAGCTCGAAAGTGGACATGTTAGCCGGGGGAGAGGGGAGAAATGGTGGGGAGTCAGCTTGGTGCTCCCTGTGTGTGAAGAAGCCTGCAATGATCCGACGCCTCTAGGCTGTCTGATTGAACTGCGGCGAGAGAGAGAGAGAGAGAGAGAGAGAGAGAGAATGTCACGTGGTCAGATGGAATCACGTACACGCGTGCACGCACAAGCCAGTCTCGGCACAATCAGTAGTAACCTCATACCTGTCGACCTACACACGCCTCCATTTTAAATACTGTACCATGAATAAGATCATCATGTCATCTGATCAACGTGAAGGGATATTCATCAAGGTGGGCAGACAAGGCAAAAATTAAACTCAAGTCAGAGTAGTGACTGATACTTAAGAATATGACTCAAGCAAAAGTAAAAAGTATTCCTCCAAATAATTACTTGAGTAAGAGTAGGTGAATGGTGAATAACCACTAATTCCCTTGTTTTTTTTAATAGTGGATGAATTTAAAATAGACACAAATATAAAATAATAACTGCACTATCCTTTTAAAACAATGTTGTTGTTGTTGTTGTTGTTGGGTTTTTTTGTGTTTTTTTACACATTATGACTTTGTACACCCCGACTTGGTTGCCAGCCAATCACAGGGCACACATAGACAAACAACCATTCATAGTCATAGTCACACCTTGGGACAATTTAGAGTGATCAATTAACCTACCATGCATGTGTTTGTAACGTGGGAGGAAACTGAAGTACCGAGAGAAAACGCACGCACGCAGGCACAGGAAGAACTTGCAACCTCCATACAGGAAAGCCGGGGCCAGATTTGAACCCATGACATTCACTCTACTGAAAAAAAAAAAAATTCTATTCCACAACCAACCACGATGAGTATCAAGAACTGAAACAATGCCAATTAACAGAGCAACCACAACATGATCAATTAGTTTTGGCCACAGGCATATCCAGCTCCGGTCCATCAGCAAGCTCTGAAGAAGCATGATAACGATCCCGATCATTTGAATCAGGTGTATTGCAGCAGGAAGTGATGAAAAACAGGTAGGACAGCGGCCCTTGAGGATCGAGTTTGGACCCCCCTGGTTTAGGGGCTTCATGCATCAGCTGCGCGTTCCAGGAGAGTCATTCAGAGCGAGCAGACACTTGTTCAGCCTACTGGAAAGCCACAAAAACAGCCAGAGTGTGGCTCATGAGTTTTGTGTTTACATCGAAGAAGTCAGCAGAGAATACGTTGATTCCTCCCACAAGCCTTCTGTTACTCACTCACCCATCTCTTTCTCTCAAGGAATCTCAGGAGAGAAGACTGGAAAGCTGCGACTTGACTTTTGTTGCACAAAAAACCTTTATGAGATCCCGTTACCTCCTCCTTTCTAAAAAATAAGTGTGGAAACTGGCCTTGTCCCACTCTGTGAAAGTGAAACAAATACCATCATGGGATACTGACTCACCCTTACCATTGTATTAATTATGTTGTCAAAAACAGCTCTGTGTAACTGAAATAATAGATGGCAAATGGCAAAGTAGAATGACTTAGCATATATCATTTTTTTTCTCTAGTTTACAATGAACCTGTCATGAAGGTTTAAACACGCAAACTCCACATATGACTGTTGCCTCCCAAACGCAAACCAAGAACCACATACCAGTAACTGCGTAGCAACGATGCAAACCACTGTGCTGTTTTAACAGTGAGAAAATAATGATTCACCAAAATGCCCAAATTTGTTGTGAAATGGATGAGTGTATTGTGAACACCCCTTCAGATGTTGATGCAACATGGAGACACAGATGAGTAGAAAATGCCTGACATTGAATGAAATAAGCCTCAAGACTAAAATGCCAGTGGACGTTGCGTCACATCTTTTGGAAGAACTGATCCAAGCGCAAGACAAGGATCCACGAGGAGCTGACAACCGCCATTGCTGTCTGTGACGCTACCTTGACTCTGATTTATACTGTCATCACTCAAATGCTCTCATGGAGCTGGCTCTTGTGTAAACACTGCCGAAGTGGCCACATATCACTGTAACTGAATCTTCTACTTGACCACGTGAACACCTGAATCAATATTTGATGTTTTACCACGTGCAATAAGCAATGAAACATGAGGTCTTTCCAAATTCTTCTTGAAAAATGTTGCTTCTGAAACTGTGTTCATTAAATGCTCAATGTTTATGGAGCGCGCGCCAGCCATCTGCTGCTCAGAACTTTTCATTCTTTTGTATCGACACACACCCACTCACACACCCACTCAGATTTCACACTGAACAGTTGGAGAGAATGATGATGACCTCAAATAAAAGTTGGAGAATGTTTGTATATGATGGTGATGCAAAAAGTCAAATATGATTTTTGACTTTCATTCAAAGTGCATCTTGGAAACTATGCATGGGAGCTACAAAGTCGCATTCTTATAAAATAGGAAAACTGAGAGGACATCACAGAGAGCAAGCATTTGGGTGGAACTGTATCATCATAATCATAATACATCAGTCAGAATGTAAAGATTATTGTGGGGAAAATGTACAAATATTGGCTTCTTGTTCAGTGGTTTTATGCCATGCTTGAATGGTAATTTTTATACAAAAGAGCCTTTGATACACAAAAGAAATACTGTATTACGTAGTTTGGTGGTGAATCTTTTTGCATGCAAAAACATGTTTAATCAAAAATGAAATAAATTAAGAGCACATATTTTGCAAGTACAGTATTTTGTCCATATATGAAATTGCATTTTTGTCATGCATCTGGTTAGGTAGTACGTAGTTCTATGTGGCTCCCCACTCGAACTGATGAAAAATTGTAGCCCCTTCCAACATTTAAGTTGGCCTTTGATTTAAACTAAGTACTATACTGGAAACTTTTTTCGGATGGCAAGAATCAAGAATTATATTCTGACGCCCTCTATCGATTGCCAAGCGCGAATTCACACAGAAACAAATTCAAATTACTTCACGGCCAGTTAGACCCCACACTTCCTGCTTGCTTTTTTGATTTACAGAATAAAATATATTTGGGGCAATTTTTTTTCCATTTACAAAACAACATTATCTTAACCTCATATCATGTGAGTACACTTATGTATTGCTTTAAAGTCCGAATAATATTCACACTAACTACAATGATTATTTACTTTCGGGAAACAGTCTATGTACAATACGAAGGTCTTTTACCGGAAGTATGCTTTATTCCCGTGAATAATAGCAACAAGCAAAAACGTCTTTTCGTGCGTGACTACGTCTATTTGGCAAGCTTTATCTGCAACACGTTTTAAAGATTGCTTTCAGGATTGACGACTCACGACGGTAAATTCATCGTATTGACACACTTATTGGTGAAACCAGCGCATTATTTAATTGAACCGGCGTCCTCATTTGCCCGTGATAACTTCCTTCTAGCATCTCAAAACTAGCATTAGCAAGTTAATCTAACGTGCAATGAAAAATGCATTGCAGTTCAGTAACATTGCAATCTTATGCTAACTGTAAAGTGTAATTATCGATCCGAAGTGGAAATATAACCCGACAATACTCTGTAATGAAGTACAGATTAAAAATTGGGCCGTGGTCCATATATACTGAGACCAAATGAATCTGAACAGTTTTACACTTCCCACACGTTTGAAACAATTTAAATTGATAGACACACTAAACTTCACATCGAAACACATTTGAACGGATAAATACCATCCGCGCACATTGATGTGCCTTTCAAAAAAAGTAGTGATTAGTATTTTTACAGGCTTGTGGTGACACACACACCAGCGTACTAACACCTGCGTGCAGTAGAATGATCATCATCATTTTCCACCTTCATGAGCCAAATGTTTTGTGACAGGAGACCCACGGACATGATCTCCCCGGAAGAAGAGTCTGTTAAGGTCGAGTCTATCATTAGCGTCACCATTGGAGCGACGGTACCCACAGGGTTCGAACATACCGCTGCCGAGGAGGTTCACGAGAAGATCGGCGTCGAAGCGCGTATAAGCAAAGACCGTGGTCGTATTTACTTCACCATTACTACTGACAAACTCTTCCAGGTGAGACGCGTGCTTAATGGGGAAAAATTCTGTTGTTTGTGTTATGCCTCTGTCAGTTAACTCTTAATCAACTGTCCCTTTAGGTTCACCTGCTGAGGTCTGTGGACAACCTGTTTGTGGTTGTAGAGGACTATGATCAGTATGAATTTAAAGAATCTAAGGTAATGGACACATGCCTACAAAATACAACCTTAATAATAATAATACTGAAAAAAATAAGTATTAAATTGATATCTCTGTGTCAAATCTTTTTCATTTATATTTGGGAGAGAATTAGAATATTTAAGGGAAAAACATTAAGCCTCTTTTGACATACCTAGATACAGTGTTACCCTTTTGGATCCTGTTTGCTCAACAACAACAAAAACGAGAGAAATAATGTTTCACTGTTCTTACACGCTTTCTGAAGCACCATAAAATGCCACAAGATGGTGACAAAGTTTCACGTAATTTAAAACGAGTGCATTGACGGCATCTTTGTGCCAAGGAATTATGTTGGAGAGGGAAGGTAGCTAAAGTAAGGGGGGGAAAAAATCCAATTTAATATGAGGAGTGAAACACTCTCAGTTTAACATAAATTTTAGCCTCTGGCTATATTCATACCACAAACATTAATTTCTCCCATTTGCTTAAAATAATTTAGTTTATTATATCTTTAAATAAAGAGTTTTGCCTACACCCTATTTATTCTGTACTTCCATTAAGCTCTGCACATGTTTTATCCAGGAGGAAACACTGGCAGAGCTGCAGCAGCTTGCCTCCAAGCTCCCATGGACTAACGCCTTGGAGGTGTGGAAACTAAACCGCACTTTCAAAAAGAGAAAAGGCCAACGCAAAGGAGCCAATGGCGCCAACGTCAAACCCAGCGATGAGGTTGGAGACGCAACCGTGGCTTGCGCTGAGTCTCAGGAGCAAGCTGAGGAAGCGCCTCTCTCTGATGGCCTAAACAAGACCGAGGAGGCAACTGACACTGAGACCACCAGCACGCAGGACTCTGAAGAAGCAGCACCCGGCGCTAAAATCATGAAGTTCCGCGTGACTTGCAACCGAGCTGGTGACAAGCATAGCTTTTCCTCCAATGAGGCGGCCAGAGATTTTGGTGGGGCGGTGCAGGAGTTCTTCCAGTGGAAAGCAGACATGACTAAGTTTGACATTGAGGTAAGCAGATTTGTTCTGAGTGGACTGACACATAATGAATACCCTTTTAGTAGGCAAAAAAAGGCCTGCCTACTCAGATGATTCAGATTATTTAGCTAGAGGAGTGAAATAGGAAAGCAAATATTTGCCTTACGTGGGAAGAAAAGACGGATGTTTTGATTTGACCTTCAAGGCTCACTTAGGCTCCATTATTTTATAGAGTCACCAGTTTAACAAAATATCTTGAGCCTCTAACTATTGGCCTCTGCTCTCATACTGTGTTTCCCAAACGTTTTTCTGCAGAGACACACATTTTACATGGGGGGTGGGGGGGGGGGGGGAATCGCACAGCCCACCATGAAACAAAAATGGCACAAAAAAGTATGTCGACTGGACTAAAATAGTGACACAGAGGTTAATTGTAGCTTCAGCCATCTTTTTGCAAAATAATTTCATTGTTGTGCCCGTCACTCCACATCACTGGCATAGATAGATGACCACATGGTTGTTATTTTAAATAAAAAATATTTTTCAGACACATTCACGTCTACGATACACCATCAAAGTATTTATAGCTTCTCACTCAAAAAATGTATATAAAGGATAGGTTATATCCGTATGTTTTAATATGTCGGTACAGTCACAAAAATGTCTGGCATTCACTGCGTTTCAGCAAATAGCAGTTTTTCTTCTTTATCCTACAGTACCTGGGAATGCTGAGCTACGAAGGAGCTCAAAGTGGGGCGGAACTGATTTGTTCTCTAGGCCGGCGAATTGAAATGCACCGTGTCATTCGGAGAGCTGTTGATAATGTTTTAGCAACGTTATTGAGTCGCATGAGGCGAGCAAAATATTAGAAATTAGCTCTCTGTGTGATGCAGAGTCATTTCCCCCACCACTGCTAACTACAACCACAAAAATAAGACTATTGTTAAATTAGTAACTGTATATTTCAGTCAAAGCATTCGGCTGGATTTTTGTTACAGTTTTTCTAAAGGTTTTCTTATCTTATCTTATTTTCCCACTCTACAGGTCTTATTAAATATACACAATACCGAGGTGGTGATTGGCATCGCACTCACTGAAGAGAGTCTTCACAGAAGAAATATCAGCCATTTTGGACCCACCACCCTGCGGTCCACCTTGTGCTACGGCATGCTCAGGTACAGTCTGCAGTCTTACCTGACGCTGTTTAATTAGATAAGTTTTAGCTATATTGCGTCGTGAGTCTGAATGAAATGTTTTGTTTTTTTTTGTCGTCATTTTAAGTTGGGCTGTGTTGTATTTAGTATAACACCAAATGTTGGCTTCATGACTATAGATAAAGTGAAAAAAAACGCATTTATTTGGGGATTTGTGTAAGGTTCAAAACCACGAATGAAAAATTTGTGACAAATGATGCAATTTATTTCCAAGCAGTTCATTTTGACGCCGCAAGATGGTGGAAGTTAGCTTTGTACTCACTGCCAGCTTGACGGCAGTGGCTTACTTAACCGTATTCCGCGTAAACTTTCTTTCACAAAGGCATTACCTTATTTATGTTGATCTAACATTGCATTTACAGTAGAAAGTGTGTGTATTATAACAGAGCTTGTAAACCACATGTACATGCATGTATTTAGGGTGGAGTGGTACGTGATTTTTGTGAACTGCCTCAAGGCATCCATTTTGTCGTTTGTGTTCATATCTGATTATGTGCTGACAGGTTGTCAAAACCTCAGCCTTCCGATATTGTACTTGATCCAATGTGTGGAACTGGTGCAATACCCTTAGAGGTAAGAACTCAACTCAGAGAAAGAAAATAAATAAAGTCAGGGAACTGATGGCTTGCATTTAACTGTCACCTGATATGTATGTTTCTCCAGGGAGCCTTAGAATTTCCAGCGTCCTTTTACCTTTCTGGGGACAACAATGATATGGCCGTAAACCGCACGGTCAATAATGTGTGTCACATTCAGAAAAGGAAGGCGGACAAGGGCAGGTGGGCATCATTCACATCAATTTAAACCTGATGGATGATTTTCCATCACTGCTTTTAATGTGGGGATTTTGCATGATTTGCCTCTCTCTCCCCCAATCAGGAATAATGGTAAGCTGCATCCATGTATCCATTTTCTATTTCGCAAAGGGGTTTTTAGGTCACGGGTAACCTGGAGCAGTTGACCTTAGGCAAGGAGTGAGCTACATCCTGGACTAGCCGTCAGCCAATCTCAGGGCACACAAAGACTAACATTTATTTCACATTCACATCTATGAGTGATCCAAACTCATCAGTTCACCTTGCATGCATGTTTTTTTTTTTTTTTTTTTTTGGTGGTGGGGGGGAGGAATGAAACCCCCGCAAAGCACCGAGACAACATGCAAACTCCACACAGGAAATCCTGAACCAGATCCTCCGGTCTAGACTGTGAGGCAGACATGCTAATATCAAGGTCACTGAGTTGCCTAGCTGCAGACGGCAAACTTTATTTCCTCACGTTGCGTGCCGGCATGTTAATTCAAATGCAAAAAGTACCAAGTGTCTCAGAGCCAGACCGTCCATTTGTAAAAATGCATTTATTATTTTTTTTTTTATACTCTCTTATACTCTAGAGCCAGACCGTCCATTTGTAAAAATGCATTTATTTATTTTTTTTATACTCTCTTATACTCACACATACTACATATTTGATCTCGCAGTAATGGTAAAGCAATGGTAAGTCATACACGTTACTCTTAGTATAATCACGGTCTCAGACTGTGCCAATTAAAGCAACATTAGTACTCTGAGTCCCGGGACATGCTGTAATAGCACCTTTTAGTTTGTTTAATTGAATTTGCAAATTTGACTTTCACAAACCACTGGACATGTTTAGTGGGAAAAGGCTGCTTGTAAACATGCCGGCCTCTGGAGTTAATGATCCCGCTAATGACTGGGCGTGTGAAATACCTTTCAATTCCCGAGGCTGGATTTTCAAGGTGAAATGAGGACTCACGTTTCACTTCCTCTCCCACGGGTGTTGCAAAGTAATTATGTATTTATTGCTTATTCATCGCACTCGGTGCAGGACATTCATTTTTATTCTAGTTGACTAAATAAGTTATTCTCCACAGCTTGTAAGTTTGAAACTTGATCTTGAAAGGGCTTGACAATCGTTTGTGCCTTTGTTTGCAGTGCACCTGGGCTGCCTATTGACACGGTCCGCTGGGATTTGTGCAGTTTACCGATGAGGTCCAGCTCAGTTGATATCATCATCACGGACATGCCCTTTGGGAAGAGGTAGAAAATCAAGGCGCACATACCAAGTTTTAAAACAGCCAGGTTAAAAGTAATCCAAATGGAGTGAAACAGCCAACCCAGCATTGGGTCATTGCTGGGTTATTTATACCCAGCGCATGTTAGGCTCAAGATTTTGATCCATCAAGGGGTAAAAACTACGAGACGCGGGTTATCAGGATAGCTGTGGTTCTGAATAATTTATATTATCATTTTATTAGTGTCCAAAATGGCGACTAGCTTCAGCCCTTCAACCCACCCAAATCCAATCTTCAACCGAACCTGCTGGGTCAAAATAAGAAACCCAAACTTGATATAAAAAAAAAAGTAATTCAATCTGCTCAAAATCCACACAGTGAGTAGGTTAGGAAAACAACCCAGCATTTTTCCACGTGAACTACCGGTATTTGAGAGGCAACTCTAATTATGTATAAAGATTAACGAGATGTGTACTTTTGAAGGATGGGCTCCAGGAAGAAGAACTGGGACCTTTACCCGTCCTGCCTGAGAGAAATGGCGCGCGTGTGCAGGCCGGCCTCTGGGAAGGCTGTGCTGTTGACACAGGACAAGAAATGTTTTTCCAAGGTATTTTCCTTGTCATGGCGAGTCATGACGCTTGTTTGGTCGATGGCGTCTGCCTCACGCAAATATGACTTCCACATAAAAACCAAATTAGAGAGGCTGTGGGTTCGTTCATGTTTGCATGATGACATCCCATAAACTTGATGGCATCAAGGGAGTGACCGATCTGTGAATCGGAATGCGATGAAAGGAAATGGAAATGAACTCTTCTAGCGAATTTCACCGCAGTGTGAGCTCGCGGCATAGATCGAGGCATATCCATCTGTCTTTGCCACGACGACACCTGAACAGTCCTATCGAGGGAAGCGCAGCCTTTCCCGGGGAAGCGCTCGCTCCTCAGGTGGTGTTGACGGCGGTTTAATTCGCTTCTGAAACATAAATCATTCACACTCCGTTGCTGCCACATTCGACGCTGTGTCTAAAGATGTATCCGTGACGTGGATTTATATGCTCTGCAGGCTCTCTCCAGAATGGGGGGATTGTGGAGGAAGCAGCACACTGTTTGGGTCAATGTCGGTGGTTTACACGCCGGAGTGTTCCTGCTCAGGCGGACCAGCGCCTTGTTTGGCCAAACTCCCGAAGACATCTATGAATCACAAGACTCGACACGTACACAAGGAGATCAGGACGACAGCCAGCGTTAGGTTACGGTTTTGCCTTACACTATCCCACATATGTTGGATGAACATACTTTAAGATTTTCTTTGCTAATTTTAAACTTTTTTTTTTCTCAATTTTCATATCAAGTGGCCAAATCTTGTTTTTTGTAAACAGGCAAACAAAAAGGAAAGCCTTTGTTGACTTCACTTCTAATACAAGAGCAAACCGTGAGAAATTGGTTCTCATTAGTATGCAGGTGTACCTACTGAAGTGGCCCACGAGTGCACATTTACTGTTAGGCAGCAAGTTAAGGTTTCATCAATAAAAGTTTTTAAAAAAAAGCCGCTGTCATGGGAAGAGTCCCAAGTTGTACACTACTGGTCAAAGGTTTCCTCTCAGTTTCTCATTCCAGACCACTCTCCATTGTATCCATACTCTTGACTTTTAGTGCATGTTCAATGTGCAGTAAATGATTAAACTTATTTGAACCACGAAAGAAGAACACACTGTGGAATTGTCAATCAAGATTTGCATGTAGTAATGTCTGTTGGACACATTTTCGACTGACACTTCAGTGTATGTGATATGAATCCAACATACGTGTTTTTGGAATGTGGGAGGGAGCTGAAGGAGCTGATTTCATCCACGCAGCACAAAACACAAAAACTGCAAAACAAAAAACAAAGCTGAGATTCAAACCCTTGAACCTCAGAACTGTAAAGCAGGTATGTTAACCATCCAGGCCCATATTGCTACGTAGCTTTGCAGTCCATTGCTCCCAAACTTTGGAATGCACTTCCTTTTGAGCTGAGAGCTGCCTCCTGTTGGAATTTGTTTTTTTCAGCAGCTAAAAAACATGTTTTGCCTGTACAGATTTTTCAGCATCATTTTATAGCAAAAATTCCAGATTTTTTTTTTTAACGTAAGTACAAAAGTGCTCTCGAGACTTTATGACAGTTGCATGATAAAGCTTCATCATCGTGTGATTTTAAAAAAATGAAACGAAGATGAATGGTTTTTAATCCCCCCCTTCATGTGACCTACAGCTTGTGCTACTCAATTGAATTGAATATTATGGTGGGGTTGAGTAAAAAATAACTGGTTGAAAAAGTGTGCGCACCCGCTTAAAACTAAATACGGCTGTGTTCAGTATCAACCGATCCTGTTCAAACTTCTGTTTGTTCCATCGGAGTCAGCACACAACTGCCACCGTTTAAAGTGCTACCGAACAACTCCAAATAGGCTTTTGCTGATAGTTTGATCAATTTGTTGTAGCAACAAGTGTTGAGTGACGCAGTCGGACTGGGCCAATTCGTTGGACGCGAGGTCGTGACGTTTGGAAGGAAGGAGCAGCCACCGGCACGCGCGGGTGGTTGTTGGCTGTTAGGCAAGTACCTTTTTAAAACAAGTGACAGGAGCGGCACGAGCACATACACGCTCGACCACGTCAAGGGCAACTTCCACACGAGATGATCTTCACTGTCTTCCTACTGGTTCAAGTCGTGCTGCTCTACTTCCTCGCCACGCACAGATCCAGGTTGGGGTTTTTTTTTTCCAGATGTCTCTTATCTAAAGAAGCTAACTTGCTTTTACCTGATGGCGCAGCGCTCTGATTGGATTTGACTTTGTGCTTCAGGTCCGAGAGGGATCCACCTCTTGACAAAGGCGCTATCCCGTGGCTTGGTCACGCAATTGAATTCGGAAAAGATGCAGCCAAGTTCTTGAATCGAATGAAGCAGAAGCATGGCGACATTTTTACAGTGAGTATATACGCCACTGAGAACTCTACTATCTCACGTGTGTAAATGAACATCTTTTAAGATGGACAAATCTATTCCAAAAGAGCGTTAAAATACAAACGGAAAGTTCCTTTGGGTACAAATCCCAACTTCCCAATATGTGAATAACATGTCCAGGTTCCGTGGTCGAAGCAAAAAAAAATTACCACATACTTTTTGTTGTTGTTCTTGTTGTTGAACACAATTTGTGGCTTCACTCATTATAAACTAAAATAGCAAAATACACCGTACATGAACATACACAACCAGCGCAATACAATCGCCGTATCCAACAACAGTGTTCAATTATCATCAACATTGTCATAATTATTCCTTTTTAATCTGTTCACGGTTGTGGTTGTAATTACCGCAGAGTACAATAGCACTGTGTCATGATGACAGCAGTCGAATACTTTGCTTACCGCATATGAGTTGTGTGTATATAAACAGTGCCTACACAATGTCAAGGCTATTTCCAGAAATATACCCATTAAAGAGGAGTGAATCTAATGACTGAATACAAAAAAATTAAACAGCATGTCAATAGTTTCTAGATCAGGGGTCACCAACGTGGTGCCCGCGGGCACCAGGTCGCCCTCGAGAACCACACCAATAGCCCGCCAGTGCTAGGATTGTGATTTGCTCGTAGAAATTATAATTTTAAAATGCAAACACGGGCCGTATTGTGAGACATCTTTAAGATGATCAGAGCCTGAAAATTAAAA
>NW_017805625.1:4701506-4740426 GCF_001891065.2 Hippocampus comes | reverse complement strand
TTTTTTTCTGCTCTTACCGTGAGTGAATTTGTTCGCCACTTCACCATATTAGTTAAGCACTACGAAAGTTTTGATGGCACAAGCGCCTGAGCACGACGAGCTCGCTTTTTTCTTCTTAGTTGTGGAACTTAATAAAAGTGGGAAACAGTTTTGTGTCCAGTAGATTCAGTTACTTTGGTACTTCAGTCCAAACTCTGGTTTCTGGCAACACAAGCAGCAATTCCATTCAAGTTCCAACTCGTTTCCAAGTTTCTACACTGTTTCCTTCCTGGGATCTTTATTTCAAACTCAAAATGGACCAACTTCTGATCAAATGCCCAAAGTGTCCCCGATTGCCTGCATGCATTTGCAAGAACAGCACTCCGATGAATAACTGAGGACAAGAACAAGCATCGTGCTGGGAACAAGTCTGCCTCACCTCATCTCAAAAAGATTTCCAGCTGGACTCCCGTCTGACATGAACCACTTTCCCTCACCGAAGTTATGAAGCATTTCTTCCTACTGTGATGAAAAAAGTCGAGCGGGTCTGTTGAATTTTCCTCCTCCTGTACCGAGCGTCGATGCTCCGAAAGCCTTTTGATAAGCGCCCGTCCAAACGGAGCCATTGTTCAGCACTACTCCAAAAACAAAGAATTCCACCAATGTCCGCCGTGCCTGCCGTCGCTTGCACGGATCACAAAAACGCTCTTTCAAAGTTGCGTTTCGTCTCTTTGGTTCGCTTCATTCCACTTTACTCTCACCTTGTATGGGCCATAAATGTTACCAATAAATAACGACAGCAGACACCGCAGCCTTCAAAATGATTGTGTGAAAAATGACGACGGCTGTCATATCGACCGCCACGCAGCCAACAGCCCACTTGTGAAACAAACGCGGCTGTCAGATGCTCGTCAACCCTAAATAAAAATGGACTGAAGACTGATGCGGCCAACAGTGAAGCCTGATCACGTGAAACCATTTGCAGGAAACACGTGACACTTTGATCAGTCGGATGGATCCTTTCGACATGTTTCAGCGTTGCTGTTTTTGTTCACAAAATTATTAACGTAGTTTAACTCTATTATTTACGACAAATATCTGATCTTTGTTCATCTGTCAATGACAGTGACGAATGGAAACAGGCAGGAGAATTCAATTCTCTTCTATGGGATGACATCCTTCCATCCATTTTTTAATCTGCTTACCTTCACGAGCGTCACGGGCGTGCCGGAGCCGTTTTCGGGCGGACGGGTCAGCCCTGAACCAATCGCAGGGCACACATCGACGAACGAGCATTCACCCTCACAATCACACCTTGGGACAATTTGGAGTGCTCCATGAACCTGCCTCGCATGCATGTTTTTGGAATGTGGGAGGAAACCGGAGTACCCGGAGAAAACCCACGCAGACCCAGGGAGAACATGCAAACTCCACATAGGAAGGCCGGAGCCGGAATCGAACCCTGCACCTCTGCACTGTGAGGCCGGCGTGCGAACCGGTTGTCCACCGTGCCTCCCTATGAGATGACAGAACGTACAATTAAATGGTCGGTTAACCACATTCAACAGAATTTTCACTTTATCTTCAACGAAATTCGGCCAAGATGTCACATTGAGTCAATTTGTCAATAATTCAGAGCAAAAAGTTTTGGTGTTTTTTTTTTTTTTTTTTTTTTGGTGGTGGGGGGGAGGAATGAAACCCCCGCAAAGCACCGAGACAACATGCAAACTCCACACAGGAAATCCTGAACCAGATCCTCCGGTCTAGACTGTGAGGCAGACATGCTAATATCAAGGTCACTGAGTTGCCTAGCTGCAGACGGCAAACTTTATTTCCTCACGTTGCGTGCCGGCATGTTAATTCAAATGCAAAAAGTACCAAGTGTCTCAGAGCCAGACCGTCCATTTGTAAAAATGCATTTATTTATTTTTTTTATACTCTCTTATACTCACACATACTACATATTTGATCTCGCAGTAATGGTAAAGCAATGGTAAGTCATACACGTTACTCTTAGTATAATCACGGTCTCAGACTGTGCCAATTAAAGCAACATTAGTACTCTGAGTCCCGGGACATGCTGTAATAGCACCTTTTAGTTTGTTTAATTGAATTTGCAAATTTGACTTTCACAAACCACTGGACATGTTTAGTGGGAAAAGGCTGCTTGTAAACATGCCGGCCTCTGGAGTTAATGATCCCGCTAATGACTGGGCGTGTGAAATACCTTTCAATTCCCGAGGCTGGATTTTCAAGGTGAAATGAGGACTCACGTTTCACTTCCTCTCCCACGGGTGTTGCAAAGTAATTATGTATTTATTGCTTATTCATCGCACTCGGTGCAGGACATTCATTTTTATTCTAGTTGACTAAATAAGTTATTCTCCACAGCTTGTAAGTTTGAAACTTGATCTTGAAAGGGCTTGACAATCGTTTGTGCCTTTGTTTGCAGTGCACCTGGGCTGCCTATTGACACGGTCCGCTGGGATTTGTGCAGTTTACCGATGAGGTCCAGCTCAGTTGATATCATCATCACGGACATGCCCTTTGGGAAGAGGTAGAAAATCAAGGCGCACATACCAAGTTTTAAAACAGCCAGGTTAAAAGTAATCCAAATGGAGTGAAACAGCCAACCCAGCATTGGGTCATTGCTGGGTTATTTATACCCAGCGCATGTTAGGCTCAAGATTTTGATCCATCAAGGGGTAAAAACTACGAGACGCGGGTTATCAGGATAGCTGTGGTTCTGAATAATTTATATTATCATTTTATTAGTGTCCAAAATGGCGACTAGCTTCAGCCCTTCAACCCACCCAAATCCAATCTTCAACCGAACCTGCTGGGTCAAAATAAGAAACCCAAACTTGATATAAAAAAAAAAGTAATTCAATCTGCTCAAAATCCACACAGTGAGTAGGTTAGGAAAACAACCCAGCATTTTTCCACGTGAACTACCGGTATTTGAGAGGCAACTCTAATTATGTATAAAGATTAACGAGATGTGTACTTTTGAAGGATGGGCTCCAGGAAGAAGAACTGGGACCTTTACCCGTCCTGCCTGAGAGAAATGGCGCGCGTGTGCAGGCCGGCCTCTGGGAAGGCTGTGCTGTTGACACAGGACAAGAAATGTTTTTCCAAGGTATTTTCCTTGTCATGGCGAGTCATGACGCTTGTTTGGTCGATGGCGTCTGCCTCACGCAAATATGACTTCCACATAAAAACCAAATTAGAGAGGCTGTGGGTTCGTTCATGTTTGCATGATGACATCCCATAAACTTGATGGCATCAAGGGAGTGACCGATCTGTGAATGAAAATGCGATGAAAGGAAATGGAAATGAACTCTTCTAGCGAATTTCACCGCAGTGTGAGCTCGGCATAGATCTGCGATGAAAGGAAATGGAAATGAACTCTTCTAGCGAATTTCACCGCAGTGTGAGCTCGCGGCATAGATCGAGGCATATCCATCTGTCTTTGCCACGACGACACCTGAACAGTCCTCTCGAGGGAAGCGCAGCCTTTCCCGGGGAAGCGCTCGCTCCTCAGGTGGTGTTGACGGCGGTTTAATTCGCTTCTGAAACATAAATCATTCACACTCCGTTGCTGCCACATTCGACGCTGTGTCTAAAGATGTATCCGTGACGTGGATTTATATGCTCTGCAGGCTCTCTCCAGAATGGGGGGATTGTGGAGGAAGCAGCACACTGTTTGGGTCAATGTCGGTGGTTTACACGCCGGAGTGTTCCTGCTCAGGCGGACCAGCGCCTTGTTTGGCCAAACTCCCGAAGACATCTATGAATCACAAGACTCGACACGTACACAAGGAGATCAGGACGACAGCCAGCGTTAGGTTACGGTTTTGCCTTACACTATCCCACATATGTTGGATGAACATACTTTAAGATTTTCTTTGCTAATTTTAAACTTTTTTTTTTCTCAATTTTCATATCAAGTGGCCAAATCTTGTTTTTTGTAAACAGGCAAACAAAAAGGAAAGCCTTTGTTGACTTCACTTCTAATACAAGAGCAAACCGTGAGAAATTGGTTCTCATTAGTATGCAGGTGTACCTACTGAAGTGGCCCACGAGTGCACATTTACTGTTAGGCAGCAAGTTAAGGTTTCATCAATAAAAGTTTTTAAAAAAAAGCCGCTGTCATGGGAAGAGTCCCAAGTTGTACACTACTGGTCAAAGGTTTCCTCTCAGTTTCTCATTCCAGACCACTCTCCATTGTATCCATACTCTTGACTTTTAGTGCATGTTCAATGTGCAGTAAATGATTAAACTTATTTGAACCAGGAAAGAAGAACACACTGTGGAATTATATTCTCAATTTTCATATCAAGTGGCCAAATCTTGTTTTTTGTAAACAGGCAAACAAAAAGGAAAGCCTTTGTTGACTTCACTTCTAATACAAGAGCAAACCGTGAGAAATTGGTTCTCATTAGTATGCAGGTGTACCTACTGAAGTGGCCCACGAGTGCACATTTACTGTTAGGCAGCAAGTTAAGGTTTCATCAATAAAAGTTTTTAAAAAAAAAGCCGCTGTCATGGGAAGAGTCCAAGTTGTACACAACTAGTCAAAGGTTTCCTCTCAGTTTCTCATTCCAGAGCACTCTCCATTGTATCCATACTCTTGACTTTTAGTGCATGTTCAATGTGATGCAGTAAATGATTAAACTTATTTGAACCACGAAAGAAGAACACACTGTGGAATTATAAATCAAGATTTGCATGTAGTAATGTCTGTTGGACACATTTTCGACTGACACTTCAGTGTATGTGATATGAGATATGAATCCGTCCTCTCAGTTTCTCATTCCAGAGCACTCTCCATTGTATCCATACTCTTGACTTTTAGTGCATGTTCAATGTGATGCAGTAAATGATTAAACTTATTTGAACCACGAAAGAAGAACACACTGTGGAATTGTCAATCAAGATTTGCATGTAGTAATGTCTGTTGGACACATTTTCGACTGACACTTCAGTGTATGTGATATGAATCCAACATACGTGTTTTTGGAATGTGGGAGGGAGCTGAAGGAGCTGATTTCATCCACGCAGCACAAAACACAAAAACTGCAAAACAAAAAACAAAGCTGAGATTCAAACCCTTGAACCTCAGAACTGTAAAGCAGGTATGTTAACCATCCAGGCCCATATTGCTACGTAGCTTTGCAGTCCATTGCTCCCAAACTTTGGAATGCACTTCCTTTTGAGCTGAGAGCTGCCTCCTGTTGGAATTTGTTTTTTTCAGCAGCTAAAAAACATGTTTTGCCTGTACAGATTTTTCAGCATCATTTTATAGCAAAAATTCCAGATTTTTTTTTTTAACGTAAGTACAAAAGTGCTCTCGAGACTTTATGACAGTTGCATGATAAAGCTTCATCATCGTGTGATTTTAAAAAAATGAAACGAAGATGAATGGTTTTTAATCCCCCCCTTCATGTGACCTACAGCTTGTGCTACTCAATTGAATTGAATATTATGGTGGGGTTGAGTAAAAAATAACTGGTTGAAAAAGTGTGCGCACCCGCTTAAAACTAAATACGGCTGTGTTCAGTATCAACCGATCCTGTTCAAACTTCTGTTTGTTCCATCGGAGTCAGCACACAACTGCCACCGTTTAAAGTGCTACCGAACAACTCCAAATAGGCTTTTGCTGATAGTTTGATCAATTTGTTGTAGCAACAAGTGTTGAGTGACGCAGTCGGACTGGGCCAATTCGTTGGACGCGAGGTCGTGACGTTTGGAAGGAAGGAGCAGCCACCGGCACGCGCGGGTGGTTGTTGGCTGTTAGGCAAGTACCTTTTTAAAACAAGTGACAGGAGCGGCACGAGCACATACACGCTCGACCACGTCAAGGGCAACTTCCACACGAGATGATCTTCACTGTCTTCCTACTGGTTCAAGTCGTGCTGCTCTACTTCCTCGCCACGCACAGATCCAGGTTGGGGTTTTTTTTTTCCAGATGTCTCTTATCTAAAGAAGCTAACTTGCTTTTACCTGATGGCGCAGCGCTCTGATTGGATTTGACTTTGTGCTTCAGGTCCGAGAGGGATCCACCTCTTGACAAAGGCGCTATCCCGTGGCTTGGTCACGCAATTGAATTCGGAAAAGATGCAGCCAAGTTCTTGAATCGAATGAAGCAGAAGCATGGCGACATTTTTACAGTGAGTATATACGCCACTGAGAACTCTACTATCTCACGTGTGTAAATGAACATCTTTTAAGATGGACAAATCTATTCCAAAAGAGCGTTAAAATACAAACGGAAAGTTCCTTTGGGTACAAATCCCAACTCCCCAATATGTGAATAACATGTCCAGGTTCCGTGGTCGAAGCAAAAAAAAATTACCACATACTTTTTGTTGTTGTTCTTGTTGTTGAACACAATTTGTGGCTTCACTCATTATAAACTAAAATAGCAAAATACACCGTACATGAACATACACAACCAGCGCAATACAATCGCCGTATCCAACAACAGTGTTCAATTATCATCAACATTGTCATAATTATTCCTTTTTAATCTGTTCACGGTTGTGGTTGTAATTACCGCAGAGTACAATAGCACTGTGTCATGATGACAGCAGTCGAATACTTTGCTTACCGCATATGAGTTGTGTGTATATAAACAGTGCCTACACAATGTCAAGGCTATTTCCAGAAATATACCCATTAAAGAGGAGTGAATCTAATGACTGAATACAAAAAAATTAAACAGCATGTCAATAGTTTCTAGATCAGGGGTCACCAACGTGGTGCCCGCGGGCACCAGGTCGCCCTCGAGAACCACACCAATAGCCCGCCAGTGCTAGGATTGTGATTTGCTCGTAGAAATTATAATTTTAAAATGCAAACACGGGCCGTATTGTGAGACATCTTTAAGATGATCAGAGCCTGAAAATTAAAAATGATTAAGTATTAAAAATAACACATTCTAATATTATTAAATCTAATTTGTACAAATGTTATTTCAGACGTGTATCTATTTGGTGACCCCTGCTTTAGTGGAGTTCAGTGCTTAGGAAGTGCAGTCCACATGTTGACATATTGTTTCGCGAAACATGAAAAGTTGAACTGATAAAGCCACAGATTTGTTTAGATCAGTGATGTAAACTGACTTTCGACTTACATGTATATTGTGACTCTAGAATTAGATACTAATTGCATATTACATAACAATAGTGAGGGGGGAAAAAAATGTCAATTCGATTATTTTTCAAAATCGCTCAGCCCGACCGAAAAACATCCAAATGCTTAGTTGCCTCCCGCCACTTGATGCCCCAATTACTTCTGTCCTCATCATGTATTTGCGAATGACATTGTAGCTTCACGTATTTGCATCTTTGCGTCTCAGCAAGAAATATTTGTGTGTCCAGGTGCGTGTCGTCGGCCGCTACGTGACCGTGCTGCTGGATCCTCACGCATACGACTGTGTGATCAAAGACAGCGACTCGCTGGACTTTCAGCGCTATGCAGACGTGCTCATGGAGAGAATTTTCATGCTGCGCCTGCCGCATCATCAACCCACTCACACAAAAGCGCTGATGAAACGGTACGCCCTTGTCTCCTCGCTCCTCCTCCTCCCAAGGGCCCGAGGTCATGCCAGGTGTTCATGTTTGCTGATCTCCAATCATCTTGTTCCTTATAAACACTCGGGCTGTGTGGTTAAAATTAAGGACAACTATTTTTAGAGCTTCTGGTTTCACTTTTGCTCACCTGGCGTACACCTGAATTATGGGGAACAACCGTTTACGACGTGGGATAAATTCCAGCCCCACCCGACAGTAGAGGAAAATTAGGGTTATTAAAAAAATAAAACATGCAAATTTACTCCTCACCAAATACTTTTAACACATTTTACCTGATGATGCAAAAAAAACCCCAAAAAACAATGAATCGGATTAGAATAAATTTCAATCCCTCTTCAAAATCGATGTCAAATTGGCAGGGCAGAAAGTGCACAAACCTGTTCCTGGTTTGGTTCGTAACGTGTCAGAAAATTCCTAAAAAAATAGTTGTCAATGTTTTCCAACGTCAAAGCCGATGTTTACGAATGACTTGTTTTGGACACTCCCCTCCCCCGCAAAGGTCAGTCTGCCACACGGAGGACTACAGAAATCGGAGAGTATTACTGGTGGGAGGCTATAAATCTGCCATATGACGAGGGCACGAAAGATGAACCTTGATGTAGTCGGGGGTGGGGGGATTTTACGCTGATTGAATACTTTTGAAGGCGTGCCGCTTTTCTTTCAATCGATCGCTGTGTTGAAATCTGCAAAAATAAATCCCCCATGTTGCATGATCTGAGCGGAAAATGTAGGTAGGGCCAAGTCAATAGGCTGAGATGAATTCTTGTGACACAGAGTGCCTGTCACAACTCCATTAATCAGGAAGTTCTCGTTCTTGCTCAGCAGTTAACCGGATTTTCCTCCCTTCGAACGTACGCAGGCACTTCCTGGGAATGAATTTGGCCGCACTAAACGGCACCATGAGCAGACACCTGGAGGCCTTGTTGAAAGCCGAGATGCCTCCGAACCAGAAATACTGGAAACAGACGGAACTCTTCGACTTCTCATACGGCGTTCTCTTCAAGTCAGTCATATTTTCACCTTCCCACACGCACACACCCGCCCATGTCTCACTATGACAAAAGAACCTTTTACCAGAAAACTAAAGGGGGAAGCCCTGAAATTCCTGTCAAGGCAAAATTGATATTTTGTACCACGGAGAAGAGTGCTATAAACAAACCGGCCCAAATTGCATCCATCCATCCATCCATTATCTGATGCGGTTGACCTCACTGGGGTCGAGTGCGTGCTGGAGCCTATCGCAGCTGTCTTCGAGCAGTAGGCGGGGTACACCCTGAACTGGTCCCGCCCAAATTTGATTGATTAAAATAATTGGCACACATTTTAGTTTCTCCCGCCTTCTTCCATTTGCCTTGCACATACTCACAGCCGACAACGAGGCGCTCTAAACACCAGCTCGAAGTCCTGGTCCATTATCTCGCTGTGAAGTCTTGCTTTCTTTTTCTCCTTCTTCTTCTTTGTACCCTTGTTTTCCCTTCCTTGCACTTCCGCCTTTCCAACCATGATGTGTGTGCACTCGCTGCTGACAACAAGGCACACAAAAGCCGTCACGCCAATGGACTATCCAAAGAGAAGATGCATTTTTGGGTTGTAGGCATATAGCTCGCTGACTAACTGAACTGTAAATGTGGCGAATAAACACTGATGTAAACAAAGGCGCTCAAGTTCTCCTACGGTGAAGCAATGACGACTCACGGCGGGGTTGAGGTGCCTCACTTAGTCCCGCTTAGGCCACGCCCAAAACAGGAAAATGTTTCATGCTATAGTTGCACAACTGAGTACTATTTAGTTCTCAGTCCTTGCAGGTTCTTTGGAATTATGTTCAAACATGCGCAATACAAACAAATCTCTGAAGTCACTTTATTAATTTAGCTCCTGCTGCTTACATACAGCCTGTGTTGCTTTGTTTGTAAACAGCCCGAGATAAACTTAGGATGACCCCACTCTTGAGCGAACTTGTTTGATGACTCCTTTCCGCTGGCCTGCATGAAAATGGAACTTTTGCCATAAAAGTAAGCAAAACAAGGCGAGCATGAGACATGTGACGTCAGGCCACCAGCCATCTGAGACGTGTCCAGATGTGTGCAAGCGCCGGGACACCCCGCGTGTAACGAATTGTGTGGGCGAGTGGAAAAATACCTGAAGTTGAACAACACACAATGTCTTCATGTGCAGGGCGGGTTACCTGACGCTCTTCGGAGGAGAACAGAATAATAACAGCGCCGATCCTGCCAGCGTCTATGACGAGTACCGCAAGTTTGACAACCTCTTAACCAAGGTGGCAAGAAGAAGCTTGAAGCCAGGTAACGACTCGTTAACTGAACCCTGACAATTAAGCGGCTAACGGGAGGTGCCGTCTGCTCCTCTTCTCGCTATGACTCATCGAGTGCGCTTATTCACTTCCCTCCACTCTGCCGCCCTGATATAATCGCTGCACTTGTTTTGCGGTTTCCATAGTGATGACATGCTGCGTCGTAGTTGCTCATCTACACGCATCAGACACAACAATTAGATCAATTTAAGCGAGAGATTAATAATGAGGATAACTTCAAGTCTGTTGAACAATAACTCAAGGAGTTAATTCAGATGCGTGTGTGGGTGTGTGTTTTACTGAATGTATGCTTTGGTGAAAATTATTTTTTTTCCTGATTGAAATGAATGAAAATGTCATGAATTCATTTTTAATAAGAAAGGTAGTATGATAATCTCAAAAGCATACAGAAATGATATGATGTAATAGAATGTCACGAATTAAACCGTTTTTGCCACATTTTTTTTTTTTGCTTCACTACAACGGACATTATATTGCTTCATCTTGTGACATAGCGACTCAAAGCATTTCACAAGTGAATTAGTAAATTGCAGGAAGATTCGTGTAATCTTTTTTCTTTTTGGCAGATAAAGAATATGTTCTTGTGAATGTTGTTACATTGTCTGTCTACACATGTTGCTCCACCGTTTGTGTTCAAATAGCCATCGCGTGAAGGCTGAACACTGTAAAATTGGTGCTATTCGTTAGCTTTTATATGCCGCTTGCATTGTATTTTTTAGCAGAAAGGTAGTGGGTTACTTACTTGTTCCCAAGTCCAAGCAAAAAATAAAAAAAATAATAATAATAAAAAATCATCCGACAGCAGCTCGTTTCTTGAAAAACGTGTACCTGGGGTCACTCGTATCTAAGGCACCACTCTACAAAAAAAAAAAACACCGACATTATGTTTTGTTTAGTTCAATGAATTGTGACAAAATGCTTTTTTTTTTTTAAACAAAGACTTCTGTGATGGGAACAAAACTGCCGTTAAGAAAATGTGGGTCACGACAGAGAGATGATTTTGAGATAATTCTTGTTTTGTTCTTTGTTGTACTCACTGGCAAGTCTTTGCAAGCTTTCCTGCTGCTTTGATGTCACATTGTTTACTGAGCTCACACAGTTAGCTGATGAGCTGATTTCATCTATCACATGAAATCACAGTGAGAATAAATGCACTCAGGGGAGTGAGAGAAGTGTATTACTCAAACAAAAACGGTCACATGATAAGATAATTGGCCCTCACATTTCCCCAGTGTGTTTCACGACTGTTTTACTTTTTGATTTCTCAACTCAACTCAACTGTTTTTATAGAGCACTTTCAAACAGCCATTTTGATCAATGATTTGTCACATTGACTTAAATGAACTCTTGTGTGATATTGAAATCCACCTCTGGACAGTATGAATATGCAGTATGGGGTGGGGGTGTAAATATATTATTTTAAAACCTGATATGATTCACATTCGTATCATCTTTCTGCCCAGCCTGCCTCGACACGATCACTATACTTTATTTGCTCAGTGCCGTGTCATTGTTTGTTTTTAGTATGATGTCGTCATCTTCACAGTGACATCTGCAGTTGTAATATTATTACACATCACCATCGTTACGGACATATCTGTCACCTCTTAACTGCTGCTGATGACATATCTCCTTTTCTTATTTTTTAATCGCTGATGTTCAAACTCATCATATATTGCATTTTTTTTCCCAACAGAGGAGAGGAGGACAGTCCAGAGTGCTCGTCACAGGTTGTGGGAACTTTTGGCGCCGGCGGGTCAGACGGAGGAGTCGGGGTCAAACGCTTGGATTTACGCCTATAGGCGACTTCTGCAGCGGGAGGGAGCGGATGAGGAGATGCAGAAACGGGCGCTACTGCTGCAACTTTGGGCCACTCAGGTGAGCGTGACCTCAGGACGAAGATGTTATTGAAAGCCTGATCAAGATGAGGCAAAGTTGCTTTATCAAATGAACTCGCTTTGAACTTGAATTGCAGTACTGCGCTTCTCTCCACATGAGGGCACTGTTCTCTTTCTTCTTTTATTCAGAAGTGGCCAAAGGAGTCACTAACCCTTGTATTGAAGTAAAAGTACAGTTACTTATGTAAGAAGACGACTCTGCTATAAGACTCGGTGATGATTCAACTCCTGTCCTAAATTATAAGTATAAATTGGATTTTAGAAAGTACTTCCAAAAATGTGCTGAAATTAAAAAAAAGATTTTGGCTGTCAGTTCATGTATGTAGAATAGCCAGCCGTTTTTGATAACTTTTAATAATATTGTTAAAAAAAAAACACTGGTCACAAAATAATTCCCCTTTCATTAACTTACATAGTGCTTGTGCTGGGAAGAAAAAAAAAAGTTTTGTTTTTTTAAACCAAGAGCATCAAAGAAAATGACAAATTGGCTAAATTCGCTATATATATATATATATATATATACATATATATATATATATATTTTAAGATGGACAGTTTGCTTACATATTTACACATAATTACACATTTTTACATTGTGCCATTTTCTGCTGAGGTAAAAAAAAGCCTATTTGACAAATCAAGGAGTAGGAAGTCCAGATGTTTGTTTTCAAATGTACGGGGTACAAGTAAAAAAGTCGTCAGAAAACTAAATACAGAGTACACATACCTGATACACAGTAACTAAGTATTTTTACCTTAAGTCTCCCCGCACTGCACAGATTGTCCTCGCTCACCCAAGATAGACTAACTAATCCGAGTGTCATTTTTACACCTGAATTATTATAACAACACGTTTTTAACGTTGAAATGAAAATATATCATTTGAAAATAAAATTGAGCTTGGGTGATCGCCGCTTTGGATGCTCATTCCACTCACATTTCAAACTCCATTCTGACTCATTCCATCTTGCCTCCAGGTCTGCTGGAGGCCTTCTTTGTATTCAACGTGTTGATCAGATGTCAACTTGGGCCCCATCGGCAACTTACTCATCAATTTGTTCTGCACTCATCGCTTTTATTTCCCACTTTTGAATCACAACTTTGAAGTGACGCTGAGTCACACTTGAGCGAGTCAGGCGTTTGCGGGCTTCATTAGGACATGTTATTTTAATCATAAAGACCATTTGCACACCAGAAATAGTGTATTCCTCGTAAGCACGTAGTTCCTGAGAATAGGCTGATGAGTTTGTTCATTAGTCTTAGAAATTCAGTCGCATTTTTTGGTATTTTCATCTTGTCTTCATTGCGCTACTTGAAATACTTGGCACCATCAACTTTCAAATGATTTTTCCTTGTTTACTTAAATCGTTTCTGTACTTGCTAAAATAAGACTATCAAGCGAGGAGACTCGCTAAAGAAGGACAATCTGTTTGTTTAGTGGTGTGTTTTCATTGAAGGTTCTTCCCTCCATTGTTGCATGTCACATTGTGCTGCTGTTTGCCTTTGCCAAACAAGCACCTGCGCCGTCGCTATGCAACCGCAGAGTGAGACAAATAGTACAGCGTGGTCACTGTCCTCTTTTTGTTTGCTCGCAGGGTAACGTCGGTCCCGCCGCCTTTTGGCTTTTGGGATTCTTGTTGACAAATCCTGAGGCGTTGAGTGCGGTGAGGAGCGAGTTCAAGCAGATTTCCCAGATGGAAACAACAGATGCTTCCCTCCTCCACTCCCGTGGAAACACTCCGGTCTTCGGTGAGTTGAAGGCAACACAGACTTTGAGTTCACTGTTGGCCATCTGAAGTTTTCCTCTTTATCAGTGGTTCTCAAACCGAGGTCCATGAGCCTTAGTTTGGGGTCAGCAAAATAATCAATAAATAATGTCTTTTTTTTTTTTTTTTTTTAAGTCCATACATGCATTGCAAACAGTGCCCCCAAAAACAAAAAAAACAACAAAAAAAGCAGTAAAGCAGTTGCTCCTCCTTAGCTTTGGACCCATTAAAATAGCTGATTGTGATGTATGATCACATAGTCATGATTTTCAAATATATAGTTCGCAAATGCAACAATGATATAGAATGACTTATTCTGTCTGCATTTTACTACCTGGCATCTTTCTGTCGACTATCGCTATCACAAATGCAGAAAGGCTTTGAAGTCCACACTTTGGTTCAATCTTTTCAAGGACCTATAGCTGCCCAAAAATGTGCCTGACGTAAAATACACCAAATTGAGCACCAAACAATGCAGCCACAAAATGCAGCAATTACAACTCTTTTCAAAACATAATACAAGGTTGTAGAATTACATACAAGGGGCATAACATGCCTATTCCGACATGTTGAAGCTACGTTTCTGTACTGTTGTTGTAATTCTGAATTACCCCATTAAGGGGGTGCCAAAAGTTACGGATTATATCTGTAACCAGAGCTCCAGACTACCTTTGTTTTTTTTTTGTTTGTTTGTTTGTTTGTTTTTTAAACTACAAACACAGTGGCGCAAATAGAAAATGTTGTGGCGCCCAAGTTGACTTGCGAATAAATAACTCCTTTTGACTACATTACTGATAAATGAGCTGAAGTGTAGAGCAGAAGTCTGTCGGCAAAAAATTTTTAAAAAAGACCACCAAAGTTGCTGGTCGCAGAGGCATGAGTAGATGAAAATGTATTTCCACTGCATGAAATTTTAGAAAAAAAATGTCACCATTGGGGGCGGTCTGGAGCCCTGCTTTAACCTTACGGTGGAAAGGGGCGAGGTGGGGCTGCTTGCCTATTTGGGGAACCCATGCTTTATACTACAAAGAATAAAGCCACGTTGAAAAATGAAATCGCACTCAGTCGTAACTCCTCTTTCTCTCCTCTCCAGACAGTGCCTTGGAGGAGACCCTCAGACTCACTGCTGCCCCCTTCATCACCAGAGAGGTAGTCCAGGAGAAAACTATTCAAATGGCTAATGGTCAAGAGTACCAACTGCGAAAGGGAGACCGAGTGTGCTTGTTCCCGTTCACCAGCCCTCAAATGGACCCTGAGATTTACACTGAGCCGCAGGTGAGTGTTCCTGTTGCTCGTGTAATTCTCCCCATTCCAGCTAAACCTTTGCTGACAGTAGAGACCGAGCCCCTACTGTGAATCGTGGAAAACCACGAGTAATTTACGCCTCCGAAAAATGTTTGTAGAGTCACACATGAATACTGTATACCACAAACTATGTCACCAAAAATAGTACGCTATCATTTCAAATTCGTTTCGCATTACCTTTTAAAATAAAGATCTTCCAGATGATTTGACCCGGGTACATCGACACGGAGTAGTGAGAGGGAAGAATGTCGTGTTTGCTAACAAATCCAGGCCGCCCGCCACAAACGCAAAGCTTTTCTCTGTTGAGATTTATCAGCCACGGGCGAGACAATTTCAAACGGGTTCTTCACTTGATTTGTCGAGTGGCACCATCAGATATCTTGAACAGTCATCAGTCACCTTGAAAAGTAAACATGAACACAACATCAATAACAAGATCAGGACAAAGTACGCGAAGCATGCAACTGTCCAAATGACTTTGTTCTGCTTGCCGATCTAAGATTGAAGACTCGAGCTGTTTCTTCTTTCGGCAGTTTTAATCTGTTGTGGACATTGTCTTGTGATTCAGGATTTATGTGTCCTGAAACTCCTGTTTCGAAAGTCTCAAGGAGAACCGGTTTCTCCCTGAGAACCCGAGAGCCCGATGAAATTAATCATTCATTTCATCAAGTACGAGTAGGATGTGTTGCATCAGCAAAAGAGGAAGACGAGTGTTTCACAAGTAAAATTTGGGAATAGTTACCATTGAACCAGTTTTCACCGGTACAATTGGCGACTTTTGGTGATCGAGAGGCCATCACAGGCTTTGATCGGTGATCGCCAATCACACATTTTTCCATGAAAATCGACGATCACAATCGGAGGCGGATTGATCACCGTACCCCTAAAATATTCAGTATAATAATAGAATATGGAGGCTAATCTATTTTTGGTTTGTATTTTTGTATCCGACTCCAGAGGAGTCAGTGCCTCACCAGTCACGAACTTCACGTCGCTGACATCACCTTGAAAGAGATTTGCCTTGGGACATGGCGATGATTGCATTTCATTTACAGAGTCACACCAAAGTACTTCCTTTCACACCAATTCCTGTTTGGACAGGGCTTTGTTGCCATTTTAATGCTATCAAAAGAGCACCCAAACTGCATTGACGTGATTTTTATTTCTTTTTTTTTGCAAATAACGGAGAACATTTTGATAGATTAATTCACAAATAACAAGCCGCGAACAGGCGGGGGATTACTTCATTGTTTTTGAACCAATTGGGAGGACATGTAGCATGAACTTTTATATCGGCGAGCTGGGATAAACTCCCACACAAATCGGACAGGTTTTTTTTTTCCCCCTCCAATAAGAGGTCAGCTGCGCGCCTCTGAGGAATTAGTTTGGCAGTGAAACAAAATCACCGCTAATTAGCGTGGGAAGGACATTGCTAGGTCACTTTAAAACTTTCACTGATGCACACGTTGAAGGGGATTTGTGTCAACAAATCCGACGCGTCACAGCTCTGTAAATGTGTTTTGCAGAAGTTCCAGTTTGACCGCTTCCTGAATAAAGATGGATCGGCGAAAAGGGATTTTTATAAAGGAGGCAGAAGGCTGAAATATTACACCATGCCGTGGGGCGCAGGGACCAATGGCTGTGTGGGAAAGCAGTTTGCCATCAATACCATCAGACAGTGAGTGTGCCGGAATCAGCGCAGTGCCTCAAAACCTCCCGTTATCGGAGTCTGGAGCCCACTTTGTCTTTTCTTTATCTCCTATTCAGGTTTGTGTACTTGGTGTTGGATATGGATTTGGAATTGTGCGACATAAACGCTCACATGCCGGAGATAAACACCAGCCGTTATGGATTCGGGATGCTCCAACCAAAAGGAGACTTGTTAGTGCGCATGAAAGCCAGGAAGACGCACTAGGCCTTTGCAGTCACAACGCATATCCGTATGTGCATGTTAGCGTCGATGCACTATGTACAGTTTAATGTGTCAAAATTCCCTTCGTACTTTTATATTTTATATTTATTATTTTTTTATTTAAAAATAAATTAATACATGTGAAATAGTGTGTTTTGTCTTTTGCATCGGTTTGGCGAGGAGAGCAATTTTTGATTCAGGTAGCAGAAACTTAATTTGCCAACCTGGACTGATTCTCGACGCCAGAGGTGTCGAACTCATTTTTGTCGCAGGCCACTTTGGAGTTACGTCTTCGTTCGGAGCGCCGTCACGACAGTGAAACAAAATAAATGTTTATATATTATTACCTGTACACAACAATTTGATGGATTGCTAGTTTTCAAATCAGTCAAATCAACTATAATAGTTTGTTCAACTATTGTTTGAGTGAGTGTGGACAGGGTAACAAAATTATTGCGAAATCTCAACGTTATTTATTACACATGACAATTTAACGTTTGGGTACAGATTTTAGCATGGTTCATGGAAGTTTACACACATCATTTGCTTTCGCGGGCCACATAAAATGATGTGGCGGGCCGGGTCTGGCCCCCGGGCCTTGAGTTTGATACCTGTGCTCTAGGCCATTCCCAACATTTTATTCATACAACTCAATTCTAGTATTCTCTATTTTGTTTTGTTTTATGTTTTCATATTTCTGGCGGCTGGGGTTGTTTTTTTCTGGGATCTTTTTACCACTCCTCAACCACCCTTTGCTGTGATTGTTTTTCTAAGAATATTTTGGGTCGGGTTTGCTGATGTTTAAGAGACTTCACCCAAAACTGGACAAATGAGTAGAAGGTTCTCTGTCGCATATCGAATAAAAAAAACCCACACTTGTCGCCTCAACTCTTCCAAATGTTTTGAATTGACCAAATCACCTCTGTAGCATTCTGTTTGAACTATTAATGGTCTGTGCGCGTATGCGTACGTTTATTGAGCGGAAGATTGCCACCCCTTCATTCCGTCTCAACCCAGGATGTTCTCTTGACGCCTAAACTGTATGTATCCTACATTACGTCTCCCTACATTACGTAATTTATGAAACATACTTTATGTTAACTTGCGATAATTCATGTGTAGAGCAAGACTCTATGTACTTTAAACACCGTAGCACACATCTGTCACAGTGACACACTTGCCCACTGTTTGGAGAGTGAGTGGAAAGTTTAGATTTGTACAGTAGATGACCCCGGGAAGCTGTTGATCACTTCCTGACAGTTGCGACACTGTACCGTGGAATACACATTGTGAGGCCGCGTGCTGATGAATATTGCATGAAAACGTCGAATACACAAAAACAACATAAATGAGTGGCTAAACGTAATGCTGTTTGTGTTGCTGAAATCTACCAGAAGAGTACAATCTGTACTATTCTTGACAATAAAGAAGTCATGTATTTTCTATATTTCTTTTTAGCTTAACCCATAAAAACAAGCTAAATGTACAAATTTCATTCCATTTGTTTAACATGGGAACGATTATGTAGGTCATTTGCTAACTGTCTGTATCCATCTTTCAACTCCCCATCTCCATATTTGAACACACTGGCATGCATACATATTTCATATGTACAGTAGGCCTATGTATCGTGCTGCCTTGTGGCACAGAATCCGAATTTTTAAAAATACTCAGCGATTTTTTTTTTTTTTACTTGCAAGAAAGAAAAAAAAAGAAATCTAAAGCTGAGTTCTTGATGCCAAACAGTTTGGCATGAGTGGAGTCCTCACAAAGGCTTCAAGAGTGTTTAATTCCACACTCAGTTGGAGTTTGCTGTCAAACCAAACTTAAAAAAGACACATTACACATGGTGTATTTAAAACAACCACATTTAGCTTAATGCTAACAAACGATGTAAAACACCATAGATGGCTAATGAATAGCATCGATGGACAGTGAAGCAACACATGTAGATGGACAATATAACGATACTCACGGGCATATATCTTTCTGAACAATATGGCTGTCGCATAATAGAATATACTGTGCTTGATAGCCAAGGCAAGCAGACCAGACAGCACAATGCGGGGCAGGAGCAGACAAACAGCATTTCTATTCATTTCAAATGTGACTTATGATTTGATATACCAGCGTTCCCCGACTCCCGTTGCACAGTGAAAGAGCTCCCATAATTACCGAGCAGCCAGTGAGAACAAACAAACAAACAAACAAACAAACAAACATAATTACCGAGCAGCCAGTGAGAAAAAAAACAGTGTCGGACAATTGTACATGAACAATCAATTTCACGCCTGAGTCACTGCTCTGTATAAACAGCGCCATCTGGTGGGCTGGGGTGCCCACCCTGGTCTCGCACCACGCAGTGGCTTTGCTGGTGAAGCCGTCTGGTAGAGCGAGGGTTAAAGTGAGCTGGAGGAGCTTGAGAGAAGGAAAGCCTGGCAGCGGGAGCAGTCCACACTCCCACACGGCGTCCAGCTGGATACAGCACAGTGCGAGGGGGGGAGCCCCCCGAACCAAATCCAAAGTATTCCACGGCTCGACTTGTTGATTCCCACCTGGGGGAGGACGGCTGACGAGGAAGAAGAGAGAGAGGAGAGAGTAGCTGGGAGGTGTGGCGTGAGGGGGGGAGAGAGAGAGAGAGAGAGAGGGGGAAGAAGGAGGCAACATTCCCATCATGTCTCCACGCTGCTTATGATGTCTTCATCACATCCGTGCCAAGCGCAGAAGATCCGGACGGGTTCTCCACCTTGACGCGCGTGTCTGATTGAAATGAAGTCGCCGCACATCCACTGCATGACCCGGGCTGCACGGGAGACACGTACGAACACTTTTCTTGGCTCGCTTGTTTGTTAAGTCTTCCTGCATGCTCAACTTTCTGGTGACAGCACATTATCACCACTTGAATTGATCGATGCTGAAGTCCTTGTCAAAACTGCGATGATTTTTTTTTAATCTTTTTTTTTTAAGGCATAATTTCAGCACCAGACAGCGACAGAATGATCAGCACTGGACAGCTCACAAACTGTCCGAAAATTCGATGCTACTTGCTCGAAAATGAACTTGATTAATAAACGTATATGTTGGCAATGACACAAATCATATGGTTAAAATATGTACATTTACTCTGATGGGAGTTTTATTCTTGTGATTATTTTTCATCTGGAAGGTCCCATGCTTTAATACTGTATATGTCTGACCGAATGTCCTTTTGTGGACCCTCATGTACATACATGACAGTTATATGACATGGCGTCCCTAAATTCTTGAAACATGGGCAACATTGCACATTTTTAAAAAGTATCAACTTGATTTGCACCACAAGTGATGAAAAGTCGATGCGCTTAGCAAGATTCAGGAGACTTGATGCAAAAAACTCCACATTGCTGTCAATCACTTACGTGTCCACACTGAAAAGGGAGAACCTGTATAACACAGGCCATAAAAGATAGTTGCCTAAAAAGTCCTCCGAGACAGAAAGCCAACCCCTGTAACAATTAATACCACATATTGATTACACCACTGCAAACTGCAATAAACATTGTTAAACTACAAATGATAGATTGTGCTATTATGTGTGTACAGGCTGAATTTTTAATATATCGGATAGCTCCCGTTGTGGATCTAATTAGGTGGTTTAAGTGTCCATTAATAATGGTCACATTAACTAGTGAGTCCAACTAAAGTCATGGACAGTAAGGATCCCCCGCGTCCACCCTTGTCAGCAAGAAGAGCGTCTGTGCCTCCTAAAGCAGATTAATATATCTATTCTGTTCCCTGATGAGTGGATAAACCTCTTGACATTTCTGCTGTAGGACACTGCTGCAGGTGCCTCAAATCCGCTTTTCTATGCCAGGTCCACCGGCCATGGGTTAAAATCCGTGATATAGAGAAAACGTAGAATTAAAAAAAAATGTCTTACTGCTTTGGCACACTTTAAATACATTAAAACAGACATACACTTATTTAAAAGCAGTTTTAAAGTTATTCCTCAGCACCTGTTGTCACTCTCTCACTGTCAAGAAATGGGATCCGATCGAATGGCATCGCTTTGAGGAAGCGAAAAGATGAGCTCGCTCACTTCTCCAAGCAAGAGGCAAAACGTTCTTGCCTCAAGCTGTTATTTGTTTCCTCACAGTTTATGAATAAAATTGTATAGTTCAACCAAACTTTAATCATGAACTATCTTAATGCAAACCATTAATGCAAAATGTACAGACTGTAACTGTTACTTTAATACACAATGAGCAGCAACTCATACAAACAGGGCATACAACAGGACTGCGTATATATTTTGTCCACTCCGTAGGGTCAACAATTACCAGAGTTTAGTTGGGGACCTTTTCTGCCTCTTCTTCATTTTGGTATTCTGAATTTTTTTTTTTTGTTAGTCTTAATACATGTATTCTTAACCTCCTTAGTGTCATTTTCTCTGTCCTTATGTTCAATGAGCAGGGCCAAATACAAGAAGGAAAACAAACGTAAGTGCCAACTCCTTTACTCGGGGAAGCCAAGTTAGCTATTTATATCAGTCGAAGAGACACACTGCGCTCTGGGCCTGACTTGAACACTGTGGCCTTGTGGAAGTGTAACTTGAAGGCGAGGATGACAAGACCACTGGGAACCTGACTACTTTTTTTGGACATAGAGGAGTGTGAAGGAATTCCATGTAGAGTCCCCCACAAAAAGAAGAGCTGAAGAGCTTCAGTGCTCAGTACAAGAACCACAATGTAGCTCGGTTTTCACTCTATTGTTGTTGTTGCAGCCACGGCAAGAGTGTGCAGACCCTGATGAGGTCACCCAGAGGACCATGTCTTCTTAACCCCCACCGTCCCGTCTTTGGCACTGACTGAGCTACTCGAACGAAGATGATCAAAGTGGCGACAAGGTCATCCGGAGCGCAGCCGCCGGACGCGGTGGACATCATCCGAAGCAAGAACACCCGCCGGGTGAGGCTCAATGTCGGGGGCCTCCTCCACGAAGTCCTGTGGAGGACACTGGACCGCCTGCCCCGCACGAGACTTGGCAAGCTGCGGGATTGCAACACCCACGACTCCATCATGGAGATCTGCGACGACTACAGCTTGGACAGCAACGAATACTTCTTCGACAGACATCCCGGAGCCTTCACGTCCATTTTGAACTTTTACCGCACGGGGAAGCTGCACATGATGGAGGAGATGTGCGCCCTGTCGTTCAGCCAAGAGCTGGACTTCTGGGGCATCGACGAGATCTACCTGGAGTCCTGCTGCCAGGCCCGGTACCACCAAAAGAAAGAGCAGATGAACGAGGAGCTCAAACGAGAGGCGGAGAACATGAGAGAGCGGGAAGGCGAGGAGTTTACCACCACGTGCTGTTCGGAGAAGAGGAAGAAACTTTGGGACCTCCTGGAGAAGCCCAGCTCATCCTTTGCTGCTAAGGTACAGTCGGAGTCAACCACATACGCAACACGTGCCCTTTTTGTTCAGCAAGGCAAGGCAGCTTTATTTCTATCGTGCATTTCATAAATAAGTTAACTCAATGTGCTTCACACAGTTACAAAACAGCATTTAAAGGCCAATGAACTGAAGACATTTCCAAAAAACAGAAGAATTTAAGACATTTTAAAATTAAGGAGAGGAGTAAAAAGTTGTTTACCAAAATTATTAAAAGAACACGCAGTGCAAGAGCATGATTTTGAAAAAGCTCATTATGAAAATGCTCTGAAAGACCCAAATCATAAGGTACTGGGGGAAAAAAGCATAGTTTTTAACCTGGATTTGAAATCATTTCCATTTGGGGCAAACTACAGTTCTGTTAGCATTTTATTCCATTTGCGTGCAGCATAACAGCTAAATGCTCATGCACCGTGTTTGCTTTGAATTCTAGTTTCCACAAATTGACTTGGGTCTGCTGACCTCAGAAACCCATCTGGGTTTACATTCAAAGAGTATTTCTTTTATGTATTCCGAATCTAAGCCATTCTGTCTATTTAAAGACCAGGAGCATAATTTTAAAATGTATTCTACAGCTGACTTGGAGCATATTTTATTACGACAGCTCTATCAAGATCCACAGTGTTATTGTTGTGGCAGTAGTTTGCTGTGGTGTAGAACTGTATAGCATCGTCATGAGAATTACACTTTTCATGTCAAGTGAAACCCTGCATGTTCATGCATTACCAATTGCAGAATTACACTTTTCATGTCAAGTGAAACCCTGCATTACCAATTGTGAATTCTCATATTTGTGGATTTTTATTTTATTTATTTTTGCTGAGAAACCATATTGAAATGAGTTGAGGAGCTTAATTTAGACACATGCTTTGCCACCATCTTGTGCCATCTTGGCTCCGAGAAACTATGTTGAAGTCAGTTGATGAGCTTTTTTTTTTTTTAGGCACAAGTAGTTCTTGATGCATCTAAAAGCGATTGTAAAGCTTTTTATGGGGGCGTCTAGGGACTACGTGCACTGGCACTCTGAAGCACTTCCACTCTTGCCAATGATCAGCCAATTAGTTTCCAGTTAGTTTCCTGCTCCATTCAAAATGGACAGGCAGAAAAACTCGAGTGCTTTAGCTGCTAGAAAGAATGAGTAAATATAACCCGAGGGATACTTTTAGGTTCCAGAAAACAGTGGGTGGCTGAAATGAGCATAGCTCTGTCCCTTTTCGCACTGCACTCCGTCACTATGTAGCAAAAGGTAAAAGTTTCAGTCACAAATATTTTTTTTTTTTTTTTTTTTTAATGGATGGTTTCTTCCCCTTTCACTTGTCTTCATCAAAACGCAAAGATTCTCAACTGGGATCCCCCAGAGCTCGGAAAGCAAACGACGATGGCTCTGTGTTTGTGACTAAAACCTTTTTTTCATGCTACAATGAATTTGATCCTTGCTAAAATGTTCGCTACATACCGTTTGTGTTCACAAGAACAACAAACCCGCGCTCTTTATATTTTGTTTCCACGGAGGACGAGGCCAGCAAAATGGTGTATTTGATATATTGATCATTAACTTTCTCTGTAACTTTCTCAAGGAAATGTCATCGAATGGCCATTATTTCTTCTGTCGGATGTCATTAGATGTATCAAATGAAGTGGCTGGTGAAAGGGATGATTTTCCGTCTTGTGAAATGAAGGTGTCTAATGTTAAGACAAAAAAAAAAGGAGGGGTGGGGTGCTGTATTTCAGTTTACATCTGGAGGCTATAAATCTCTGCGGTTTGACGAACAGTCTGACATTCCTTTTGCCCCAATTGGTGCTTTTCATCTGTTCCTTTGAGCTGCAGGAGGGAAAAGTAATGAGAAAAAAGAAGAAATGTTTCACTCAAAAGTGAAAAATGTTCCTCTAGGCGCAACTTATTCGGTTTAAAATGGGCTTTGGGAACTAATTTTGTGCTAAACATCATCAATAATGTCCACCAGCCGTCCTTTCCTGGGAGGGCAAGACAGCTTGCCTCTTTTCCCCTTTTGGAAGTCAATTAAAACTCTTTTATTAATGGTGCTTTTTTTTTTTTTTTTAGATGAATGTATGACAGCTTTTTATCATTTTTCATGATTGGATTTGTTAGCAACATGTGTGCACGCAACTCTGTGTTATTAATGAACGCTTGTTTTGTCATCGCATTTGACGATGCAGCGACTGACACCTTTTGTTTAATTGAATGTCACGTATTTATAGACGCGCACGTCTTCATTACGCCGACTTCCTTCCTATCCCCTACTCAATCATCCTGCTCATTAACACGCTCTCGGCCCACGCTCTGCAGCGCTTCACTGGGGATCAATGGACACGGTTATGCTTAATCGAGTATATGAAGCAGTTTTCAATTAAATGTGGATTCATTACGAGACCCCGCTGCAGATTACAAGTACATTGGCGGCTCGGGGAGTGTGGACGTTCACAGAGGTTGGCCTTTTCATTACTGTATTCCACATTCAGCAGGGAGTCTTACCGAGGAAGGTTTTTATCTATTCAGCGCAATACTCTTCGAGTCAGCCTGTCAGCGTTTGATTTATTTTATTTATTTTTTTAAACAGTCTCACTTGGATTGGTAGTTGGAAGGTGTATCATTGACTGCACCGCATTTTGAAACGTATCGGCAAGGCAGCGGGGCTTCTCAGCATTCCCGAAACAAGACACCGCGGTCAAAACAAGCCGAAAGGAAGCTTCAAACACCTCCGCGGACGGAGCTTCCTGCATAATTTATCCAGCTCATCTAGCCAGATAACCTACTCCATCCCTGACCTTGAATAGCTCCTAATTATGATTTCTTAAATAGATCAGGTTACATCAGAGACACTTGCTGTTCCTCAGATCTCCCCGGAGATGTTTTCAATTTTAGTTACAGAGCAGACTTGTAATTATTAGCACAGGTGTTTTGTGTCAGTTTAGTGAAACGACCGATAGCATGAACACAAGTTAGCTTGCTTTGCCAAGGAGAGTGCTAATAGTGAGATGCTAACTGCGAAGCCTGTTTGGAGATTTTTGAGTGAAAAAGACAGACAACAGTTTGTAAACTTATGTTAAATTATTAATTATTATCATTTTATGTTTGAGCATTATATTCTTTCATGTTAAGGTGACCTGAATTATATTCTGTTTAATAATTGCTTAAACATTTTTATGTTGCTCGCATCTGGCTGAAGGAAAGCAGGAAGTGTTGGAGTTGCCGGAAGAGGTGTTTTCGTTCGTACTGCGGTACAGACGTTGTCAAATAAAGCTGTGTTCAAATGATATCCATCTGAGATCAGGTTACATCAGAGACACTTGCTGTTCCTCAGATCTCCCCGGAGATGTTTTCAATTTTAGTTACAGAGCAGACTTGTAATTATTAGCACAGGTGTTTTGTGTCAGTTTAGTGAAACGACCGATAGCATGAACACAAGTTAGCTTGCTTTGCCAAGGAGAGTGCTAATAGTGAGATGCTAACTGTGAAGCCTGTTTGAAAAAGACAATTTTTGAGTGAAAAAGACAGACAACAGTTTGTAAGCTTATGTTAAATTATTAATTATTATCATTTTATGTTTGAGTATTATATTCTTTCATGTTAAGGTTACCTGAATTATATTCTGTTTAATAATTGCTTCAACATTTTTATGTTGCTAGCGTCTGATTGGCTGAAGGAAAGCAGGAAGTGTTGGAGTTGCCGGAAGAGGTGTTTTCGTTCGTACTGCGGTACAGACGTCAAATAAAGCTGTGTTCAAACGATATCCATCTGTCCTTTTGCCCATTCTTAACGTAGAGCCATCCATTCGAAATCTACGAACCCCTCAACTTACAAGTTTGACAGCAACTACCACTTATCATTTCAGCTTTTCATTGATGCGTACGGTGTGTGTATGTGTATATAAACTCCAAATATTAATTCATACACAATTTGTTCCAGTGAAAGTGCTGCCACAGTCTTTTGTATCAGTGTATTGTTCCTCATATCTGGGTCTCCCTTATTGCTTTGCTCAGGTGTCTTTTCAAAACTAGCTTGATTCCAGTGGCACTACCCAAATAAATATATGCTCGCATATTTGCTCTGCTGCCGTTCACAAAGATTTCCAATAAAAAGCCAGCGAGCGTGACCGAATATTCTTTGTCTTGTTTCATCGAAATGTTTGCATTGTGAATCCGCAGTTCATGTAGCTCATGACATGCTCAATGAGCCGAGCGGGGCCATGGTGTCATATTTTATTTTCCAGTAAGGATTAAAAAAAATGTTAAACTGAGGTTACCCAGTGGCCCATAAAGGTGATATTGTTTAATTGAAGTGTTGCAATGTTGAAACGACTTGTTCCCAAGCACTGATTCTGCCTCATTTATTTTTCAGCGCTGATGAAATTTTAATTGCCCATTAATAAGGCCTCACTTAATGCCAGGAAAAGAAAGACTGTGCGATGCAGCATGTATGTAATCCCACATATCTCCTCAAACCGATACAGTACAGTATATAAACTGACAGGAGCGCTCTCGCTTAGACAAGCCATTCTCACGCCAAAGCAGCATCAAAGGACAACGTGCATGGTCGCATGACTTCCAGCTTTGAAGTGTTGAGGCGTTATTGAATCGTTTTACGCCCACTTGAGTTTGCTGATCCACCGTGGACCCGCCCTCTAAATAATTCAACAAACAATATGGGCCTCAGGAAATCTTGCAGGTAATCACTGCATCAATAAAAGATAAGCTCTTGTTGATGCGGTACTGTACATGCTGTCAAAGTGTCTGTTATTATTACTTTATTTCTGAGCGGTGAGACATATATGGAATGCTTGGGACTGAGCACGTCTTGTTTGATTGCTCCCTCGAAATGAACACCATCCCAAAACTCACTTCTGGATGCAAGTACAGGCTCCGAATGGGCATTTTTCTCCATCGGACACTGAACGGAAAAGAACATTACTCTGCTGCGTGAGCTGTTCGTTGTGTTATTCATGAAAAAGAACACTTGGTACGCATGTGAGGGTGATCAAGTTTCGTTGGAAGTCTGAATACATTTAGAGCCTTTGAACAAGAACAATAAATGTCCTGCGGTCAAATGATCGACTATTTCTTGAACTTTTGAACTTATAGCCATAGCCACTCAAGTTCACTCAGGTTCGCTACTTCGTCCTTGTAGCGTCTTGAAAGGAGGTCAGAATAGGGAGTATGTGCTCCCTCCTACGAGCTTTTTTGAACTTATAGCCATAGCCACTCAAGTTCACTCAATCTTCCTGATAGATGTCTGTTATGCGCTCCTATTTGTTTGGAAAAAACACAACACGTCGAAACAAATAAATAGGAACTGAGGTAATGACCTGTAAACGATTGACTTTTACTTGCATGAAGAATGAGTGGTCTGTGGTGGTGCCTGGAGTAAGTGACCTGTAGCCCGGCTAATCACAGCTAGCAGAAAGACTACTATCATCTACCATTCGTTTTTTTCTTTCCCTGCAATGACTGTGATGTCGTCCAGCCAATGACTCAACTCAATTTTGTTTACAGAGCACTTTAAAACAACCACAGTTGCATAAAAAGTGCTGTACAAAAAGTCAAAATCTGACATATAAAAACAAAGAAAGTTAAAACAATAAATGAATCCCATAAAAACAAATAAACACAATTAAACATTTTTAAAAAAATGCAGTCTCATGCTGACTCAAAAGCCAAAGAATAAAAATGTCTTTTAAACATGGACAGAGAAGAGACTTGCCTATCGTTTACAAAAGCTTGATCCACTTTGTCCTTGTAGCGTCTTGAAATGAGGTCAGAATAGGTGGTATGTGCTCCCTCCTATGAGCTCCAGTTAGGAGGCAAGCTGCAGCATTTTGGACCAACTGGACACGCTTGAGGGAGGACTGACTCCCAAAAAGAGTGCATTACAGTAATCCAGCCGAGATGTAACGAAGTCATGGATTACTGTTTCGATGACTGCACATGAATTCAAAATAGCCACCATTTTTTGTTTCCCGTAATGATCAACATGTCCTGTATTGCAGTCAACGAATAAATAACTCACATCACCACCATCAGTGGTGCTTCCTGTCATGATTGGTGAATAGTCTGCTGAATGAAAGATAGAAGAGTGCCTGGTATAACCTAACATCAGTTGTGCTGCCTGTAATGACTTCAGGTGCAAGCCGTGCTTTTGATACTTGGACCTGAATCCACTTCTTAATACCACCATTGTGATGTTGCATTTATAGAAATCATGAATGCAAGTTTTGACTTCATGTTAACTGCTGATGCGAACGAAGAAGCTCAAGTTCTTATATAGTGGGGGAGGTTCGACTCATACTCAGTGACATACTTTGGCTCCGTTTTTGCCACACCCCCAAAAAAATCAGGAAAACTGAACTGATAAAAAAATTTTGAACGCGTGGAAAATGAATGAATTGAGGTCTCTGTCTTTGCATGTTTTCAAGCATAATATATTTTGAAATCCTTGTGTCTTAATTGCACTTTGTTGCAAAATCTAAAGTAGAGTTTAGTGAGTCTTTTGGAACTTTTTTTGAAGGATAACAATTCATATCTCCTCGAAGCCTAACAGCGCTCCCCTTTCACCTCACAGTCTTTGGACCGGAACAGGATCGCAAGCTCTAAAAACTGACATTCTTCACGTTAGCCAGGCTCGTTCTGCTAATTGCCGGAGAAGCTTCTCCCATCAGCGAGTCAGCCATGACTGCGGGGCAGTTTCCTGCACTTCTCACCGCACATCATATATGCCCGATTGACTGCACTTTGAGCACTTTGTACATTGTGTAGTCTGAGATGTGTTTGAAAAAAACCACTGCGTGCTGTTTGTTGCTGCCCATTCGGTCCGTGAGGCCCTTTGGGTGCGTGAACCCTTTTTGACGAGAATGGGGGGGGGAGAAATCGATGGCAAAGGCATCAAGTGGTAAGGCCATTAGCGTGCCTCTCGGATGTGTGACTTCCAACATGAGCGCCATCGCATGTAGCGCCGTGTCACAGAGATCCCAGCGTAACTGTACAGTCTCTGTGGCCGTGAGTAATACAGCAAAGCGCTTCCTCTCGCTAGCTTCCACTGTTAATAAGAAAGCATGGGACTAGCCAACAGGGTGTGCTTTATGAGCGGGTTGCCGGGCGACATCATCGCTTGCCTTGAAATAGCATCAATCAATGGCGTACCACTGACTCCCAGCCTGCCAGGCTGGTGGCTGGGCCATGTGTTTCGCCCAGCGGCTTTACACAGTTGTGAAAAGTAAGACGCGAGGCTCGCTCTTTCTCACTCTTTTGTCCTTCCTTCTCCTTGTCTTATAACTGAAGTAAACTCGTCGACAGTTCACCTCTCAGAGGGAGAGATGAGCATTTCATAAAATGACCTTGGTGGACAATGGGTGGATAACAATAAGGGCGGCCCGGTGGTCGACATGTTAGCATCTCGGTCTCACAGCGCAGAGGTCGTGGGTTCGATTCTGGCTTCGGCCTTCCTGTGTGGAGTTTGCATGTTCTCCCCGTGCCTGCGTGGGTTTTCTCTGGGTACTTCCGTTTCCTCCTACATTGCAAAAACATGTGTGACAGGTTAATGGAACGCTCTAAATTGTCCCGAGGTGTGAGCACGGATGGTTGTCCGTCAAAGTGTGCCCTGCGATTGGCTGGCAACCAGTTCCGGGTGTACCCCGCTTAATGCCAGCTGGGATAGGCTCCAGCACGCCCCGCGACACTTGTGAGGATAAACAGTTTAGAAAATGGAACAATGGATGAATGTATGGATTATAGCAATAATTATACATTTTCTTTAAAATATAATTAAGATCCAATCCAGATAGTGGTGTATTGACCATTGAGAGACACAAAACGAATTGGGTAATTCCCAATGCTTCAAATTTTAGGGCAGCTGCGGCATAAACCCAAAATACGTGGTGCTCTAATACATTTTTCAAGCATTCGTCGAACGTTTTTAATACAGAGTCTTTCCACATTGTGGCATTTAACAGCAGCCTTTTTTTTTTGCGCCCTGCTTTTCTTCTCATCATAATTGTGTGGCTGCAACTGAAAGCAATCAGCAGTGTGTATTGGCAAACGCACGGGCTAATGGAGCTGTGCACTAACCAGAGACATTAGCATTATTGATTGCAAGCATGCCTTTGATGGCGTTTGATCAGCGTGAAGAAACACACGAATGGAAAGTCACTTCAGGAAGAGCGGCTGCGCATCAATAAACACACTCACACACACCATCAAGTGCTACTCTGGACGATGACACAGTTACGTCGATTACTTTGTTAGCATCTGTCTTCATCGTCCGTCTTCCTACAACGACCATATTAAAAAAAAAAAAAAGTGTAGATTGCAGTGTAATTGTTGTTGGTTGGTTGCTACAAATGGCTGGTGACCTCTCACCCCTAAGTCATTACAAGCTCGCAAATATCCTTCCCCTCTAAATGACTTTTAAAGAGGCTGTATTTGGAGCATTATTGTACTAGCTACAAGTTGGCAACCGTTACCCGTCATAACCTGCGTTTGTTCCGCGGTTGCCATGGAGAGTGGTGATGTATAAACAATACAATACCTTATCATGTGAGGCAGCTGGGGCAACAACCCCCCCCCCACACACACACACACACAGGCGGAAAAGCATACCTTTCCCAGTGGTTTAATATCTGTTTTTGACAGACAACAAAAGCCGTGCTTTACTTTGAGCGGGATGTCTTATCTGACTTTACCTCTCGTGCACACACGTCGGTGCAGCTGTGAGTTCAGGCGGCTGGCATTTAAAAAGGTGAAGGTGTCAAACAAGACGAGGGGACGAAAGCCACGGCGGCTGTGCTGCGCTGCGCTGTGCAACTTCATTCATTATTTAGACCGGCCCGTCAGGGATAGAGCATCACTCAGGGAGATGTGGGGTGACAAGTGGTCAGTGGAAAGCGGAGGTTTCCACCCGGTCCACAAAAGCGATTGCACGATAAGGAATGTTAGCGTCACTCGGCAGTCTGTGGTTGAAAAGTTCATTTTCACAAAGGCGTTCTATTGCAGTCCACCCATTCCAAATCTTTCACTGAGTGACTGTGTGACATTCTTTGGACTTCTTCCCAAAACTGAGAATGTAAAACATGCTTTCAGGAGCTTGTCATCAGTCAGTGACAGCAGAACAAAAGCTTGGACATATTTACTCAGCCAAGGCAACACCTCACACATGAATTCTGCCAGTGGGAAAGTCAAAGAGTGGTGGTGTTTTTTTTTTTTTTAATTGTATCTGTCTGAAGACACCGGAGCTGCCTCCACTTGCCCTTCATCCTAGCAAGCTCCTCTCTCGGCACGATGTGCTCGCTTCAATTGAAATGTCTCGATGGATGACAGGCAAGGTCTACTCACTCACTCAAACACTTCTTCTCTCAGTCTGTATACACTTGGGTTTCCCAACATTAGTGAGTCAGAGCACTTATTTTACATTCGAAAACTCATACCGTGCACGACTAAACCGAAATGTATCTATTTTGCTCCAAAAATGACGACGATATCTTCACAGCGTTAAGGCCATGGTACTATTGCAGTAGTGTAAAAATGAAACAAACAAAAAAAAAATACAATTACAGTGGTACCTCGACTTACGAACGTCTCTTCATATGAAATTTTCAAGTTACGAAACAACTCAACGGGAATATATTGCCTCTTGTTACAAAATAAATTTCAAGATTTGAAAGGTAAAGAAACAGTCTGGGCTGCTACTCGCAGCTCCGAGTTTCCCGAATCTTCAGTTCACATTACTCCACATTGTTGCTTTAACAAACGCTGCTCTTTGATTAAGTGTCCCCATTCACATGAATGCGCTAGCCGTCAGACCGACAAGCAGTAATTACCTTCCGAACTTGATCCAGAACCTAATACCTGAAGTCCTACGGACGAACAGCCGACAAGTGCGTTCATTCAACGCCACACCGCCTCCGCCGCCACACATCAGACACGCTAGACGGCCTCAATCAAACCAAGCGTCGCGTTACGCTAGTTGCCAATATAGCGCCTTGCGTCACTTGAGCAATGGTGGCATCACGTACGCTATGGTCTACATGGCGTGCGCTTGCTGTTTCAGTGGGAGGGAGGTGTGAGCTTCCTTCTTCCGGTCTCCTCACCTCTAGTCATCAGCTCAGGGAGAAAAAAAAAAGCAGGCCGCCGTTTGCGGGCTAAAAGAGAGGAATTATACAGAGGAAGCACCACTGGGGAGTTCAGTTTGATTTCTGCATCAACCTGTCCGCCCACTACTTCGACTCACCAAAGAAGTGAATAACTTGGCCAAAGTGAGTCAATCAGTGGTGACAGAGCATGAAAAGACAAACACAAAGCAAGAGGCTTGTATGTTTGTTTGCAGTGAAACTCCCGTGGTATGCGTTACATAAATTTGCATGCTAGCAAAACCTATTCTCACCGATATGAGACAAATTTCACCTCGTCACATATAACAAATAGTGCTTTTTGACATCTTATGTCATCTTGATGTCAAAGAACTACGTTGAACTGAGTCGAGGAGGTACATTTCGACAAAATTTGTGCTTTGCCACCATCTTGTGGCATCTATACTATGCATTATCTTAAATTACAGTGTTTAGTGAAAACTGCAACAATTTTTACAGACAAGAGCAAAACTAATGAATTGTTCTTCAGTATTGAATAAGATGAGTTGAAGTAGAATTTGTTAAACGTATTTAGAAAGAAAAATCAAGTTTGGGGATGCTCAGTTTCTCTTGCGCAAAGTCTAGCACTAGCCGCTAAGCTACAAGGGAGGACTCCACCACGATGCGACATTGTTCTTTGGCCTTGGCAGTCCACTGAACACTCTTGTCATTGTGTGAATTATTGATGAGTTTTGGAGAAAAACTGTTCAAATCTCACCGTGAAGCCAAGTTGTTTTAATGAGACATGAAGCTGGCCATACTGATGAGGATGTTGCTCATCCCACCGAGGCACCTTATTGTGGCACAAAGTGCAGGCCAAACAGACTCCCTACCTTAACACTTCTTCCCCATGGGCCTTCTAAAAATAAATACAATTTCTCACCCATGTATACACACAAACACTGGCCTTTTCCTACCCTGCTTCTGGCTGTCTTTCAAACATACAGCCTATTATGCCCACCCTCGTTCTCCCCTGCCATTCTTAAATAGACGAATTAATCTTGATGGAATTTAATGAATCCTTTATGATGACAAGAACCTTTTTTGAATGAGCGACTTGCAATATTTTGAGCCACTTGTGGTGCTAAATGAGCCAAAATATCCCAGCACAACACATGGTTTTTGGCCATGAGGTTAAAAAAAAAACAAAAACAATCACTTCTGTTCAAAATGTTATTAAAATTATTTGCAGTATGATCAAGTGCACTCTCCAGTGATATCAATACTTCACTTAGTGTACCTTCACTAAATCATTTTCGTAAAGGACACATTTTAATAACACAACTTTAGTACTGCATTAAGCAGGCGTACATAATGTCTTGGCATCTATGCGGCATTTTAGGCCTGCGGTTAGAGAGTAGTGTCCAGTATAGCTAAAAAGTTCTTCCCGGGACTGCTTCAGTTGTTCATGAAGTGCTGCTGAGCTTTCATCTAACGGCCATTTGCGCTTCTCTTGATGGAACGCAGCAAATGGACTTCTGAAGTTTCTCAGAAGCACACATTTTACCACCAAAGAGTCAGCAGAAATGTTACACATCAGCTGCAGCTGCGAATTAAGTAGACCACTTGGCTCAAAATGAGAATAGATAATATCCTCTACATGGATAAAAAGAATCGTACAGTATATCCAGTATGAGTACGAGTGAGATAGTGAGACGTAATGTAGGGGAAAAGAGAAGCTCTTCTGGGTTGTCAGAATTTGCTTCAATCAACAAAAATACAGTACAGGTATAACAATTTTAACTTGATTTGTTTCCGTTTCTTCCAGCTTGTAATTCATTTTGACTCTGCATTTTTAACTCAACTCTGTTACCACTTTATTTTTTTATAAAGTACAATAAGTTGCCACATTCCTTATTGTTGTTGTTTTTTGGGGGAGGGGTGGGGGAGGGCTGGAACGGATTATTGGCATTTGCATTCATTGCAATGGGCAACGATGATTTGCAGTAAATGGAATGAATTAAAATTGTATCTCAAGTGTCCCTGTACACAATGTCTTTTGTGTAGCAGCTAACTTTGATGTCTTGCATTTTTTTTTTTTTTGCTAGTGTGCTCACTCTCAAACAACTAAAAGAGAATATGGCACTCCACTTGGCGGAGGTCTAGATTCCACTCAGTGCTATTCTTACTCAGATTTTTGGGGGATACAGCACATGTACTGGATCTCTGTGGATTGTGCAGGTGTACCTAATGAAGCGCCATACTGTGGCACTAACAGTTCTGACAGCGCAGCGCGAGTGAGATTGAGAGAATTTCAATCAGGTTCACACTAATCTCCAGACAGGAGCATCTCTTCTCCCCCTTCCGCTGTCAAAGGCCTCCCGCTGCTCTCATTTCTGCTTTGCCACCGCCCACCAGACGTCAGCGCGTCACCTTTCCTCTGTCTGCTTTGAGATATAGGCCACTGAGATAATAGGTATGTTGGCTTTCCTCTAAGCGGGCTGCAGTGGAGGAGAATAATAGTGGAGAGGCATTTAAAGCTGCTGAAAAGGTATCCTCCGTTCATATCGGTTCGTGTGATGACGTCAGCTTCTCGAGCTCCGTCAGTCAGCTCCGTCTTTCAGCGGGGGGAACACAACCTGAGACCGGATCGCTTGTAAAGTGAGCTCAGTGATGCACGTTGAAAGGGTTACTTTTAAGTCTGTGGGAAATTTGACCCTCGCGTCCGCACACACGTGCCTCTGTAGGCAGCTCAGGTGGGATAGTTTGGGAAGGGTAGCCGTGCAATGGTCTCATGAGAAAACAGCTTGACAGCTCTCTTGACATGCCTGCCAGGTTGTTTCTGCATGCGTGCGTGAAAGATAACTATGAAAGATAACTTCCTTGGCAGAGGTAATAAAGAACACAGCATGTCCAATTCAGAGCATTTGTCCAACAGAATGTAAGCCTTTTTGATCATCTCACTTGGTTTGAAACAGGACCGGGCTTTGACAGCTGGGACGTTTGCTCATTACTGTCTTTCAATCAAGATTCAGCATGGATCACATTCAGTACCAGACAGAAATCCTCGGGTGCTATCGCTTGGGAATATTGCCTCTGTCAATAAAGCAGGGCTAAGTCTGTAGGGATCTTCTTGATTTATTCCTTGTATTTTCGATTTCACACACTTGGATTTAAATTGAAAAGTGGTTATGGAAATTCTTGCGTAATAGCTCACTGTGAATAAATTCAGATTCAGATTCAGATTCAGATTCAGAAAACTTTATTCATCCCCATGGGGTAATTGGACTTAACAGGCACGCTTTGCACAAGATACAGTGCGAAGGGCCTGTCGGTAATCGCCGTAAGTACAGCGCCCCGAGATCTAAATGGTACACAAAATGCTAATGGTCAATGTTAGTTCATCTTTTGTTGACAGATTTGAACATAGATATCTACTTACTGGTCATGTGGTCAATGTTTGCCAACCTTTATTGAGCCAAGGTACATATTTGACACAAGCAAACTCTCACGGCACACCACCAAACAAAAACAAAGGAGAAGCGGCAGCAAAACAGGCCAGCACACACGTGCCTCTGTAGGCAGCTCAGGTGGGATAGTTTGGGAAGGGTAGCCGTGCAATGGTCTCATGAGAAAACAGCTTGACAGCTCTCTTGACATGCCTGCCAGGTTGTTTCTGCATGCGTGCGTGAAAGATAACTATGAAAGATAACTTCCTTGGCAGAGGTAATAAAGAACACAGCATGTCCAATTCAGAGCATTTGTCCAACAGAATGTAAGCCTTTTTGATCATCTCACTTGGTTTGAAACAGAACCGGGCTTTGACAGCTGGGACGTTTGCTCATTACTGTCTTTCAATCAAGATTCAGCATGGATCACATTCAGTACCAGACAGAAATCCTCGGGTGCTATCGCTTGGGAATATTGCCTCTGTCAATAAAGCAGGGCTAAGTCTGTAGGGATCTTCTTGATTTATTCCTTGTATTTTCGATTTCACACACTTGGATTTAAATTGAAAAGTGGTTATGGAAATTCTTGCGTAATAGCTCACTGTGAATAAATTCAGATTCAGATTCAGATTCAGATTCAGAAAACTTTATTCATCCCCATGGGGTAATTGGACTTAACAGGCACGCTTTGCACAAGATACAGTGCGAAGGGCCTGTCGGTAATCGCCGTAAGTACAGCGCCCCGAGATCTAAATGGTACACAAAATGCTAATGGTCAATGTTAGTTCATCTTTTGTTGACAGATTTGAACATAGATATCTACTTACTGGTCATGTGGTCAATGTTTGCCAACCTTTATTGAGCCAAGGTACATATTTGACACAAGCAAACTCTCACGGCACACCACCAAACAAAAACAAAGGAGAAGCGGCAGCAAAACAGGCCAAAATCCGGATGTAATGCACGGAAAACGACTAGTGGCATATCATTTGTTGCTTGACCAAATGTCAGAGTGTCGGAATAATTCTGTAATTGAGATTTGAACGTTTCTACAGACATGCGTGTTTCCTACTTGGGAAGAATGGAGTGTTACAATACGGGAGGTCACACAAGCGGTGGGATTATTGAGCAGAAATCTCCTTTGATTAGTATGCCAGCTCTGACGTCCACGTGTGGGGTTGCAGCAGCAGAACAGCAGGGCGCAGGCACATATCATGCTGCTGAGGCTCAATGTATGGAAAGAACATTTCTCTCTCTCTCTCTCTCTCTCTGCTGCTCTTCAATTTATCACCGAGGAAGGACAGCAGATGTACTTGCTTACGGGAGAGAAGGATTAGTAGCAAGAAAATAAACAGCACCAAATTGAAAACAAAGCTCTCACACTGCTTCCTTTCAGAAAAATGAGCGCAGTGGCCGCTCGGTGGATCAACAAATCAACTTTGAAGTGTTGTAGGGCCAACATGAAAAGAAGCTCATTGTGAAACTATTTGGGATCTTAAATGGTCATTTAGCTACAAACAAGAGTACACGCTGTTTAATTTATTGTCATAATTTGGCTTCTTATTGATAGAGACTCTCTGCAGTTTGTTAGTGGTAAGGCATGTTTCAGAATAGAGGAATTTCTTGGATGCTTTTTCCTGGTCATGGCACACTTAAGCATGGCCTCTTCATGGTGGAGAGCATCAGTTGTCTATTAGGGGTAAGGCACCTGTTTGAGTGGAATCCACGACGTATTTGAGAAAGTACAGTCCCATTTGCAGGTGCAGCAAAGTAGATCAATAGAATTATTTGGATTTTTTTTTTCTCCCATATGTTTTTTGTCATAAAAACATATGATTGTTCCCAGTTGTATCTGGCATCTCTTTAGGGTAAGGTACGTATTTGAGTGGAGTCCGCTATTTGACAAAAGAAAAGTTAAAATCAACAGTATTGCTTGGATTATTTCTCCAGGTCACATATATATTGTAGATAATTTTAATTTTTTTATTTTTTTTACGGCCACATGTCGGCTTGAGGAGAACATTGTGGTCTCGAGCAAGGTTCTGGTGGCATGTGTTCAAATGTGGCGTGAGTGTGTCCATGTATGGCAGCGATTGGCTGCAGACGTGCTTGACTGTCAGCCGGTTTACACCAGCCTGAATGGATAGAAGCACTGTGCACAGCGTCAGGCTCCAGCCTGGCATGTGTTTCAGTGTTTTTATGGTTCTCCTCATGGCGGCTTCTTTACTTGCATGTGATGCTTGGCAAACTGACTCATTATTATTATTAGACAACTGTATATTTAGCCCTGGCACAATGAAATTGGACTATATTACATTCTTCCAACAGCAAATGTCCTTCTCGCTGCTTCTTTTTCCGGACTCAGATGATTATGTTCGACTGTTCAACTCTCCCCTGAGGTAATTTAGGGTTTTGTTCCACCTGCAAATTACTGCCAGTGTCATTCCCACTTTATACAACTGGCATGTTTGATCATTCCACACTGGAGCTCAGCACTTTAGCTGGAAAAGACTGCAGAGTGGGTGCACTCTGGTCATCTGCCAATAAATTTTTTATTCATCTTTCAACCACCCAACCTGTCACACCGAATGCTGACAAAGCATTTTTTTTAAATATCAAAAGCTCTTTAAGTCTCAGTTGTTATTTAGTGTTGTGGAAATCACCATTTACTGACAGTGAAACTGCCTGTGTATACATTGTTTCATCATGAAATCAAATCCATATTAATCATGCCATTTCCATCAGTTTGTGCTTGTAAGCGGTGTGCGTCCCTCCAATAAAAGACAGTGTGTGTGTGTGTGTGTGTGTGTGTGTGTGTGTGTGTGTGTGTGTGTGTGTGTGTGTGTGTGTGTGTGTGTGCTATCAGAAACAATCCGAAATTCAAAACAAAAGATAAAACTGAAGTGCAGTATTTATAGTTCAAACTGGACTAAGTTACATGAAAGTACTTTTCAAGTCTTCCTCTGCTACTACGCTCCAAGGTGTCAAAAATAAAAAAAAACCTAAACCGGGTTATTCGACTGTAAAAGTGGTAAAAGTGAGCCTCAAACAGAGAATAGGAGGCAATTTGACAGACGAGACTGTTAGTGACATTTAGAAACTGACAAGTCCAAATGCTAAATTGGCTCCCTGAAGCCAGAGGAAATTGCACTGACGAGTGTTCGTGTGTGTGT
>NW_017805625.1:4595015-4701490 GCF_001891065.2 Hippocampus comes | reverse complement strand
GTGTGTGTGTGTGTGTGTGTGTGTGTGTGTGTGTGTGTGTGTGTGTCACCACGGTATCTCCTCTGCGAGTGCTTCACTTGTCACCGCCTTCTGTAGCTGCCTGTGCCCTGTTTCTGTGAATGCTTTGCTGCTGCACTTCGTTGGCAAATGCTAAACAACCTCCCATTGCCATGGAAACTATCAGCTGAGCTACACCGCAGCCTCCCCATGAGAATGGTGTGTGTTATGTATGCGTGCCTATATGTAACATGTGAACCTCGCTTTGTTTGTGTTATTTATGCCACTGCCATCATATGCGCCCTCACTTTTTATAAGCACGATGATGCTGTGTTCAGAATTCACCGATCACGTTCAAATTCAAGTAAAATGGGAGCCAACACACACCTGCTACCATTTATTATGCCTCTGGTTCACCCCGCAAATACATTGCAGGTGTTCTAGTAGGCTTTTCTGACATTTTCTTTTTCCTGCTTCCTTGCACCAAACGTACCTTTCAGAATTACGGTCAAAAAGTTCTTCGTGCATCCATTGGACCATAACGACATTTCCCAAACAAATATTGGGAAAATACGATTTGTTTGTTAGATTTCACATCACCTTCAAAATAAGGCCGTCATTCATTCATATTGTGTGTGGTAATGTTCCCAAGTGTACTGCAGTGGACAGCATCTAAGAAAATAAAATGTGACGCTCCGTCATCGTGTCCATGCATCGTTACAGACAGCATATGGTCAGTGACATAGTCCATATCAAAATGTCCATTCAAATTTGAGATGTCATATACGTTTTAGTGAGTTCAGCCTCCACCATTTTGCTTTTGATTTGTGTTCCTGCCAGCTCACAGTGAACGGCCGTCTTTAAAGGTCAGATCCCTCTCACCTGCTCTTGTCTTACATGCGCATTTCATTGGAAGTAATTCGGGCGAAAATACTGGAGCATATCTTTTTAGTGTTTCATTGAGGTGTGTCATTTAAAAAAAAAAAAAAAAGTCACTCTTTTATGTCTTTGAGTGGCTCTGCACCTCAGCTGCATACATTAATCGCTATGCTGTGTCTCTCTGCATTTTGCATCAGTGACCTCGCTTCACCACGCGGGCTTTCTCAGAGTGCAGTGGCCCCCAGGGCCGGCCACTCACTTGTGCAGCAATGATCTGGACATGCAGCGATACAGTGGTGTGACATTGATGGTGAAGACGCAATGTACTCTCACACGTGCGCACACACATACATGAGAGAAGATGTCCTCGGTGGTCAGGCGGGTTCCTCGGCCTGCCCTTCCACTCCTACTGAATCATTCAGGAGTGGGCTTGAGAACACAGCAGTTTTTTGTTTTTTGTTTTTTTTTTTACTTCTGCAAGATAAAAAAATAGATGGTTTCATGTTACACTCGACATAGTACGTGTTCGTATGGAACAGGATATTTCGACAGTGGATTTGACTAATGTACTCTATTCACCATGCCGAGAAATAGTGAAGCGAGGCAGGAAAGACGTTATGTTCTTGGCTATTTTCTTTTGCCTCTGATCAGCGATGACCGCATTCAGGGCAAGGGGCAAGTGCCCCACAGGGACCAGCGCCGGACCATAACACATGTTCCACACGTTTGTCACAGATTTTCAGTCATTGGCCTTTCAGCAGTCAATATTTAATTCTGCCAACCAACAAGTGGAAGCAACCAGGAAGATGAATTCACGCCATTCTGTTGACCTATTTTGTTTCACTAGCATTTATATTTGTGATGGAGTTTTATTTCATAAATTACACACCTCCGTCTTACAGTCTGTTGAAAGAGAAATTGAAAACATAAAAAAACGCAGCCGACAATTTTGTTGGCTTGTATGTCTGAGTGGTTGATACCTCTGCTATTTGATTTTATTTTTTTCAAACAAATGATCCTAAATTCTTTGGAGTCTGCCTCTCTGCGGAGGAGACGCAGCGGAAAGCTTTTAGAGCGACCATTTTTGTGCTTGCATGTTGCGACTGCTCGTTAGAAAACTCTGATTGGAGTGCAGTTCATCACCATCTGGCTGCGGGTGCCTCACTGGTCTCTAATCATTGCTTAATAGAGGAGCATCCAACACACACACACACACACACACACACACACACACACGCACACACACACACACACACACACACACACACGCACACACGCACACACGAACGCACGCACACTAATGTAAAGCATTAGCGAGAGAGAAAGAAGAGATGCAGAATGGACGCTGTCAGACCCTCATTGAGACAGAACTGTAACTACAACATAGTGAATTGGTTGTCATGGCGACAGTGAGTGTGGCGGGTCTCAGCATGCTGGGGCCAGTTCAGTTGATTTGACTTGTCTACAACACAGCACAGTAGTAGTGAGCACAAAAACCCAGTCATATCGTCAATAGTCAACAATTTAGCATCATTTTAAAAAAAATATTTCTTTAGCGAGAATGTGATGACTTTGTGATGATGTTTATTAATGCTAAATTTGAGAGGAAATTAACAATTGGTTTGAACAGGGTGAATTACTGCCCCACCCCCCAAAAATAAAGAATAAAAAAAAAAAATATATATATATATTTTTTTTTTTTTTTACTTTGACTCCATCAGATGAGCCCAGGAGAGGTTAAATAACGAAGTTGCATATTTTGATTTTATTTATTGATTTATTCATTGCATACGGCGAGCCTTTTTTTATGATTATTTTTTTGTTACATATGGCTAGCCATGACATCTCCTGAACAGAAGATGAGTTGCACTGTTTGTTGTGTTGTACCAGCTTGACGTTGAGCAAGCCAAATTAACTAATGTGGTCTGTGTCAGAACCCTGCTAATTGCCTCGTCGTATTATGTAATTGAATTTATGGCCATTTCTGAACCGAAGTCGAGGAAAAAGGCCTAATGTGGTTTGAAAGCTATTTCTTCTTATCATGAGAAAATGTTGGTCATCAAAATTGTATTAATTGGAATCGCAGCTAAACTGATAACCTGGTCACCAATTTCAACTCCCCAGTTGAAATGTCATCCCTTGTTGGATCTTAAGCCAAAATTCTGGGTTAAATCCTCAACCCAACAAACAATGCGAAATGTAATTAGGAAAGACTTGTCAAATCGTGTAGTTCAAGTCAAAGTCAAGTTGGATCCTTCAAAAATCTCAGCCGAGTAAGTCTTCTACCAAGTCATGTGATTCGAGTTCCCCGCCTATGCGGCCTTCTTTAATCTGTCAAATGAGAGCTGATTCATATTCATCACGATTGCGCCAAAGATAACCTCACCTTGCTATCACAGCGTGAGGAGCGCTTCTTCCATTACGCGCGTCCCTGCCTGCTCACATAGCTATCTCTGCGCCGTGGACATTTAATCTTGTCACAGGAAAGCACGTGACATCTGTGCTCTTTATGATAAACAGCAAAGCAGGACCGCCGCGCCACCGGAGACGAATTGCGTGAACGTTAATTAGCCGTTAGCAGACACCGGAGCCGCATGATGCTTCTTGTTGCTATTGAACTTCAGCTAGGGAGCATGTGATGAGGTGACCCGTGTAAACAGCAGGCCCGCATTTGTAATAAAACCGAACAACTTTTCATTGGGCAATATAGTCTTGTGCTACAGCGCCCACTCAATCAGTGATTGTCGAAAATCACTTTCTCTCACTGCGGTCGTGAACTTTGTTGTTGGTAATCTTTGAGCGCTGCTGTTGGCTTTCTAATCTGTTGCACACTGAAATTAAACTGGAAATGATGGAAGATCGAATTAGTTGTGCACCCTAAAGCCGGCGGTTGTCTCCACTTGGGCAATGATGATGATTATTATTAATATGAGTATTTGGACAAATAGTAATAATCTTAACAGGCCTACTTTCCATCAACCTGTGAACATCACGTGGTACCTCTAAGGTTGAACACATATACATGCCAAGGTTATGATCATTTATGAACCATAAAAACAGTTTTAGAAAAGAAAACAAAAACGAAAATTGTAAAAATATTTTCATGAACAAAAAGTAAAAACTAAGATGCTTTTAAAGAAATGAAAACTAACTGAAACTGGTTTATAATACTAGCTAAAAGTATAATTATAGCAAAAATGTTTTTGTCTTCATCAATTAATATGATATGTGAGTTTTTTTTATGTATTTATTTTGGTATTGCTATATGTCCATACAAAAGACGGAACGTTAAACAGTCGTTTGAGAATTGTAGTTTGCTTTCCTGTATTGTGACCTTTTTATTTTAAACTTGACAAATACTCCATATATTAAAATAATGATAATAATTTATGAATACTACAATGAATAAAAACTAAAGTTAAGCATTTTCAAAAATAAATAAAAGCTAACAAAGCTGCTTTAAAAGCAAATTAAACCTAACTGATTAAAAAAAAAAACAAAAGTCAAAACGAAATAAAAGCTAACTACAATGAAAAATCCACTATTATACTTTTAGACTATTATAAGGCTGATACAGTCACACATGTATATACATATGTAGAGTGGGAACCCGTGCAAAGTGAACCGTATTAGAAATCAAAGGCAGATGGCCATCCTGACTCATCTTTCGCTCAAAGCGTCTTCCTGTTGGGGACTTTTTCTGGCCACTGCGCTTACTCATGTGAGATTTGTTGGTCCTGCTGTTGTTGTCATTTGGGGCTTCATAAACAAAACTGGGCTCAATTAAAAATGAATCGTTAAAGATTTCCAAGTAGAACACTGCCAAATGCTGCAATTTGGACAGATTTAATGGTGACTCATCACTTGCGCTCCCTTGGTTTCCAACACTCCTGTCGCTTCCAGGCTGAGACCGAAGACCATAGCAACAAGACAGCTGCAAGTTGACACTTAGACGAACAAAGACACAGTACATTTTTAGCGGGGCTCAGCCGATATGGATTTTTTTTTTAAATTCCAATTCCAATATCTGGCAGGAAAAATAATCCAATAACCAATTGATCGTTTGACTGTTTTACAATACTTTGTCCTATCGGATTTGTTTCCGGAGGAGAAGTACACGAAAAAGAATAAACTGATTAAATTAGCTTGAGATTTAGATCATAAATGTATGCGTTAAGGAGCATAATGAGTGAAGTTACTTGCAAAACATGATTTATGCAAGATGCCCTTTAAGCATGATATAAACTTTACCAAAATATACACATATATGCGGAACGGAATAATGAATAAAGGTTATTAAATTATGACGGAAGTGACTCAACAGCGCACAGTATGGCACCTGCTTCCCGCCGTAGCCTCGGGCAGACCTACAAGGTGAGTCTCATCTCGTTAATGGTCCCCACTAATTATCAATTTTCTAAGAATATTTCACTCGGTTTTTCTTTTTCTACTGTGTGGTGTGCTCAATTACTTCTCTGATTTGTTACAAGCCCACATTTATTTGTGTGTTGTTATTTAAAATACGTGTTGTCGAGTGAGAGTTTTTCCACATTGAGTTGATAGCAAGTGCTTGTTTGTTGTGCAGTAATGTCAGAGACCCAATGCGGCTTCACCAACGCTGCCGCCATAATGTGTTGCAGGTAATGTTCGTTTCTTTTCAGTTTTGTTGTACATAGTGGTTCGTGTCGTTTTTCATGTAGTCGCTTGTGTAACTGGTGTGTGCTCGCAGTTCGTCGGGGCCGCCATTATTGTTCAATGCGCAGCGGTTTCCGTTGCGTGTGATGTGTTTAATGACATCTTGTAAATAATAGTGATTGTGTTCTTTTTTTTTTTTTAACTTTTTATCGTTACTATACGATCACCCACGTTGTGTATTTTTTTTTCTTATGCACAATGTTTTGTTAGAGATAGAAATACCCTGCATTTTATTAATATTTTCAAAAAGCCAAATATGGGCAGGTTAATTAATCGGTCTGGCTCTATTATGTAGTAAATCATTTTCAGACCAATTAATGGCAAATGGAAATTTCCCTCACAATGGTTGGGAATCACTGATCGAAACTCATCTAAGGTTCTTTTCACAGAATATTTTTAGATTCACAGTATCCTCACAAAATCATACACACAGACACCCTGACACCTCATCGTTTTAACACCACCTTCACACTTGTAAGAGGACACATGGTGCGCATGGTGTGCGCAGCCTGCAGCTCAGTCATCCATCTCCTTCATCTCCTCGTCACCTCTTGAGGCACACGAGGATGACAGTGCCCCATAGTTGTGTGCGGGACAGAAAGGTGTGCCGGCCAAGGTGAAAATGATGCCAGTGAAGAGGAGGAGGGTGCATCTGTGTGGGTCACTGGAGCGCTTGTCCATTAGGGACATGCTGAAGAACACTGTGTCTTCAGGTTGGAAACAGTAAAGTTTCTGGAGCGATTCAGAAAATGAAATCGGAAAATGATATTGCTCTTCAGGCGTATTGGGGAGCCTTAACCCTTTCAGGGACAGCGGTTACTACAGTGGATAGCTTATCAGGTTACGGGGTGTCATTATCGGTGTATGAAAGCGTTAAAAAAAAAGAGTTGTGTGATCTTTATATCACTGCACTAATTTTAAGATTTCCTTTATTTCTTCTTTGTATGATGTTCACAGCTCATTTTCCATTATGTGGTGAGAAATAAATCATACAAACTCCCATTCTTTTGTCCACCCATCAGAAATGAATGCTCTGCTCGTGATTACATGGCACCTCTAGGCAAAAAACAAAAAAAAATCCTTGATACTCTCCCCTATCTATAGGCAAGTCCAAATATATCCATAAGTTATATGAATCCATTTTCTTCCTTCATTCAGCGAAGCATCTTGCAGTACTTTGCATCATTTCCAGCCAGAAGCTACCTGAACAAATACCATTTGGCCAAAGGTATGAATAATTTTGGACTTAACCACACGTTCTTTTCGGTGTCCTGCCAATTTGTCACAATAATAATGCATTTCGGATAATAGTCCTTGCCGTGAGGGTTACATTTTGCATGACGGGATAATACCATCCTTAATCCTGTCGCGGCATTATAGAAAAACAGAACTGAGTTGGTTGCGTTTTATTGCACGGTAGGCCTTGAGTGGAACTTTCCAAGAAGGAGATTAGAACACCAGGCGGAGGTGTGTGATCAAACGGCAACTACCATTTTATCAGGCGAAGCCTGTTGTGTACCGGTGGCATAATTACATCTGTGCTTCCTGCTGCTGCCTTAAAAAAAAAAAGAAAAACACAATTTTCCAGAGGGGGAACTCCCTCTCAAGCAGTCAGCCTTCCACTGGGACAAAGGTCAGCCATTTATTGGTAGAGCACAAAAAGATGCGGCACAATAAGGGGCTTAGACACGCCACCTTGCACTCAACAGAAAATAAAGTAGGCGAGCCACAAAGTGATTTCATCCTTTCATTGATTGCGCAAAGTGTGACTCCAGAGCAGACATGAATCAGCGTTTCACGCGGCGTGACGCAATGGAAAACCCAAAAGGCAACAATAAGATTTGTCTTTGTTCATCATCTTGCGGCACCGTTGTCATTGTGTTGTTTACGCGTGTGCAATCTTTGGTTGGCTTTATCTCAACAACACAATCTGAGTCACCTTCTTTGATTATTAATTTCTGTTCATTTCTCACAATCACCAAAGGGAAAACTATAAATATATCAATCTAATATTTCATGCGATAAAAACTGTAAAACTTAGTGCTGATCTTGATAAAAGTTTGAATTAAGTAGAGCAGAACTTTGCAGGCGGAAATTGGTCTGAAAAGCTGCAGCTGCCACAGAAATGCAGAGTAATGTGCTGGTTCATTTTGCTCTTGATTATAATTACCTCCACCAAGGACATTATAGTTTCATCAAAGTTTTGTTTGTTAGCTGCAAGACTAAAACACAAGGCGCCTCGGTAATTTTAATCACAACGGAAATGAGCCAAGACAAGAACACATAACGCTGTGATCCTTCAGTTTGTTATACCATTTGTGAGATCATTCGACACTTGACTTAATTCCTCAGAGTGTAAAGCACATATTCATAAATATTAATAACAAAACGTGCACGGCGCTAGAGAATTTGATGCTGAAATTAGGATTGTGCAGCCTTGCAAGTGGCCTCGCTTTAACATTTGCGGACCAACGTGAATTGGATGACTGAGAAGCTACACAGACCTTCATTTCTTGAGAATAAAAGACTCTTCAATATTATACGCCCCTTGAAAATTGCCCTTCAAATGCATTTTTTTTTTTTCTCGGTACTCATGCATATACACTGATCGTCTCCAAAGATGACCAAGCCTTGGAAAAATGCAAATGTGGTCTCAAAAGACTTGTTTTGTGAAATACTCCGACTTTCTTGCCATCTAAGGAACCCACAAAACACGACATTCTACTTTGCCATGTTGTCATGAATCTTGGTTAGCAGCGAAAATGTATGTCAACTACCTTTGAGCCAAATAAACAAATCTTATGAGTGAAGAGAATCGGGTTCAGCATTTTTCAGAGTAATTAAGGCCCAAACGTAGAAGTCCCAATACTCCCTTATGAATAAAAGTGTGGCCAACCAATGAGTTGCTCTGTCGGCCAGAACAGGCCATACTACTCGAGAGTATAATTTGCAGTGGCGAGCGGACACCTTACACAAATGAACCTTCAGAGAGGGCTCTTGATGGTGTATGAAAGCCGACGAGGAAGGTGAGATGGAGGAGGAGAGGTTATTGTTTGGAAAGGTTATCTGCCATTTTCGTACTTTGCTACGACGGTGATTAGCGTCTTCTTTTTCAAACCAGCTTGAGAGTCACTGGACTACTGTTGAATGACAAAAAGGGAAAATGGAGAACGAGATAATGCGGATCCTAATGTGAGGCGTCATCCTGCCGTGTTCTCTGCATATTATCCTCTCCTCGTTTGTCCATCTCTTTTTCCATCACACGTGTAATGAAAGCAAAGAGAACACAAGGCCTGCTCACTTACACCTTTTTCCAGGACACGATATCTGGTGGGAGGATATTAAATATTAACTCTCCACAGCCGCCAGGGCAATGCTTAGCTCGGTAAATGAGCACGGGCGGGAACGTTGCTGTGTGTTTGTCGTTTATTATTAGCGTCGGCGGGAGATCTAACCACAGTTTATGCAAACAGGAAGCAAGGCAGGATTTCCCTGTGTCTGAATTGGTCATCATCAAAATCTAATTAGTTAGCTAACTAGCTAAGTAACACAAGACACAGTAGCCTGATGGCCTTCAGTATTTGTCGCACTTTTCTCAGATTTGTGGTTCGAATCTCGACACGGGCCCTGTGCTTGCGTGGGTTTTCTCACCCAGTCTTCCTATCCACTTCCCAAAAACATGAATGTTAAGTTAAATGAAGACTCTAAATTGTCCCTAAATGTATATGAATGTGAATGTTAGTCTCTTTGTGCCCTGCGGTTGGTTGGCAACCAGACCACTGTGTCCACTGCGTCTGCAAAGTCAGCACGAATAGGCCGCAGCACACCCGTGAACCTAATTGACCCTCAAGCACTGCAGGAAAGAGATGGATGGATGAAGTCATGGAAGATGGAGTACTACAGATCCACAAGTTAAAGGGGTCAAAATGCTTCATGTGTGCTGTGTTGGTCATCTCGAGTACACCACACACTGTAGGAGCACACACAATGGTGTTTTGTTTTTTTTTTCTCTCATCGTGAAGGTCTCTTGCAAATGAAAAATCAGGTAAGATGTAGGGCAATGGCGTGTCCGTACCTTGCTTAAAGTTCCGACGAAAAAGGGTGCTATTTTCATTTAAAATAATTTATTTTTACCTCTGGGATTCCTTGCCGCATTCGAGCCAACGGCAGAACCCAGGGTGTGGGTGTGTGTGTGTGTTTTTTGGGTTTTTTTGCTTTTGGAAGTTTTATCCGTCTTCTGTCGTAGCAGCTAGCTAGTGCTAAGCTAACCTGGGATGGTTCATCTCTCCGGTCAAATGTCCAAACCTGCAAACTCCATTCGTGCCAGGACAGCGTGAGAGGCCAACAGCAAAGTAACGATGAAGCCATTGATACACTGGCTAGGTGGGATTTATTGACTAACTATTGAACAGTTTTCATGACCCAGCTAAACATTCTGACATTTTTGGGTGTCAACAGCATGCGTTAATTGATTCCCACTCTGAAAATTCATATTCAGCGTTCGTTTTTAACAGTCACTTCACGTGTCAATTCGACTCACCACCCATTCGTTGCACAGCCCTTTAGGATTTAGAAACAAATCTCCGAAATCAGTAGGGCATTGAAGATATAGCGACAATAGCATTATCAGCTCATCAAAAGTGAGCACTATCATCTTAGCAAAGTCAGAGTTTGTACTGTATTGAAGTATGTGGTGAATGAAAAGCTATTTCCTCATTTACACCGACGCCAACAATCACACACAGGTGCTATTGCCTCACTGAGAATATTCACAACTAAGGCAAAGTGCAGGGTGTGCCTCATTCCCACTTTTTCATAACATGAGACACCACGTTGAGTCTGGTCTCTATCTGCATCTCACTGGTGTCATCACGTCTCTATCACATCTCCTGCCAGCATGGGGGCAACAAAGCGGGCGGGGATGGAAAAGGTTGAATGTTCAGGTGTTTTATCGCCCGTCATGCTCGGTCTGTTCTCTGCACAAAACACGCCCTCTGTTCAGTTTTGCCGTTGTCATTTGTAGTCAGCGTGATTAATTAGCTTGACGGCCTGGTCCGTGCGTTCAGCTTGATTAAAGCCGATGTGGGTGAGCGAGCGTTACACTACACAACCCATACTGGGGGAATGGGGAGGTGGCTCGGTTGTTTGTTGTGGTTGTTTCTCCCTTAGAAATACTCCATGCTGTATTCTTTAGGGGTTTTCAGGGTTTGGATTTCCCCAGCAGCACATATTGCCCACAGTGATGACTCCGAGTCTGGCCTGTCACCTTTCGGGATGCTGTTCATGTATCACGTTGACTTGTTTTACTCCCTCGGGTGTGATTATTCAGTGCCTAGAAAGCCACTTCTAATGAGTCAAATGTGAGCCTTTTCATCCATCACTCTTTCTCTTGGGGGCCAAAGCGAACTATTTTCAGGCAATGTCCTGCTCGAGTTTAAATGCTGCCCTGGCCCTTTGATGGCTGTTGGAGTTCCCTGAGTCTTTATCCAATCCCGCAAGGTATCGCTCTGTTTTTAGGCCCAGTCCCTGCAAAGGACAAGGTGGGTGTGAAAGGATTCACCTGTCAAGTTTCATTAAAGTGTGTCAGTGTTAATGAGCGGAAATAATCCCGCCCGTCGCAGCCATCCACAGTGACCTTGTACTGGATCTCACAGATTGAGGACTAATGGGCGTGGCATACATCGCCTCTATAACCTGCTTAACCTCTGGCGCTGTGACCAGACCCTATTGTCCTCAGGAGATTAGATCATAACAAGATGACTGAAAGGTTTCCACGACTCGTTTTTGAAACATTTTGGGAATAGTATTGCTACCACTCTGACAGGTTTTCCCAAACCTTTTGAGCTCAAGATCTAAATTTGAAAGTTTGATTCCTCCAAGACCCACACAAGTACATCATGTATTGTCATAATTTCAACATGTACGTAACACAAGAGGGAGTGATGTTATACTGTATATTATTGCAGCTGTGATTCAGTGGTAGGCACAAGGCCGCAGTACAACACTTCTAATTTAGTGGTTCACAGTAATAATTTATTTAATCATTTGGCTCCACCAACATAAATGGTACACACAGTGGCGTTAGCCGCAGAGGTAGCCGTTAGCACGATATGCTAACTAGCTAAAGCGTCAGCATTAACCCATACAAAAATATGAAAGAATTTAAGGTTTATGTAACTCTGTCTCTTTAATACCGCGAGTTGGCTGATTAGTCCACTATATGTCAAGTAACATTATCCTAATTCATCATTTAGTGGGCACGCCACGACAGGCATAAATTACACAACGTAATCCAGAAAAGCAAAATGAAGCCTACTGATGACTGTGCCTTTTTGTGCCCAGAAAATGTCTAGCCCAGAGCACGGTCTAATTCAGAGCATGGGTGGAGTTTTCTTTTTTTTTCTTTTTTCTTTTCGTGTTTTCGTAAATTTATGCCTTTAGAAATGGCTGTTTGCACCGTTGTGAGTGTGAACACAGCCCACTACACGCGTTCAAAGTACGTTCATGAGGAAATGCAAACTGATCTCCACTTTCGGATGATGTAAGGTTGGCCTCTGCGAAGAGAGCATGCGCCACTGTCTGAGTACTTTATAAATGCTTCTTTACAGTCTAGTAGTAAAGTAGTGGCAACAGTTTCTGTCAGACAATTCCAGTGAAATATTGTACATTATGCAATACGTTTGAAGACAAATTAGTATCCCATTTTCCTCCTCGCTCACTAACTTCGTCCTTGAGTGCTCCTCTCTGCTAAAGAGCAAAAATACAGTATATGTGTAGGTGCCCAAGAGACAACGTTAGCTTTTTCCGTATTTCTTTTGAAATGCAGACGTCGGGTTTGATCAATGCTTTGGAGAAAGAACTTAAATAGGTCATGAAGTGATAAATTACTTTTTTAGATGCCCTCTCAAATGGGAGTGACTGACACAAGTGCAGTTCAAAGTGTGGAATGTAGTTCGCCATATGTTCCAGCTTCTTCTTGTGACATTGTTTAACTTTGTATTTGCATGCCATTGGAGAGTTCATTATCAGACATGATGCGCAACTTGGCTCGACAATACAGTACTTGTTTGTTTCGTGTTGGTGATTTGGCTTTGAAAATGTAAGCTTGTCGAGCGCTGGTTCAAGGTTTTGAGAAGGACAAGCTGAACGTAACGCAGACGGCAGGTAACAGCTGAGATGTTGTTTTTTTAACCCATTTTTTTATTATGACCTTGCATTTTGTGTGCAGTGCCCAATATGACATTTGAATTCAGACATTTCATCAGATCTGTCAACCTGACAAAAGACAATATCTTTTTTTCAAAAAGCAACAAAGACTTCCTGAGGTGTAAATAACTTGGAATATGAATAAAGCAACAGACGCTTTACCAAGATTAAGGTTAAAAAAAAAAAAACTGTATATATATATATATATATATAGAGAGAGAGAGAGAGAGAGAGAGAGAGAGAGAGAGAGAGAGAGAGAGAGAGAGAGATTTGTGGGAGAATAGTATAACAATATGTATATAATAGAAATACACATACAGAATTGTTTAATATTAACATTAGAATACCTTAACTCGCAAGTAAACCTTGACGTACATTGACACTAAAAAGCTTGAAGTTTAGAATTTGAAGGGGCCTTAGTTACACCAAAAAGGGGTCTATGTCCAAGGAACCAATTATGGCTCCTGACTAGGGTCATGTGACTTTCATTCACTATAGTGATAAAGATCAGTCGACTCTGATGAAAATTTGGAGTTGCCAAAACACAGATGCACTATTTAGTGTCATCCACCAATACATTAACATCTTAATAAGAAGGGTCTTTTTGACCCTTTCCTGCACCCAGTAACCTGATAACTTGATAAGCTGTCCACTGTAGTAACCGCTGTCACTGAAAGGGTTAAAATAGCATTTTGTTAAACTAGTACTTTTATTATGTGAAAGACAGTGAGATCGTGCAAAGTCAATGTATCTCTGTGAGGCAAATTTGCAAACTGCTGTGGCACGGTACAGCTCCCATGTGATCTAATCGAATTGTATTATGAGCCAACAGGGTCCTTGATGGACCAAAAGGAATGAATATGGCTTCTTTCTCCGTTGATTTGGTTGTGTGGTGTGTGTGTCGTTACTTCCAGATTCTGGCCATTATCTCCATCCTCTTCATTGTGCTGTCCACCATCGCCTTGTCCCTGAACACGCTGCCAGAGCTGCAGGACACGGATGAGTTTGGTCAACCCACAGACAACCCTCAGTTGGCCCACGTCGAGGCCATCTGCATCGCCTGGTTCACCATGGAGTACCTGTTGCGCTTCCTCTCTTCCCCCAACAAATGGAAGTTCTTCAAGGGGCCCCTGAACATCATCGACCTGCTGGCCATCCTGCCCTACTACGTCACCATCTTCCTGACGGAATCCAACAAGAGCGTGCTGCAGTTCCAGAACGTCCGACGCGTGGTGCAGATTTTCCGGATCATGCGCATCCTGCGTATTTTGAAGCTGGCTCGGCACTCCACGGGGCTTCAGTCGCTGGGCTTCACCCTCCGCAGGAGCTACAATGAGCTGGGTCTGCTGATCCTTTTCCTGGCCATGGGTATTATGATCTTCTCCAGCCTGGTGTTCTTTGCCGAGAAGGACGAAGAGGACACCAAGTTCAAAAGTATCCCGGCCTCCTTCTGGTGGGCTACGATTACAATGACCACGGTGGGATATGGAGATATTTATCCCAAAACGTTACTGGGAAAGATAGTAGGGGGGTTATGCTGCATTGCGGGCGTGTTGGTGATTGCCCTGCCGATCCCCATCATTGTCAACAACTTCTCCGAGTTCTACAAAGAACAAAAGAGGCAGGAAAAAGCCATCAAAAGGAGGGAGGCCCTGGAGAGGGCAAAGAGAAATGGCAGCATTATCTCCATGAACATGAAGGACGCCTTTGGCCGCAGCGTAGAGCTCATGGACATCATGGTGGAAAAAAAGGATGACAAAGCGGGAAAGAAGGTCCAAGTGAATCATGTATCTCATAGCCCGCAGAAAGGGAAACCCCAAGTCAGGTCGGAAACGAGTCCCAGCAGCGGCAAGCACCACCTGGAATCGTGTCACCAGGAGCAAGCCAAGCCTTCGGGAAGCCCTCAACATCTCAGTGCTCAGACTCTGGAGGAAATGTACGACACCATGGCCAAGACTCAGTCGCAACCCGACCTCAACAGCAAGGAAAAGGCGCTGTCTAAAGCCCCGCGTCACCGAGCGGAATTCGAGATGGGAGCCGTAACGGATGTGAGGAGCATGTCCAGTATCGACAGCTTCATCAGCTGCGCCACCGACTTCCCAGAAAGCTCTCGTTTCAACATTCTCGGCAGGGTCAGCACAAATCCGAGCCTGGAACCCACTTTGGAGAATGAGAATGAAGGCAGTGCCACACCCCTGAGCGGAAGGGGCTCCAAGGATCTCCGTTGTAGCAATCCAATCAAGGGCCCTTCGGTCAGGGTGACCTTCAGAGGAGGGCGGGATTCGGGGGTTGGGGTGCTCTCCGATGGCTCTTCAGTCCAGAGCCCGGAGGTGTCCGTCTATACTACTGCGAGCAGCAGGACGCCCAGCAAGAGTCCGGAGAACTTACCTCCACACATCTTCACATTCCACGACGCTTCCATCCACAAGTTCATCGACGCCGACACGGACGAGGAGGAGCATCTGCACGACGCATCGGTCATCAGCCCGGCGCAGAGACTCCTGGACAGAGCCAGTCCCAGATTTGGGTATAAGGGAGCCAACCACATGGAGGGCTTCCAGAGGAAGCTGGGCAGTCATCGCGCGTGGATGCGAGATGGACAGGAGAACCACCTGGCTGAAGTACGGCCACTTCAGGGAGACAAGAGTCATTCAAAAACGTAAACGTGACACGAGTGAGTGCACACAGAAACAAGACAATGGAGAAGTGCAGTGAACTCTGATTTAAAAAATAATAATAATTATCAAATGACTGGCATTTCAAACATGTGAAGGAGTCGTCGAAAGAGAGAGCACAACGTATCCCGTGAAAAGACTTGTGGATGATCGGAATGTCGTTTATGTTCTGCTTACTTCTACATTCGTTCATTTAGCTCAGAGCCACCCTCTTTGTTCGAGAATTTAGAAGGATTTTGTACGAAAAGCAAAACTCGACAGACGGGTAAACGAATGGCATCGATAGTCACAACGTTATAACATTCAAGCAACAGATATTTGACCACAAAAGGTGAAGGAACAGACATATATTCTTTATCCTCTGCAAAAACATTATAACTGCAGCTTATGGTGTTAGTTGTGAAACTTTTCTTCGTTTATTATCTTCGTCTGCTTATAAAAGCTCAAATGCAACAGTGCATAACGTTTTCAGCCATTATTCCGCTAAATTTTTCCTGAGAACGTGCTAAAAGACAAGCAATGCCCTTTTGAACATTTTTACTCTCAATGTATAATTGATTGGAATGCTCTAGATTGGGCTGGAATTTTGGCAAAAGATTGTTTGCTCAAAATATGAATCCGTTTCAAAATATGGAGAAAAAAATGCTGATTATTTCATACATATCTCTAGCACGACCACATCCAGTCTTTTGTCACTTTTTTTGTGTCCTCTACAATTACAAGTTTCACATTCATCAAATACATTTGAATCTTATCGCAATTTTTTAAAACATCTTAAACATTTGGGGATTGATTGTGTGTATTATTTTGACATACTTATCATTGCACAGTGACCCAGATTTCTACCATCGGGGAAATATGACAAATATGATGTTCCAGAAATGATTGATTGTGGCATTACTTTGGTTCCGATGTATAGTTTGCCACTGTTAGCCTCTTTCCTCAAAAACTGGCCTTAGTTGATGTTGTCCAGAGTTTGGGACTCTCTATAAGTTGAACAGATGCAACGCGAATGAGTGTGTGCAATAATTATCTTTCATAAACAATGTACCTATTGTTATGTCCGCTCTCGGTCTCTCAAGTTGTGTTCCTTAGGAGTGCTTCTGTCCGTTTGTGTTTGTACTTGTTTTGCACATTTAGAAAAATGGCAAGGCCTCTTGACACCCCTTATCCCCCGAAAAGACGGCACCTTAACGTGAGAAAAACTGTACGCGTTCACGCAGGGCACCACTTTTTAGCTGGATAGTCGATGCTGAAATTGTTTTGTGGGGATATTGTATAATGTATTACTTCAAAAAAAGTAGGATAGTACATCCAATACATGTTTATTGTACAAGGAAAAGAAAAGAATTTATATTTTTAAGAGATTTTATTAAAAAATAAATAAAAAATGGACTCTTAGATATACTGTCCTAACCTCATAGTTGTACATTTCGGTGTATGAAATGCATTATTTTGGACTTGCATTGATCGGACAATAGTAAACAGTAGATACCTTTGTAATGTTTGCTTATGTGTCCTTGTGTAAACGACGTCTCTCCCTTTATCCTTTGTGCAATACGAAGAACCAAAGACAAACTACTCTCTGATAGCTCATTGAAGGTGACGACTTTGTCTGCAACATCCAGTAGAATAAATGTACGAGTTACTTCAGGGAGCTCATTTATTTGCCGCGAAATCAGTGAAATGAATATATTAGAGCAGTGGTCCCCAACCCCCGGGCCGCGGACCGGTACCGGTCTGTGGGTCATTCGGTGTCGGCCCGCACAGAAAGGATCAATAACTTGCATTACTTCCGTTTTATTCAATTCGGAATCTGAACGATGTTTTATTTTGAAAAATTACCGGATTCTCTGTTACAGTATGTCACTCTTGATGCGGGTGAAGGTGCGCTTCTCGGTCACGTGATAGGTTACCGCTAAAATGAAACCTAGGAGCTAGCAAAATGAGTTAAAAACTAAGGTCTTGGAAAGTTTTGGGGGAAGAGGAAAAGTCCCAGCCAGGAGGCAGAAGAGGAGTTACGACTTTCAAGAAAAAGAAGGCTACATTTAATAGACAGTATTAGGAATCCTACTTAAAATACGGATTTATCTCGACTAGAGATTCCCACGCACCAAGCCCATATTTTTCATGCACTTTTTATCTGCAGTCTATCTTATTTTGAGGGCGCGTTTAAACGTTAGCATAGCGACCAGAGAGTGTTGCGGCCAGATAGAACGTTCCTCTTGTCATAATTCTTGTTTATTATTTTTGGAAAATACCACAGTTTTCATGCGGGTCATATCATGTTATTTTGTTGTATTTATCAGCAATAATGATTTTTTTTTTTAATCAGATATGGAATTTCCAGTGACTTCAATGAGTAGCCTTGACTAGTGTTTTAACATTTACACAGTAAAATGAAAGTGGCTCCAATCACAAACACACTCTAAAGTGGACAATCACTGTTTCCATGGCGACTGGGTGGCTCACGATTGATGCGAGCAAGGCTCTATCTAATTGGTAGTGACGAAGTCCTCCAACACCACCAAAGGAAAAGAATATACATACCTATGTAAATAATGATGGATACACAAAGTCATTGTACCTTCTGCAATCAATTGGAAGAGCATTTAAAATAAAGAAATAAAAGAATTTTGTAAACAAACTGTCAAATTTGAATGATGAAAAAAAATGACCGAGTATATAAAATGAAGCTTCAAAGTTGTGAAAAATCATGCCGTTCTGTCTCCTCTCAGATTCTGGCAGCCTGTCTGTTGAAACCACGCCCCACTCAAATATCAGCAAACACCACTATGACCTAGCAAAACGGATGCTACTTTGTCTAGCTGCTAGTAGGTGCTAGACTCTAGCACCTCATGCCTACACATAAACAAATACATGTTTGAGATGTGAAAAGATAAAGCCTCCAGTAGCTGCAATATATCCACCTGCGCGGGGCTTTTCCACACCGTGACAACGAGGCGCTCTAAAACAGCCACACACCAGAGCAAAGGTACCAAGTCAGATTTTTGTTTTATACGCCCCCAACTTTCTCTGGGTTGGGTGAACCGTTTAATTAAATCCTATATAGTTCTCAGTCTTTACAATTGATTTAAGTTGTGAGCAATTTGGAAAGGAAATCTCAGAATTCACTTCACAGGGTCTGTCATGTTTTTGCCTGTCACTATACATCACTGGTCTAGCTAGATAAAGATACATTAGTTGTAGTTAAACAGAATATAATTTTAGGACCAATGAAGTTACATTGGATAAGACATCTGATGATTTCTTTTTTGTTGCTATGTCCAAAACAGGTCATGATCTTAAGTAACCAATCAAGAATGACCACAGCATTTTCAGCCACAAACTAAATCTTTACCTCACTGCATAGAGGCATTGAAGGTGAAATTTGAATGGGACTGGAGCAAGGCGAGCTGTCAGCCTGATTACGACTGAAGTCCGTGATGAGTGCAGTGCAGTCTTCTTTGAATCACGAGGACATCGCTTGCATTTCTTCTGCTCTTTTGGAAACAAAGACGCGGGCCAATGTACCGTCAGTGTGAAGTATAGCTCAATAATACGCACAGCACATGCACTCTAGTTTTCATTTTCAAAACCCGCTCGGGTCCTTTGTGCAGAATGGCGATGCAAAAATTGCCTCTGGGTTGAGACATCCTTTGTGAGGATGCGTGATCGTTCTATAAATATCATGGCAGGCATGCAACTGGATGGTCTGGGACATTAGAGGGGGCTGGTTTACACCAGTGTCTTTAGACGAAGGGTGTCATGGAGTTCCATGGAACGAACTTTCTAACTCGGCGAACTATTGAACCCACGGGAAATGATACAAGCTGTCACTGGTGAAGGAGATTTGTGGCAGCTCAGCCATGAACTGCACATAGGAGATCGCTGCACATAATGAGACAAAGGCCTTGGTCTCGGACCCATCTTTCATTTACCTCGTGAAACGTATGGGACGTTTACGTGACAACACTCTAGTTGGCGATCACGATGGAGTCCCGCCAGGAGTCATGTAAACGGCACGTAACTGATGAAGGTTTTTCAGTGACGAGAGATACCACAAAATGGCGCCAAAGCACTTTTTTTATTAGACGGTGTCCTCATATCAACATACTGTAGTTCCTTGTGGGGTCGCCGATTGTGTAGCGGTACACTCGTCTGAGTTGTGTGTGGGGCGCGTGGCATCGGTTCCCGCTGAGTGACAGTGTGAATGGTCGTTTGTCTCTATATGTGCCCTGTGACTGGCTGGCGACCAGTTCGGGGTATACTCTGCCTCCTGCCCGAAGTCAGCGGGGAAAGGCTGGATAATTCCGGGTGTACAAAGATGCCACAAGGTGGCGCCAAAACACAGTGTATACACAAGACGGGGTATTTCAGAAAGAGTCCAAAAATAGTGAATAGGCAAAGATGACAACAGTCTCCACATGATCCCGCAAACGTTTTAAAATGATTCATCAAAATTTGGGCGTACCAAAAAAACTGGCATTTCAACAAGGGCGTGAAGACATTTTCTATCCACTGTGGCTGCATAGGGCCATTTTTTTTCCTCATTCACTTCCTGTAGGAGTAATAAATTGGTGTCCCACTAGTTTGGTCCACATGTCAAGCAGATAAAGTGGTCGTAATGAGAAAGGGCTGTCGTGCCAAAGAGTGAAGTTTCATTCGTATTCACCACAGTCACACAAACTGTACATGTTGACAAATCTGTGTGGACAAGAGCCTAACAGAATTTCTTTTAAACAACACATAATCTACTTAAATGATTATTTAGTTCTCATATGGATTAACTTCCGATGTCCTTGCTCATTTGTTTACTCTTATGTCCTGTTGTTGAGCGCTACCTATAGTTGATTTTTTTTAAATGTATTTTTACTGCCTGAGAGCTAAAAGATTGTCGTAACTTAATCTCAAAGCACAACATGCCACACAAGAGGTTGAGGCTAAATCCAAGCACATGTTCCAATTGAACCAATATTACCCTTCTTCTGCTTCAGGGAGGACATTAACCTCTTCAAGCCCCTCAGTGTGTCTCACTGTACTGCCCATGTTTGTGTCTGACAAAATATTTTGAGTGTGTGTGTGCGTGTGTGTGTGTGTGTGTGTGTGTGTGGGTGTGTGTGTGTGTGTGTGTGTGTGTGTGTGTGTGTGTGCGTGTGTGCGTGTGCGTGTTTTACAAACATTGTAACAGTCGGTTGACTTTGTAGCGTACGTGTTCTCTTTGACGTTCGAGTTTGAGGCCTGTAGCGCTGTTTGACAAACTGACCTTGTAAATATAGTCGAAGATGTAGTCTTAAATTATCTGATTGTGAGCAATTTTGAAGCAATTGTCTCTTTATATGACTGATTAATAAAGGAGATACACCAGCCTGGGTCCACGAATCTTAATCTGTCACAAAAGTTATGTTCATTTTTTAAAAAAAAGGAAGGAATTAAAAAGTGAGCATATCAAAATGCATGTGAACAAAAAAAAGCGAGATATGGTCAAGGGTGCCGCTTGAGAATGTAAATCTAAAACAACAGCACCCTCTTGTGGTCCCACATGCGTACGCACCCATGTTATGAAACCTTTCGCGATTGGATGGATGGATAAACAAACACAATTAATTTAACCATTTGAAAATAGTTACAGTGATTGTTCACTTGACAATGTGTTGAATAAGAATAAGGGTTATGATCCTGACTTTCTCACAGCTATTCTGAATTGTTGTGACCATCATGACCCACATTTTTTTAAAGAACACTGTCTACTCCAGTCACAACTACAGACTTCGATTACACAAACACGCCGAGGTAACATACGGTCTAAACTGCTGGTTATGGTTGTTGTTCATGACAAAAGTACACATTTTCCTAATTGTTCATGAGAAAAAATTCTAAATATTTGGGATTTGTGTCCACGTGCTAAAACGTTTATCACCTTAACATATTTAGTCTGGGAGGGATAATCCGCTTTACATCATTGATCATTCATAACTCATAACTACAAACGTTTTACAAAACAGACATGGAAAGCACACATAATGCTTGCTTGTGTAAAAATTGTCTCAGGCCACATGGTAGGTACAGTTTCCCTCAGAAGGCCGTTTTGACTGTGAAACCATACAAATGTTTGACATCATATTATTACATATACGCCACTAATGGATGGATAATTCATTTTCAAATTTAAAGTCAAGGATAATACAGTAGTTGTTGAAATGTTAAATGTTTCCTCAATATACCACATTGTAGGCAAATGGCTTGAGATGTAAAGTCATTGGACAAGATCAATTTGATTTGGTATGTATCACAAACATGACAGCACTTGTGGGTTTTGGGGAAAGTGCCACTGGCATACTTCCTGTGTGTGTATTGTATTAGAGCAGACTGAAAGAACACAACAAATCTAACAAATCTCACTTTTTCTGTATTTGTGAGTTGAGTGTGGAACCCACAACCTTTCCGCGGGGGGGAACCCCCCCCCCCCCCCGAAAAAAAATAAACATTTATAATGGCGGTCAACTATGCACGGATTTTCGCTATTCACAGCCCGGCCCGGTCCCTGATCCCGCGAATAACGGGGGTCGGCGGTTCGGAATTGCAACGTTTTCTACTGCGCAAATCACAATTCTTCGTCTGAGTAGAATTATGAACGCTCACGGGTTCGTCACTCACTTTCTGACATCAGACAAAAAAACTTGACCTATTGGTGCCGCCAAGCGTCTGACTAAATCCTAATCCGGTTATATAAAACGTCGATCCATTCGGTACTACACCACACGACAAAGTTGTCCCTGGTGGCAGCACCATGATCATCATCGTGGACCTGCTACTGATGCTCATCGACCTGACCTACGCCATCCTGGCCGCCGTGGTGCAGACGTTCCTGCGGCCGAGGCTGAAAAGCATCGACGGGGAGCTATGCCTGATCACCGGGGCCGGGGGTGCCCTGGGTCGCCTATTCGCCCTGGAGTTCGCCAAGGAGGGCGCCCGCCTGGTTCTGTGGGATTGCAACGCGGCCGCCAACGAGCGCACCGCCCAGCTGGCCCGGGAGCTGGGTGTCAAGGTGCACGCCTATACGGTGGACCTGTCCCGGCGGGAGAGCATCTACGAGACGGCGGGGCGGGTGAAGACGGAGGTCGGGGACGTGTCCATGCTGGTCAATAACGCGGGCGTGGTGGCCGGCAGGAGGCTACTCGAATGCCCCGATGAGCTTTTGGAACGCACCCTGCTCGTCAACTGCCACGCTTTGTTCTGGGTGAGTTTCGACCCGGCGACACAAATAGCCCGATACTTATGAGCAGACTGGGCAAAAGTACTTTGCAAAACAATATTATATAAGTATGTGTGTCAAATGTAAGTTCACAACGTTTTTCAAGTCAAATTAAAAGTTTTATAAAGGTACAAGTAAGCAAGTACAGTCTCTGAAATGTGCGTCGGTGTACAGTCAGTTACCTGTATATACTGTAATACCAGTGGTGTGACATAACGAGGTATAAATACTCCATTACTGTACTTAAGTAGTTTTCAGGTATCTCTGGTTTACTTGAGTATTTATTTTTTGACTTTTTGACCTGAAACACCTCCCTATACACCTCATTCTTATGTGGGTCCATGCTGGGGAAACCATACGAACCATCTACTCGCTTGACATGAGTTATGTAACATCTATTCAGTTGGTATTTGTGCACTAGAGTGTGAAGGAAGCACGCGCTCCAACATATCCCCCGTGAGGCCTTAATGGTCATTGTGTCTATAGGAGGCAGTTTCCTGTGCAGCGAGGCTGGGCAAATCTTTGTGCTCAATGCTTAAGGGCCATGTATACGGTGCCCACCTTTTCTGTGTAGCGCTGGTGCTCACGAAAACATCCAGTTAAAGCATGTGAATCTAACGATGATCCTCTTACAGCTCCGGTCTTGTGCTAAAATATGAAAGCTCATTGTAACGGCACAACACACATAGTGGGATTTAGCGATCATAACATTAGGCACTCCAGCACAATCTCGTGACAGGCAAGAGACATGTTTAATATGTTGTCCCTCTCACGCCATGTTCACTACTGTATAAGCAAAACTGTACAGAATGTAGACAGAACACCTTAAGTGCAATACTCAAACCATACGACAAGAGTAACATTTTCTTTCTAACGCAGATGACCAAGGCCTTCTTGCCTCAGATGAAAGCAAAGAACCACGGTCACATCGTAACCGTTGCCAGTGCCCTTGGCCTCTTCAGCACCGCATGTGTGGAGGTAAGACAAAAGAGTTTCAAGACTTCTCAAAAGGAGGCATTCTCAAAGTGGTGGTCAAGTAGCACCACACAAGATCGCCCTCGTGGTACATGACAGTCACAGACTTAAAAAGTTCAAACTGTACCTGTTGGTGTCAGACATTTTTTTTAACCCAGTACATTACATTTAAGTACAGTTCGGTTGTAGTTATTTACCTTTTAGATACAATGCACAATTTCAATTTAATTTATCAGGCGGTGGAAGTTAGGAGTGACTCGTGCGAAGACAGTAAGTGAATCATAGCTACATGGATGGTGCCCCCACCATTGTTTTAATTTTTAATACGATACCGATGACCAGAAATGCCTTAAGATATCGACACACTTTCTGCAGGATTACTGTGCCAGTAAATTTGGGGCGGTCGGTTTCCACGAGTCACTGACCCACGAGTTGCTGGCAGAGGAACTGGATGGAATTAAAACCACGCTAGTTTGTCCTTACATCGTGGACACGGGGATGTTCGCAGGCTGCGAAATAAGGTGAAATTCTAGAGCAGATTATTCTATTTTCAAGGTGACACAGTTCTATAAATAAATGTGGACTTTCAGGAAGGAGCTTCGCAGTCTAATCCCACCTCTGGAGCCTCTGTACACCGTTCAACAGTCCATGACAGCAATTTTGGCAGAACAGCAAATGATCTGCATCCCTCGCCTTATGTACATCCCATTTTTGACACGAGCGTAAGTGCAGCTCATTTTTCACACTAACTCCTCGACAGCTGAATATAACCGTCTTGGGATCACGGGCGGCAACTTATGCTGTTGTACTCTCTTCCTCTGTAGTTTATTACCATGGGACGCAAACCTTGCCACGTATCGCTTCATGGGAGGAGACAAATGTATGCTGCCCTTCATCAAGAACGTTGAACAAAGGATATGCAACGGCCATATCAAATCATCATGAGACTACGTTTGTTGTGTCTACACTATTTAATTGTTTTGGTTTTTTTTTTCCTTTTTTTTTGCTGTCATGGAATGTATGATTACAACAAATTTTAAGTGAGATCTATTTTTTACATGATATCTCAGAACTTGACAGTAATAAAACAGCGATCGGGTGGTTTCCATTTTTGGCCTAGTATATAAAACGAACAATTTTCAAGTCAGCAAAATGCAATTGAGTGTGTCTGACTTTGATCACCCCAACATAGTAGAACGTAAAATGATCATTTACATTTGAGAATGTGATGAAGAGACCCAAGGTAGGACAACCAAGTGATGAGGAGGCCATGACAAATCTATACAAGTGCCTCTTTTTTTTTTTTTATTCACATGATAAACAGTGTCAAAACAGACTAAACATGAATAAAGCTACAGGAAACATGCAACACAAAATTCAAAACATACAAAGAGCCAACTCAAAATCAGTTGTTCAGTTTCTTTTGCCAAAGCTGCTGGGGGATGGGGAGGGAGGTGGATTGATGGGACTTTTGGCCTCATGACAAACGCAAGAGTTCGAAAGCAGAATCGTATGTGTTAGGCTAGCGTTTGGTCATGTCTTTAAAACACTTTAAAAAACAAATCATCACAATCGGAGAAAACCCAAAGATGTGTATGATTACCTGTGGGGGAATTCCACGGTTTGATGGTAGTCAAGTGTGTAAAGATTACGGCGTCCTTTTGAACGGAACAGCATTGTCTTTCAGACCAGTTGCACATTGGCTCCCTGTAAATAAGCCTGCAGGAACCGGAGGGCCTCGGCGTTCAGACTGCTACTCAGCATTGATGGAACCTGCACCCAAAAATGAACAATCAATTCCAGAACGCCCGATGTAAACGTTTCGCCCTCCGCGAGAAACATACCCTTCCCGGACAGGCTGTCGAAAGCTTGTGGAGCGAATGGGCCAACAATATTTTCGGGTTGCTGACAGCATCTCCGATAGGGTCATGCTCCTTCTTCCCAGCAAAGGCCAGCTGTGAGAAAGCAGTCTGATAGCCGGGTGTGTCTTCAATGTCGATGAAATGCTCGTCGTCCGGGATGCTGTCGTCTTCGGGCAGCTCAAAGAGACCAATGAGGGCCTGGAGCAGCGGGGGCCTGACACAACGCAGAATCCGTTAACTAGGTTGGCCATTTCAGGAATGTCATTTTGTAAGGACCGGAGTATCAGCCATTTATTTCATAAAACGCCGCACACACTTGGACTAAAACAAATACAGGAGGTAAATGCAAAAGGGGCTGACTGCTTACCAGAGCTTCGTGTACTCCGTGTCCATCATGGCGGGACATTCAGTGAGGACTTTTGTGATTCCAACAGCACAGATCTTTTTCTCAACTGTTCCAGACACTTTCTGAACCTCCGGAATAACGATTTTCTCCAAGACCATGCCGAACATTCTGTCCAAAACAGATGAGATTTCGCAACTTTGGGACACGATACGTTGAATAACACCGATTAAGTTTCCATTTTTAATCGAAAGCTAAGTAGAGGTTATTGTAACGGTGACTTGTTCGAATGAGACTTACTTGGGCTGGATGCTGTCAAAAATCTCCTGAAGCGCAATCGCGCCGTACTTGACACAATACAGGTTGACAAATACCAAGAAACCTGCGAGTATTAGAAAGAAAGAAAAAAAAAAAGGGGGATCATTTAGGACTGTTGGTCAACTGCTGTGTTCATTGACATGACTAGGCCGACGCTTTGGAAGGTTCATGAGGTGAAGCGAAATGACTGCACTCACTCTTGATGAACTTAGTGGTTTTGGAGCTTTGCAGTCTCTGGAAAAGCAGAATGAAGATTTGTTTCCTGTACTGAATGAGGGATTCTCTGGCAAAAACAACAGAAAGGAAAACATCATGACCAGTCGAGCAGAGTCGTCACCACTCAAAGTGCAAAAGGGGGCTGAGACGAGAGCCGACTTACGGGGGCATGTGCTCGATAATACTGTTGAGCAGGTAGAATCCTTGGTGGTCGTTGGCCTTGGAGGCAATAAGTTTTTGGAAAACACCGAGCAGTCCAGGCTGAAGAGAAAAAAGATCAAGTCAACTACATTTAAGTGTCCATTCACTGCCTCGACTAATTGATTTATGTGCTCAAAACATTCGGTACACACTTATGATAGGCATAAGATCCATATACAAATGTTTCGCTTTGAGGGTGCTCATCACAATGAGCGGCAAATGCTCTTCACTAGATGATGGAAAGTACAAAACACATACCAGTATAGCCACTTTTTGTTAATCGCTTTGCAAAGTGCTGTGCCGTAACTTTATTTCCTCACTCGATGTGAAATAGGCTAGATCCGATATTTTCCTAAATATATTATTTTTCACATTAAGCCTATTTAATTTTGTGGGGTTTTTTTTTTGGTCAGATATCATATTTGTCTTTTTGAGGACAAATATCAAACATTATGGCTATCTTGTGTACCAAACTGCCATGTCACGTACTATTTTATCAGCAGCAGATGCAGCAATAGTGGCTCCTCCTTTTTCCATGTAGGCCTGAAGCAGGCGCACCAGAGGCGGGATGTTGCCCGTGCGCTCCCACAACACAGGCTGCAGCAGGTGAGGGAATAAAGCCATGTAGGAAGAGGGAATCGAGTTGGAATGCATCTCCAGGAGGAGAGACATCACCTGGAATACGTACGGCAGAAACTCTGCAAAACAAAGTCGAAAAGTGGAGATGAACTCACGCGCCTCAGTCGGCCAACGGTAACTGTATGTCTGCAAAGATGTTATCTGGGTAACAAAAACGTTGATGGCGGAAACGGACCCTGGACGTCGTTCTGGAGGATCTCCGTGAAAACTGGGAAGAGAGCTTCCTCGAAGCTGCCAACGGTGGCGGGGTTCGCCTTGCAGGTGATCCGGACAGACAGGCAGAGAGACTCAAACAGGTAGTGGTTAAAGTGAGGCTTGCTGGGGTTCTGAGAGGGACAAATCAAAACACTCGATTATATTTCCGAATACGAACCGAGCATTTCTGCGCAAGTCTCATAACAGCGAGTGAGTGCAGGGTTACCTTGCTGACTAAAAGAAGCTTCTGAGTGAGCTGATCGATGAGAGTGGGAATGTAAGGAACGATGGATTCCTGGAGCAGTGAGAAGCTGCGCATGATGGCTTGGGAAGAAGAAAAAAAAAAAAAAAAAAAAAAGAGATAAGGAAACAAAGGCAACGTCAAATAAATGTGCAGATGCTTGCTCGGTGAGAGTATATAGCGGACAAAGGCTAGCACACCTTTCATGATGTATTCATTTTCGGAAGAACCAGGAAGTGCCATCGCCTTGAACAGGTTGGTGAGGAGCATCTCAGTAAAAGGAGCCATCTCGACAGCAGTGATGCTGAAAAACAAGAAGTCCAAAAAAGAGGACTTGTACCACATCTTGACCATTATCGGGACATGGAGGATTACGTAAGTTGCAGCTCGACACTCACAGTGTTGTGTTGTTTGGGCCCCTCATAGTAAACAGCCTCTCCAAAGCGTGCGCAGCATACGTGTGTTCCACAGTGCTCTCTGCCTGCAAGTGGGTGATCAAGAGAGGAACAGCCTGCAGCAGTTGCTCCTTCGGTAGCTGAAAGAGAAGCCCGAGTGAGTCGCTCGGCATCGGGATATGCGCACGCCATGGAGACTGCTCGAGTTTCGGCATACCTGGCTTCGGAAGATCATCACGTACTTGATGGCATCTGCCTTCAAGACTGGGAACTCATTAACTGCAATGATAATATCAAAAGCCTTGGATATTCATGTCAAAAGACATACAGTTCTTACATAACAATTACATTTTGGCCACGTCATTTTGCATATACCAGGGGTCGGCAACCCAAAATGTTGAAAGAGCCATATTGGACCAAAAAAAAAAAAAAAAAAACGTCTGGAGCCGAAAAAAAAAGAGCCTTATATTAGCCTTATAATGAAGGAAACACATGCTGTATGTATCGATATTAGCTATATTAGCCTACTATGAAAATGACTAAGTTGGCTACAAAGGGAGCCACTAGGGCGGCGCTAAAGAGCCGCATGAAGCTCTGGTGCCGCTGGTTACCGACCCCCGGTATATCCCATTGATTGTTTAAAATAACCTTTCGCTCGTTGCAGATTAGTTCGAGCATGCTTTCTGAAACAGCCTGCGAAAAGCTGGCGCAAAAATGCATTCGAGTGACCAAACCGATGCATTGCAGACATTTGCCATAGCGTGCATGTATTTAAGTGCAAGGTGAGGAGACGTCTTACCATTTGTGGATTTGAGGTCTGTGAGAATGTGATTCACAAAGAACTCGGTCAAATTCACCAATTCGTTGGCTTGAGTTATTCCATGCTGGGGGAAAAAAAATAAATAAAGAGCTGATGATGCAAACGCAACCGGTCGAGAATAGATGAACAAAAGTATCAATACCTTCTGTGTCTGAGCTTTGGATGCCAGTGACGTGACTAAATAGATGGCGGCATCTTTGTGCTTCCAGTTGGCGCCGGGGTTCTTTGCGTACTCGGCCAGCATCGAGTTGACATATCCCGAGAAGATGGCTGTGACCGGGCCCTCGAAAAACTTACACAGACCCCTGACCAAGTCACAAGCCGCCCGACGGCGAGTGTCAATGTCTGAGAAGAGACGAAGGCCACGCATGGATAATATAGAACACAAAACGATAAATATACCGAACAAGTTTTTTTTTTCCTCATCTAGCATCATTACTTGAACGCAGCTTAATGAGCAATAAAAATAACACTTGGCAATGAAAAAATGAATCTATTTTGAATTTCAAACAGTTGAATAAATCATCCGACATTACCAGAGCCTTCAAGGTCCCTCCGGATGTATTCTTCAGAGTTGTCTTCAAAAGCCTCCTCATCCGCGCCTAATCAAATATTGTAGCGTCGTGAGTCCCAAGAAATCCAAGAGCGCATTGGAATTCGAGCTCATTTCCGCACACCATCAAAGACTACAAATAAATCCGTCACTTACTTCTGAACTCCATGTTGGGCACAATGACCTTCTCGCAAATGCTAGTGAGCGTATTCTGATCCTCAAAGAGATTTTTGTAGTGTGGCCGTTCACACACCGAGGCCAAAAACTGGATGGCATTGCTCACGAGCTACAACAAAACGGAAATGGGTCAAATGCCACCCTTGACGCAAAGCATGAAAACGTACACCATGTAAACTCACCAGGTCATATTTAACTTCCTGGCCGGTCGAAACGAGAAGGTTCCAGATGGCAGTGACAAAGCGAGGAAGATATGGCTGGAACTCTTCGTCATACTTCTGAGCATAAAGCGCAGCGTTGTCACAAATCTGTGACTTGAGGAGCTCCAGGAGACCTGCTTCCTCCTCATCCTATGAAAACAGCAGATACTGTAAGTCTCCTCTGCGGGGATAGAAAATGCGCATTTGAGCTTCCAGAAAGTTTGATCTCGTCACATACTTACATCTGTTTGCAAAAGTTTATTATCCAGAGTCAGAAGTGCATGGAAATTGGTCATCCAGGTTTCCATGTTATCTTCGAAAAACTCAGGAAGGTCCTGTGGAAATAACACAGAATTTGGAGCCTCGAGAGTAAAAAAGCACAGTAGGATGAATATTTGGTTCTGAGTGACAGCAGGTTTCTGACCTTTTTTTTTTTCTAATGTACAGAACAGACCTGAAAGTTAAGACTGTAGAAAAGCTTGGAGATGAGTGTGAGTGAGGAGAAGAGGACTTTCAAGGCATTGACATCGGTAGCATGAGTCTGACACAACTCAATAGTGGCCTGCAATCAAAAAGAACAGCATTCAACGGGCCGTACGGACATTCGTGGTTTCAAAATTGCAAACGCTTTGCTGGAATTTTGAACGCAAGGCGAACAATAATAAGTCTCGACAAACCTTGAACAACTCCGTCAGAGGTAAGGCAAACGTTTCGAGAACTAATTTGATCTCCAACCAAAGCTCATTTGACTTAAATTCATGACGATACCTGGGAAGGATAAACCAATAGAAGGTCAAGAAAAAAAACTTCTCAGTACAACGTATTTGGATTAAAAAGCATAAGACCGGGACTTATTGAGCGAGATTGTTTTCGGTAGAAAGAGGAGTGACAGATGCAAGTGCAGTAGAGTTGTAGTTTGATACGCTCCACGGAAGGGACATCTTAGTAAGAGTGATTGTGGGATTTTGCTCATGGCACAGGATCAGAATGCCAATCTGCACGTGATAGGAATGAGCTCTACCTCTTAAAGAGAGAGTGTGCAGTGCGCAGCACTCCGTTGATAATATGGAAGTCTCCACTTCGGAACCGGGTCACCATCTCTGTGAGAAGGTCGGGCCACTTCTGAGGGAAGTCTTCCCGTCCGATGATGCTAATGGCGTCGCTCAACTGAAAAAAGACGAAACCAAAGGAAGCCTTCTTGGAAAACAGAAAAGAAGAACTGAAACTCCTCACTACACGTTGCGATGGCTTACCTGTTTCTGAATCTGTTCCGGACTACTAAGCATCAAATTGACAATGTTTGCTTTGACGGTTGTTCTGTCTTGTTCTGAAATTTTGTTTGGTTCGTCTTCAACCTTGAGAGACATTTCAAAGAATTAATGATAGCCTTCATCGCAGACACCACCAATGAGAAAATAATCAATGCAGGTGTCTAAAACTCACAATGCGCCAGTTCCTTTTGATGTAGTTTTTGAACGTAACAGCAGCGCAGACACGAATAACATTGTCTTGGGACTTTTCGAGCAACGTGAGGAGTAGTAATGGGTAGTTCTGGTTTCCTTCAACGGATTCAAGAAACTTTTCAGCTATGACGGAGAAAAAGTATAAAGCCGGTGTTAGGAGTTATGCCCATTGAGAGTAGCAAAAAAAAAAAAAAAAAGGAAATATGTATTTACGTTTAAGTATTAAATACGTGTTTTTACCAGTCTTGGCGTCTTACCTGGACGTCGGACAGTCGGGTCTGGGTTCAGCGTTTTTCTGAGGAACTCTGTGAGGGTTTGTAGGTTAGCATCATTCAGTTCCATGGTTGCTACTGGGAAAGGGAAGACCACGGATGAGTCACTGCATGCACAATACAGTATAAAATGCACCTCGCTTTTTATTGAGCCACAAAAACATGTCACAATTGTCAAGGATGAAGCAAATTTATAATACAAAAAGAGGGAACATGCGAGAAATAAAGGAGTGTGTGGATATTGGAGAGTTTGTTCGCAATGACCGCGCCATTCATTGAATGCACTTGGTGCATTTTGGCAACAAAGATTTTCTAGCCTTTTCTGTGCAATTACATATAAAATTATAAATATAGTTAAGTATTACTGTAAAACACAAAACATACTTTTTGTATCGTATTGTTTCTGGTTGGTGGCAGCTGGCTGGATCTCACAATGTCCCCGGAAACATCACTTTGATATGAAAGCTCATGTGATTTGACGTAGCACTTTTGGTAAGACATTGCAAAGCTCTTCAACTGCGATTCAAACCTCGAATTGCAGCAAAACTAAATGTTGACGGTAGGCCACTGGTACAAAAGCCCACACATCTTGTGACAGTTCGGGCGAGATTGCCTGCAATACTTGGTGTGCAGCTGGATTGACAACTCTGGGTTGTCTATAGGTGCAAAAAGCTGTTTGTATGTGCACTGAAATTGACCGGGAATGGCAAAAGGTCAATTTAGCCAGATTGAAGACTCTAAATGGTCGAAAATGTGATTGTAATAAGCATGTATAGCGGTCTATGTGTGCAATGTAAATACAGGGGACTGCTTTTCTTTCTGAGGCGTCGGGGATAGGATAACTGAGGACTCCAAACTACTCATTGGTGTAAATGTGAATGCTTGTTGTTATCTGCCCGGCGATTTGCTGGCAACTAGTCCAGAGTGTACAACTGGGATGGCTTCCAGCTCAATCGCGATTCTCATGGGGACCAGCATGATAGAAAATGGATTGGTGCACAGCACATGCAAGTTACAATGCAGAAAGTATCAATGAGAATTTGGCTACGTCTAAGGGCAAAGCTAATTCACTTCAACGTTACGGATCGAGTTTAACCGAAATAAACAACACGTCTCAACTAGACGAGTGATCAGGTCAAAGTTGTGCAGTACTTTTGACCCTTAAATATCGATTCTGTACTACTTATCATTCAAACATTGAGCTTAGCCCACTGAGTAGCTCGGTAGCAGCTAACTTAGCAACATGCTACACTCCTGCCGTCACTTAGCTAGCTTTACTGACTCCAGATCAGTTTGACGTCCAAATGTGAACTAAACTGCAAAAGGGACCTGCTTATTTTTTTTTTTTTTGCACACCATGGTGTAACCCCGTTAATCTTTCAAACTACGTCCGATTTGGTTTGTAATGTTAGCTCAGCTACCCCAGAGACGCGAGACAAAATCTTGAATCAGCATGGAGTGTCAGCACCTGTAAATAGAATCACGGCTAGCCAAAGCGCTAACTTGCTAATGCCGGGATAAAGTTAGCTCATTCCTCAGCGACACGCCTTTTATCCCAGTGACGACCATCGTGTGTGTTTTGGAAGTCTCAGTCGCTACTGATACGAATTCTGCAGCCTTACCGTCACAGTGACTCTTTTTGTCAGTGTGAGATGCAGCGGTCGATCAAACACACAGATCGTGCTCACCGTGCCAGCTTTCAAACGTCTGGAGCAAAAAGAACTGCGCGGTCACACAATTGCGCATGCGCACATGTCAAACCACGGTGGAAAGCGACGCCCCTAGCGCGCAATGAATGACTCCTCCAGATCAAGATAGCACAAAAAGGTAAGTTACATATTTTCTGAAAACTCTGATTTCAGTGTAATAATGGAAAATTGGGCGACCTTTTTTTGTCCCAACCATGAAATGTCAAATACGCTATGCACAAGACAGAGAAACATGCAGGTGTTTATAGTTAAGTTGCCTTGAGACAAAACGAAAATGGAGTAAAAGTGATTCCTAAGTATTCACAATACCAAATACCAGCATGAGAACACCCCCCAATCTCCCCCAAGTCAAAAGATCATTTTAGATTGTCCACAATAACATTTTCTTAAGCCCTTCATCTTGTTTCTTGACTTAAAATGCAATAAAGTATCACCGGAAGCTGTAATGACATTGACTCTTGAGAAATGATGTCCCACATTCATCATTAGTGAAACATGAATGTCACTGTTGACACAAATTCAATTCTCAATATGCACCTTGAATTTGATCCAAATAAAACTGCAACTTGGTCACAACCAGGCAACATTGTTTTTAATACACTTCAATGAAGCGAACATGAAATGAAAACAAGACAAATGTAACGCTTTACAATTATGAAAGCACAAAGGCATTCATCACAGAATGACGGTTTGGACAATATTGCACTTGGAACAGTACATCGAAAATGTTAAATGAAAAACTGCTTCAATTAGCAACCTCTGTTAACATAAGCACATCTCTTTAATCATAACAACACAAAGTTCATACTTTTAGCGAGCATAACCCCAACCCTGTTTTACAGGTCTGGGAACAGAGGCTCAGATTAAGACCACGCTACAGGTTGTGTGTGTAGCGAATATTCAGCGAATCCCTTAGCATCAGGTCGCGCAGTCGCCAAAGTGCATCGGCCATTGTTTTGTGGGCTCCTTTACTCTTCAGCCAGTGGGACGGCAGTCTACTTTCCTGCTCTTTTGTCAGGCGCACATCTTGTTTTTTAACTAAAATGCAAAAAACACAGTCAAATAACTCAATGTTTCCTCTGTAGCGCGATTGTTCCTCGATTTATGAATGATTTTACGTAAACGGGTTAAAAAGACTGACTTGAAAATGTTTGGTCCCACTTGCTCACAGTAGATGATTCAGATGTGAGACCCTCTATGTAGCTGAGGTAAGCATCAGAGTGGAGGAGCCTCTGGGACTTGGCTGGAGGGGACACAAATAACGGGGTGGAGGGCTGTTGAAGGGCAGCCTGCCCGATCTGGCCTTGTCCTGGGTATGGTGGTGGAGCCGGTTGCCCAGGACTCATCTCAAACGAATACAGTACAATGAACAAATGAGGACAGACAATATTTCATCACTACCACGATCACATTTGCATGTTGAACCTATAGCGACGCTGCTTGTAAATATGCATGTGAATATTGTTTGCCTCTATGAGTATGTAAGTAACTCGGGGTGAAGACAGGATAGAAAAATTCTATCTAAGGCAACATATTTAATATTTTTGTCTTGACTACTTTGTTTTTACTTTGGACCATCGCACGCTTGAAATAAAGCCTTCTTTCTTTACTCATTTCAGCAAAAATTGGAGTATGAATTGAAATCAATATTACATTCAGAGATTAGTCATTACCTGAGATCCATTCCCTGCTCCAATTTCACCGATACCGTTGATGCCTGAGATATTCAATACAAAGACAAGGACTCACAAAACCCATTACTGCAATTCAATCAATGTCATCGGAGCAACACTGGAAATGTCTGGAATTCCAATTATGAACATATAATGCTGACTTATTTAATTTCCTTGTCTTAAGACTGAAGTAATCAAAATATGCTCTGCTTTGAGTAAATCACAAATCCTTTAATCAGCCGGGAGTCTTTCACTAAAGCTCACAGCCTATTGGTACAGGTAGCCCCTCCAGCAAGTCAGATTGGCAGACAGGAAGCAACTGTGGGGGAGACAGGGTGGCTTGACAGCACTCTTACCAAAATATGGCATTCCAGGGAACCCGGGCTTAATGAGAAGAGGATGCTGGGGGTGTAAATGCTCCCCCGTGAGATGTGGTGGTATGCCAGCCATACTAACCATTCCTTGGGGTATCACTGCTGACCTACATGCACCCATCATAGCTTCTTAAGAATGAAGAGCAGCAACACAAAACACAGCAACATGCATTAGTTAATCATGCATCCCTACAAGCATGCATTACATGTTAGTCAATATGAACTCATGTATTCTTTACTGTGAGTGAATGCAAAATAAATGTCATGGGGGGGTCGGGGGGTCACACACAAGCACTACTTTGAAGCCCTTCTTGCCACTCCCATGGGTTTGTTATTGTTATTTTGTGTTATTGAGCAGGACATGAGAAAAAAAAAAAACACATTAAGCAATCACAAACCTCTGCAGAGGGATGCAGAATGGGCCGAAGAGGAGCCCGTTGTTTTTATGTTAATATCGTTATTTTGTACCTTAAAGAGGGAGTTGACGTTTTTCAAAAAGAAATCACTTTGTCGTGTTTGTTCAAACCGCAACCTGACAGTAGCACAGTAGTTATGTTGAGACCATTGGAAATTTTGAATCTGATGCAATGGTCATGACATGTGGGGTCCCTCAAGGGTCAGTCCTTGGACCCTTTTTTCTATGAAATGCGCTATATATAAGTAAAGCTGTGGAGCATGTAGGTTATTGCTTTCCAGTCAAGGTTTTGGCTTGGCCCTTTTTTTTTTTTTTTTTTTTTTTTTTTTTTTTTTTTTTTTTTTTTTTTTTTAATGCGAGACAACATTTTACAAAACAAACATGCTGATGTAATAAGACGTGAGCAGATCAAGCAGGGAAGCTTGTTATTCCAGCCCTCTACAGTACACTGGGAATCCATCTGTAACTCTGAGGGGTTACCTGACACAGGCGTCAAGCAGGGATTTAGCATCCCCATGGGGGTTGGAGCAGGCACCACTCCTATCAGTGCCCCTATTGGGGTACCTGCTCGAGGGGATGTCATGTACTGGGTCCTGTCGCGCTCCTGCTGCTCAGCCACTTTAGCCGCTCGCTCTGCAACGCATCAAATGCAAATGTGACATTTCTTTTGATACATTTTCCCAATCAATGAACACATTTCGTCATGGCCCTCTTCACCTTCATATTCTGCTTTCCTAGAACTTTCCAGGTTCCGCCACTCTGTGCCAACGAGGCGGCTTAGCTCGCCAAAGGAGTAGTCTGGGTGCCGAGCTTTAATGACGGCCCGCATCTCGCTGCTGAACAGGATGTAGCCGCTCATATTGATCTTCCGCTTTGAGCCCTCTTTCTTGGAAAGACCCTTTAGAGATTTGGTTGACTGTGCATACACAGGAGAGAAAATCTCAACAAAAAAAAAAGGCCACAAACTAACAGCTAAGTCCTTCTCTGGCGTGTTTAATTAACAGGCCTGACCTGTGGGGGAGTGTAAGTCATGATATCCATGTCACTACACATGGAAGAATGCATCCGAGGAAGAGAATGATCAAGCTCGCTGTCATCATCCCCAAGCTCCTCCAGCTCCTCATCCGTCATATCGGCAAATTTAGCTTCCAGTTCCTCAATTTTCTTGTCCAGCAAAGGTGACGGCTCTTTTTGGGGAACTATAAGCTTCCTGTGTGAGGAAAAATAGAGAGGCCAATACATTCATGTAAGACACAGAACAGAACGGAACACAATTATATGGAATTATGATTGCCAAATGAAAGGAGACTCTATGATCAAGGCTTGTTGAACAGCATAACACAAAACTAAGGGAAATATTCAACTGCAGCAATTGATTAAAAATGTTGTCAACATTGAAGAGGGACAAACAATTTTGGCCCATATTGAGATCTCAAGCACCCTTGAACATGTTTTTCTATGAAGACTGATAGCAGACAATTCCAACGTATCCCATGAAGTATCCAATCCGTGGTCCTACCTAAAATAGTAGATTTCATCCTCCACCATCTTTCCGGATGATGAAAAGCGCTTCAGGCCTTTGAAGCGCTTCATTTGCTTCTCACTTTCTATGTAGCGACTCTCACAGAGCAAGACGTTCTCTTCAAGTACTTCGGTTGGCCGACAAGACAGGTACTCTTTGAAGGATGACACCACGCATTTCCCTGTGAGACAAGAAATTTGCATGAATCGCACAACTGTGAAATTAATCATTCATTCGATGAATTAGAATTGCTCATACAGTGTGGCAGGCTGTCGATACGATGGTTACCTATAATGCAGGTCATGGGACAAGTCTCTTCAAGGTTACTCAGGAAAACTTCCTTTTTGTAGAACATTTTAGTGGGCTCATGCTCCGTTTCCTCGGGATGGATGAAGATTGGACCGAAAAAGTAGCCGGCTCCATCGCGCATCCACATTTTTTCAATCCTGTACAACAAATTTTAAGTCTCTTGTTGGAGAGAAAACCATTTTTTTTAGTGTACCTGGCATCAAGGGTTCATGATTTACGTGGATTGAGATTCAGAGGTGGGGAACTCAAGTCACATGACTTGATTTGACTCTGGCTGAAGTCGGCCATTTTGGGATTTGGCACTGGCTTGCTATTTGAACACTTGATTTACACTTGAGCCACACGACTTGCATGTTTACATTGGAAACATCTTACGACTTGCACACATGTGTTACCCCCACCTCCAGTTAAACGTGTCCCAATTGCTTCCGAGGTTTATCGCATTTAAACCCGCACTGACGCATTTACTCCACCTGCCCACTCGGTGGCGCACTAGCCCATGAGAGCCAATGTAGACGCAGTCTCCCACTTTCAGCCACAGGTTGTTGTAGCAGAGCTGTTCATAGTAGTGGCATCCTGCTTCCCCGTTGGCCATCTCCAGTGGAACATCTTCCCTCTCCTGCAGATATAAAATAGAGGACTGAGAGCGGCAAGTGAATGTTATTGATTACCACAGACAAGGGCCTTTTACCTTGTCTATGCTGCTACATTCTGTCACTTTGGTTTCGTCTGTAATTTCTGTGAGTTCCTCTTCTCTCTCGTCCTTCTCTTCTTCTTTCGCGGCAAATATAGATGCTACCCGTACAACGGGCAGAGGCACTTCTCTTGGGATAAAGCGAACCGAGTTCAAGGGCATGGTCCACAACTTGATCTTCTTGAAGGACTTGGACTTGGCAGAGTAACGTGACTCGCAGACATGCACGTCCTCTGCCCTGAAGCCTTCTGGGTAAAGTTTGAAGTACTCCTTGAAATCCGGCAAGAAAAAATGTCAACTGGCATCTAGACATTACATAGCAGTTGCTCGGGTGACACACAGAGTGGTTACCTTTACAAACATAACCACGCATTTGCCTAAAATCTTGCTGATCCGCGCTTTGTTGTAATAGTCGCTCTTGAATACTTCTTTCTCCAAGAACTTTCGTGTAGCGACATGGAACGTCTCATTTGGCCTGTAGAACCAGCAGCCGTAGAGCCACTTCTCACCTGAAATGATTGAAGGACGATAATCAAGCAAGCACACAGAAAGAGGACAGCGGGTGCAAATAAAGAGAGAGCTTTTCTTGCATGAATGATCTTCAGCTCGCAGGCACTGACCGGTGTCATCTTGCCACAGGCGTTCGATGTAGATGATGTGAGGTTGGAGGTTCAGCTCGGCAGGCTCCACGTACACGTAGTCTCCAACACAATACATGCTGTCTTTGAAGCTGCAGTCTTGGCTGTATGTGCGCTGCGCGCTCAGCTGCCAGGAACCTCCGACAGATTCCTCCCGCTTTTCAGCTTCTGGAAATTCACAGCGTGCTCTCTTGACAACAGGTGCCATACGTGTGGCGATATGCCAGGAAAAGACTTGAAACGGTGATTCCCAACCACATTAGTGTGCCGCAGTAAATTACCGGTAGCCAATTTCTACTAATCGGTCCGTTTTTTTTTTTTAAACTACGAACAATCTATCTGTTTATAAAGTGATGCCAGCGATGTAAAATTAAGAGGCAGAACAATTAAATGTTCTTCCACTACATGGCAGGAGATCAACATTATTTCAGTGGACGTATATATACTGTATAGTGGTACCTCGACTTACGAAATTAATTGATTCTGGAAGACATTTCTGAACTAGAAAATTTTGTACGTAGAGACGCGTCCATGTTAATGCCCTAATCCGTCCCAAGCCCCCCCAAAATTCAGACATAAATGTTTTCTAAAGCATAAACATGCACAAAATGTCATAAATACACGTTACAATTAGATTATTGCGCAATAAATTTGAGTTGTGCATAATGTAAAAAACAAAGAATAGAGTAAAGAATAAAAATGATGGCCTTTTAACTTTTAACTGCGTCCTCATTGTGCCCCCTTTAGTTCATGTTCTCTCTCAGAAGTGGTTTTTGCCTGGCGTTTTGTAAAGAACTGATCGAAGGGCGTTTTGCTTTTGTTGGCTTTCAACAATCCTTCGAAAATGTCCAAGGCAGACATCTGCATAGTGAGCGATCGCCTGACCGGTGACTTTTTCTGGGTGATTCACATTTACGTAAAATTATCGCAACACCTCATAATCTGATTGGCGAACGATGAGGACGCTGCATAGACACATATCTATCGATCTACACACATAGACACATACGGTAGAGGTTTCTTTCGTAACGAGAGGCAATATTTTCCTGTCGAGATGTTTCGGAACTTGAAACGTTCGTATGAAGAGACGTTCGTAAGTAGAGGTACCACTGTACTGTCTGTTTTGTGACAATTTGGTTTGGCAGTTTCCTGTGATATTTTTATAATACAGTATAAAATATGTGCATTGGCTCAACAAAGGTTGAGAAACCCGGACTTAAACATAGAGAAAGTCGAAATATGTATCGAGTTAAATACCCATTTTCTCTTCTTCCCTCTTGATTTTGTCTTCCTCCATCTCTTTGGGGAGCTTTTGTTTCTTCTCTTTGTCCACATCATTATGCAGATGCTTGGATGTATAGCTCAGAGCAGGAGACATCAAAATCTCTCCATTCTTACATAGCTCATCCCGGATCCTGATGAAGAACTGCTGCAGCTCGACGGCATCTTCAAAGATTTCAGAATCTGTCCTGTCGTGACAAATGACACAAGAATAATCCTCACTGCACGCAACATGTTTCGGTCCGAACTGGGTGACGATATCTCACCTATTTAGCTGTCTGGCCTTTTCCAGCACTTCAAACATGTGGTCCTGAAATACATCCAGCCTCATATAGTGTCCTCCATCCACATTCTTTCTGATGATCTCAAAATTGAGGGGGGGCTTCTTTGGGTTTGCGGGGTCAATGGCCGGGATCTCGGCCAGAGAATCGCTGTAGCACCGCCCCTCATCATCTTGGTGGCCAAGCACCGAGACAAAAAGGCTGCGGAGGAGCTCCTGGATGAGGCGAGGCACATCGGGAACGTAGGCGTCCTCCCCACCTTCTAGGGCGTGCCTTGTCTCCAGCAGCACCCGGTGCAGCACCAGAGCATCCCGGTAAATCAGAGACTCGGGCTCATTGTACGTACACGCGTTGTTGAACATGAGCACCAAGTCTTCGACCAGTGCGTCGACATCCTGATACTTATTGGCCAACATGTGGCTCTTGATCTTCTCCATGTCCACCGGTTTCTTGATCGCTATGTAGTAATCCGGCAGCTCGGCGCGGGACGGAAGACGCAGGAAGATCGTGCTGAGGCGACGGCCGCGCTTATCCGTGTAGTTCTTGACGGACTCGTACAACTCGTTCAGTTTCTGTTGCAAGGGTGTGAGATACTTGGATTTCTTCAGGGTCATGTTTGTCTTTCCTGAAAGCAATGACATTGATTGAACGGAATGAACGTTGTGTTTGGTGGCTACAGATGGTTTTTGACATAGTGGAATCCAATTTTCAATTCATACAAATCAGTCAATCATGTCATCGCCACTATCAACTATACAAACCATTCATACGATGTAAAAATGCAATATAACAGCACGCAAGTATATCTTTTATATATATAAATATCAGAATTCAGGTTGTAAATGTAGATCAGTGCTTCTGTTAGTACTCAGACTACCAGGGAAGTCCTTGCTGTCCCTGACGATCCACCACTGATACAAATACATTCAGATGTGGTCTCTAGCGAAAGATTTCATATCAATGGCATTGGGCAAAAAGCTTCTAGGTCCAAATTCAGTTCAATTAATATTTTCAGAAATCTCTGGCTCGCTCCCTTTGACAATGCTCAGGAAGCATCCTTTTTTTTGGGGGGGGGGGGTCTTCTCAAAAATGATGGTTTTGGAAATGAGAGGATCCAACCTGACACCACTGATGTACAAAAGAAGACTCCAGTATTTGCCTTGTTGGAAGTCAGAGTGCGCTTAAAGTCTGAAGTCACCTACTTATTTTCATCTTTGAGGACACCATGTCATCCTCATCAGTCACTGGTCCAAGATCCTTGCGTCTGTCTGTCATTATTTTCTCCAGTACATCAGCATCATTGAAGACCTGAGGGGAAAAAACACACACACATTTTAGCCACAAATGATCAAGAAATGAAAACATATTTCAGTGTTAACCCTCGTAACTTGTGAGCCCTCCTCGTTGTAGTGTCGAGCATTGCGAAACATCAGCTTCATGTCCTCCACCATGGCATCTTCACTGAGATACTTGTCGGAACGGATGTTATGCTCGATGGTCCTCAAGTCCACGGGCTCCAAGATGACTTTGTAGTAGTCGGGGTAGTCCTTTTTGGAGGGCTTTACCATAAAGAGGTCACACAGTCGCCTGCCGGTGCCCGCCTCCCGCGCGTCGGTCACAGAAGCGAAAAGAGCTTTCATTCGGTTTTTCTTGGTATTCTTCTTGTGACTGAAAAACGAGAGCGACAAACAGGCGTCAGTCACGTACTTGCAAATTAAAATCGCACGCGCAGGAGAGTGACAGTGAGGACCTTTTTCTCTTGGTGCTACTGGCATCAGAGTTGGCACAGGAAAGCATACTGTCTCCATCGTCGTCATCTCTCTGTAAAAGCTCCTTTCGTTTGATCTGATCGGAACACAATCGATGTTCAGTTTCACAAGTCTCGCTTCAAATTAACTCACCGAATTGCGGAAAATCGGACCGACCTGCTGAATGTGCTGCAATTTAAGCGCGCGCTTATAGATGGAGGAGTGGGGAACATTGTAACGCTTGGCGTTCTCAAACATCAGCGTTAGATCGGAGTCCATCTGCTCAACGCTGTCGTACTCGTTGGTCTTCATTTTGTTCCTGTGGGGAATGAAGGGCTTTCACATTTGGGAAGGAGGGCACAGAATTACTCTCTGGCAAAGGGAGTGTATGCGACACCTAAGGAGTATACAGTACAATCAAGAGAGACGCCAATGATGAATCAGTGAAGAAGACATGTCCAAATGATATGCAGATTGGGGTGGAGCCTAAATTCGGATACGTTCTACTTTTGTTTTGAACAGTTCCTGCGTGAATGGCATAAACCCTCTGAATGTCAGTTCACTCTCTACTTCTTCTCTGAATATTTTTACAAGGACCAAAATCAAGTCAAATTAAACAAATAAAAGTCACATCAAGCAAATTGGACAAATCTTCATGTTTTGGTCACTGGCAGCCTGATTTTCTTTTCTCCCAATGATGTCTAACAATATTAAACTCCGATTCCTTCATGGCCAATTCATTTATTTATTTTTTTGAAATGTAGAAATTGGTAACAGCCGATTTCGTACTTGATCTGATGGAGGCACAAGGGCTGAGTGATCTGCTGGTAGTAGTCGGGGTAATCCTTCCTGGAGGGCAACTCCAGGAAGGGTTCAGAGATTAGGAGACCCTGGCTGTTCCTGGCGCCGCGTACAGCTTCATACAGCTGGAAGATCGGGTTACTCATGTCGATGTTAGTGGTCAGACTCTCCGCCTCGGACTCGCCTTCGTCGTAGTGAACAGATCCTGGGCAATGCGGGGAAGAAAGAACCAGACCACGGCAATTGTTTTCATATGAGTCCATCTTGAAAATGATGCGTACGTTTGGTTTGAAATGATGCAAACATGTACCGGAAAGTATTCCGTCCTCGTCGCTTTCATATTGCAGAGCCATGCTAATTGCCGAGAGGCGCTCACCCTGAGCATACCTCCTATGCCTGGAGTTGAAAATAAAAAAATTAATAAAATGAACTTTGAATACAGAATGAATTATTCCTTCACATAATTCACCTTATTGTATGTTGCTGTTACCTGATACGAACGCTGGACTTGACCGGATCTCCGTGTTCAATCTCTGACTTTTTTTGTGCAAAAATCTTTTTAATAGTGTTTGCATCCTGAACGCAAATGCAATGCAAGAAATGAAAAACAAACTGTTGCCTTCAAATGTCCATGGGCTGCACATCGGAGTCTCGGCTACACACTCACCTTAAAGACCTGTGACCCGGGCTCATTGTAAGTCTTGGCATTTTTTACCAATAAATCGATATCTTTAGCCATGGCAATGACGCTCCTGTAGTGGCCCATCTGAAACCAAATACATTTCACAATCATTAACATCATTCGGGGTTGTACCTAAAAGAGATAAGTGCATATCGGAAGCAGCAGACGAGTACAAGCGTGATACCTGAATCTTCTGCGCGATGAGTTTCAGATCTATCGGCTCCTTGATGATTGCGTAATAATCCGGATATTGCTAACCCAAACATTGCACGTTAGATCGCCATCATTTAAGATGGAAAGAATGACTTTGAACAGTTTTGTACCGCTTTGGAGGGCAGCCTCTGAAAGAGATCGCTGACCAGGCGGCCAGAGGGCTCAGCATACGTCACCACGGCATCGAGGAGATGCTCAAGGACATCTCTCAAGCAGGTCGGCGCACTCTGTCAGGATACGAGTAGTCAGATTTACGACAATGAAATGTAAAAAGCAAAAAGTTTCAATGGATTTGGACCTCAAATTTTTTTCATTTGGGGAGTCATGTTGGTTGACTGACTAGGACATCTGGCTCATAGTTCAGAGGTCATGGATGCAAATTAGAGTTGAATATTTAATGGGATTCAATTCAACATCGTGATGTAGTCAAATGCAATTTTCAAATCGCAAAGGCTGAAATTTGGGTGACGGGGGGGGGGGTGCTTCATCTCGGTTGGTCAGTCAGTAGGCTTTATTTTTACATGCGGGAGTGGCTTAATTGAAGACAAAATTGTTTTCTTCAGGTACTAAAAAGAAAAAAAAAGATCTCACTTGCCATTGTGAAATTCAGAAAATCGTTTAATCATTCATTACTCCAATCACTTTCCATCTCATGTACTCATAGACAAGTTTGTATGTGAGGTTGACATGCCCATAAAAATACAATAGCAGCTGCGAATGAATTGAGGATGGTCATGATGATCGATGATTTAATAATAAATTAATCATTCAGGATTTTGTTGACTGTGGAGAACTCATTGCTGAGGTTTGAAGCACTCAAGAAAAATGGAGTCCACTACACGGCTGCAAACAGCAGAGGTACTCTCCATTCAGTCTCTACTAGGATTGCTCCAAAAATAACATCAAGATGAGGCATTGAAAAGTGTACGTGAGGTTTAAGCTACCGGACATATTTCACATTTTCAGCCAGCAGGTTTTTACCAAATTTCATGACATTACATGACAACAACGATTGCCTTCAAATGATTATTACTCGACTCACCTCATCCTCAGTCGACCCGCTGGGGACATCCTGGGCATCGTAGCCGGCCTCGTCTTCCTCGTCGTCATCGCCCGGCTGAACAAATTCATTCTTGGTACGTTGGTACAGGTCCCACAGTTTGCAGGCCGCCCGGAATTCAGCGCTGTCAGACTGGTCAAGAGAAACAAGTTTACCGATAAGTTTCCTGAAGAGTTATTTTACATTACAAGGACACATGTATTCCAAACCTGGCCATACTGGAATTATTTAGTTATTTATGGATGTTGCTTTTTTTTCAGTGGGGTACTGTCACCCTAAATTAAAAAACCCAACTGTTAGCACAAAGTTAGATCCAAACTGTCTTAAATCCATGTTCAGCCTTTCACGATGTGTCACTGGTATAGATAGCTAAACAAAAATAGCCAACTGTTAGCACAAAGTTAGATCCAAACTGTCTTTTAAATCCATGTTCAGCCTTTCACGATGTGTCGCTGGTATAGATAGCTAAACAAAACTAGATTATTTGGAGTTAATAATTTTAGAATGATTACCTATGATCACTCACAACACTCGTGCTGCGGCACACTTGTTGGGAATCACTCATCTCGCCGAAAACAGACTGATTAATTATTCAAGCAGTGGGCCTAACTACTTGTGTCTGCTGGGGTTTGACCTTGTAATATGTTTTGGCATTGTGAAACAGCAACTGGAAGTCACTGGTGAGCTGTTCGACGTCATCGTATTCCTCCATCTTTAATTTCTGCTGGATCTTCATCATGTCAATGGGCTGAGACACGACATGGTAATAGTCCGGCTGGTTCCTTGAAATGGAAAGTGGATGACATGAGGGTCACGGTTAGTTCATTCAAATAATAACACGGCAACCTTGCGCTCACCTTCGTTTCGGGGCTCTGATGAACAGCTCGCACAACATTCTGCCTTGGTCATCCTTGTAGTCTCTGACTGTGTTGTACAGTTCATGGCACACAGCAATCTGAAAGCCCACAAGTCAACGCTCACATGCAACTACGATATCGACATCAGCTATGACATCATTCAGATTGTGGAAAAAAAATATGAAAAGTGACAATTACAGGATCCACGGTTGGAATGTTTGAGGTCTTTTTCCTCTTTCGCCCACTTGAAGACATTAAGGATGAAGGATGGCTATCGTCAAAATCTCCTCCACTCACACTGCTAGAGGGCGAAGTCGCCCTTCTTCTTTTCAAGGCCATGACGAAGCCCTGAAGCAAAGGGCAAGTAAAATCATGAGTTCATTTCACATGTCAAGAGACAATGATCATACCTCACTCAAATGAAACTTCTTATGTCAGTGAGTGGGGGAGAGGGGAAGGACGCATAGTATGAGAAAAAGTTTCTATACTACACGAGTCAAAAAAGGTTGGGAACCACTATACAGTACTAAATGGCAGAAGGTCCAACAAAGGTCTGTTTCCACCTGTTGCCATCTACTGTATACACCAGAATCAGTGCTTGACGTTCAATTAAACAAGCCCAGACTTCACACCAAGTAAATAATTTATGATGACATTGAGACATCATTGTCATTATTTTAGTCAATATATATATATATAAATTATTTTTGGGTGACCGATTTCATCTGGTGGCATGCCGCTTAGTTTTTCCAATGTAAAATAAACTATTGTGAAAAAGCTATGAATAATTTGGTGCTATTTGGAGACAATCCTAAAATGCACTGTCGTCAAAACTTATTAATGCTCATGCCCTACTTGTTTCAGTAGCTTTTTGTTTGCTGAACAACAAAATTCACGAGCATCAAAACATTTCCTAGTTCAATTAAAATTGGTATTTAATCTTTTTTGTCATACTGTTCACATTATGACAGCATGAGACAAAACCCAGCAACTCATCAAAAATATCACACCACTACAAAGCTTTGAACAGGATGTCCTCATAGGGATGTGGCCAGTAAGGATAGAGTGTCACAGGTGTCATCAGCAGAGAGACTGGAAGAGTTACAGAAAGGTACAGATGGGGTCGTCCTTGGATATGTATCGATCGATTCATGTATATGACACCTGTTGTGAACTTGAACTCTGTTTTACAGAACAGCAAGTTGTACAAATAGAACTAGAACATTCAACAGTTGGGCTTGGTATTGCATTTTCGGCTCATCCTGAAATCTCACCTGAAAGCCAACTATGCCAAACTTTTTGAGAGTGGGGTAGGAGTAGATTGAGAAAGACTTATCGAGTGTAAACATTATTGTGGGGATATTGTTATTATCTGAGCTTGGTCAAGTCATGGTTCAGCAATAAAATATATTTTTTCTTCAAGCCTTGACATCAGCTTTGAAAATGTTAATATTATGATGCAATTTTCAATTATACATGTTTGCAGCGTTAAGATCCAATTTATGTTTAATATTAATTCCGCGTTTGTTATTTGCAGTTGTCAGGCGAATTATAGTTTGTCCTTTCCTTTGCTTCAAGTTATGTCACTGAAGAATGACTTGACGTTCATCCCCCTGCACGTATGGAGGTTTTTTTCTGCCCTCCAGGCCCCGGCACGCCCGCACGTATGGCGGCTGTCCGCGCACCTGAGCAGCACCTGTGCCCGTCTAGGCGCGCGCAACACAGCAAACATTAGCAAAACACTCAAACGGTTAGCCTTCCAAAAATGTAAAAAACGCCAAAGCCGAGACAAAGGCGTGCACTGTGTCTGTTAACGCCACACAGCCACCGTGAACTGCACCAAGGAATGCTCTTTTTGCAATAAGAACATCATTTGAGTTCGACCACTTGACATGGTTGGCGTTTACCTTTCGCGTTTAAAGACCCACAGAATCTTGACCCAGAAGACAGCCAATCACTCATCGATTTTACATACTCAGACAGCAGTGTGAAGTTGGCGATCACGTTAAGACGACTTCCGTCACCTTTTGCCTTCAAAACAAAAGCTTTTCAGGAACTGCACTTTCTTTAAAATGTAATGTTTCTTTCAAATTAGAGATGTCATTGTACTTATACAAACATTCTGTACTTAAGAAGCGCAGGTATGTGTGTTAAATAATAATAATAAATCCATTCAACTCCTCTAAATAAGTCGAGGTTTTAAAAAGCCCTAAGTACAAAACTCAAAGGTAAAAATGAATTTTTAATCTCAATTTATATACAGAAGCCGTTTTGCTAGGTTTGCTAAAAAAAAAAAAAGTAACGAATTCCTCTGTACACAAAATAATTGTCCTCTTTTTTTAAAACCTTATATAATGATTATATATAATCAAATGCTCATACTGAGAATGGGGAAAAAAATACTGGGCACAGCGTTTCATGTCCTGCATGTGCAAAACAAAACAATGAAAAATAAGGGGAAAAAAATGCCACAAGCTGGTGGTTTTTAGGCGAGCACAAGACAACACACACCACTAATTATACCTGTAGGCGACAACATCATCATTTTTGATCATGTTTAATTTCCACCCGTTAGTCCCCAAGATCACAACCAACCAACCGATCAATCAATCAATCAATCAATCAATCAATCAATCAATCAATCAATCAATCAATCAATCAATCGTTCAAGCAAGCGTGGACCGTTGTCACAAAATAGATAGAGATTAAAGCAAACTATAACTTTTTTCCCGATGAAATAATCCTTCTGGAGTGTAAAGCACTTTCCCAAACCTCACTGTCTTCATGCACTCCAGGGAGGATTCTTGTATCATCCACGGCACTTCCGTCATTTATCTTGATGTCAATCACATCTTTAAAATGTTTTTCCTTGAGCATTTTGAGGGGGAAAAAAGCACACACAGAGCCAGGTCAGGTGAGTATGGTGGTTCGTCCATCATGGCGATGTTCTTCTCGGCCAGGAGCTGTCAGATGCTCGGAGCTTTGTGAGCAGGCGTATTGTCAATGGGAAGCAACTGTGTCATCTTGCCACAACACTTGCCTCTTGTCTCGTACTGAGTGAAGCAAATGCCACATCTCTTTGTAGACGTGCTGGTTGATCATCTGGCCCACATTAAAGAGGATAACATGGGAGTTTTAAATTTGGCTTTGAAATATGTCTTTTGTGACACCACTCCTGGAACCTTTCTGACACATATCCTACAGCAAGAGAACTACCACGCGACTCATTTCCTGTTAAATAAAGTGAACTTTACAGGGGAAAAAAAACATCATATACTGTACAGTTTTTTTAGATGGTTAAATTCGGCTGTCACTCGTTTTGCACACAAAAATATAAAGCCGTATAACAAGCAGGAATATTCTGTTGATTCATACATTGGAAGAGAAATAAACATGTAGCCAAAACAGGGTTCTTTTCGTAACGGTTAAAGTCGTTGGCGTCTAACATTAGCTGAATGACATACCGTATTTGCCCTGAAGATGGCAGTATTTCAAAAGCTCCCACCAAAAGAAAACAGGAAGTGGAATCACCGAAGAAGAAGCCACCGCGTGTTGGTTCTACTTTCACTCATAGAAGAAGCAACCACTGATTTTTTTTTGCATAGTATTTATGGATGAACATCCTTTCTTTTAGTATCCTGTTTTCTGTATGCTCTGTCCTAGAAATGTTACTTGCGACGAAGTTCATCAATTTTTAGTGATCGCCCGCATTGTGTACTCGTATTGGTTGTTGAGGGTAATCTCAAACTGGTGCAAACATCATCTGTGATTGTTTGGATAAAAAGTGCAGGACTGGAAACTACGATGATAAAGGATAATCCTTGGAATATACCCCCTAATGCGCCAGCATGCATGGAGAAGCATCTCTGTGCAGCGCAGTACAGAGCAGGTAGGTGACCAAAGGCAAGGTGAACGAGTTCACGCAAATTTGTTTTCTTGTGCTCACCACATGTATAAAGAGCAATGTAACTTAAAAATGTTTCTGATCTTACATGCCAGTACAGCAGAGAAATGGTCGGAGGCTTTGTCACCACTATATTGCTACAATGCGTTCTGCCATTCACAAATGTGGCATTCAGCATTTAAACAATAACCGAATGAAAATCCATCCCCATCCTTGTTTCTGTTGTATGCATTTTATATAAACACAGAACCCAGATCCATAACCTTGCACTAAGTGAGGGTGAAAGCTATGCTCTGCTCTGTAAGCCAGCTCGACTGTCCTTATACAGCAACCACCGCAGACTTTGAATTGCCTAACCACTGTACTGTGGCACATTAGTGTGGCATGAAGGCAGAAAATTTCACTTAATTGGTATGAAAAGGATTTATGTAACTGCAAAGATTTTCTCCCATCATCTTCTCTCTCTCAGATGGCACCTTGTTGCTCGGGTCTTCCAGCCTCACTGGCAGGAGTTGGCAGGGCTCAGTGTGGATCTACAACAACCCTGAGCAGGCCCCCAACGAGGGCTTCTGCAAAGCTGGCGTGCAAACCGAGACTGGAGTAACGGACGTCAAGTGGATTTCAGAAAAGGGTGTTGTTGTGGCATCAGATTCAGGTAAGAACAGATTTTGTTAACTATGATGCTTTTGTTTGAGAATTATGAGCTAATCTGTGATGGGTTGACTGTGACAGGTGCCTTGGAGCTGTGGGAACTTGCTGAGGATGAGCGCCTCCTGGTCAACCGTTTCACCAGGCACGAGCATGATCATATCGTCACCACTGTGAGCCCCGTAGCTGCAGCAAACAGTGCCATCACTGGGAGCATGGATTGCAGGTAAGAAGGTGTTGAACGGATTCGCAGTGCAGGATTTTTTTTTTCTTACAAGAATGTTTGTTGTCGTTTGGTTGCAGAATTAAAGTGTGGGACCTGAGTCAGGAGATGGTTGTCACGTCATACAATGGTAAGGACAACAACATTGTGTTCTTTTACAGCTGAATACACTGCAGTTCGACTCTATTAAGTCAAAATGCGCTGTGTAGTTTATAAATGTTGTTAGTTTTAAATTCGGCAGCTAGCATATGGACGGAGCCAGTGGAATGTATTCCAGCAGCCGGAATCTTTAAGTGGATATATTTTCATAGCTCAAACATGCATTTGTGTGAAGACTTGCTCGACAAAGTAGCATCCACGTTTCCAGGTTGTAGTTGTTGAGTCATTTGATTGACAGCTGAGGAACATAGTTTCATTGTGACTCTTTTATTTCTACATTTAAAAACCAAAAAAAGCCATTTACTTTTTTTTTGTCTCAATCGCCCAAAAATACTAACCGTCATGAAAAAAAAAAAAGTCCATTAAGTGTATTGTTGTTTACGACTTGCAAAATGAATGTTGTTTCCCGTGTCCATCCTCCAGCGCACACACAACCGGTAACTTGCGTTGCCTGCAGTCCTACGGATGATTCGCTTTTCATCTCCTGTGGTCAGGTAAGATGCTGTTTATCAATTCTGAGTCAAATTGTGTTTAAAAAATGTACAGCGAAAGCATAAAGAGGAACGTAGAACTATTCCCTTTAAGGTTTGTCTTATCTCATCTCTTAGGATGGCCGTGTGCTCATGTGGGACACACGGAAACCAGATAAACCAGCCACAAGAATAGGTAAGGAACGCTCGCTAGTTTGTTGCACATTTGATGTTAGAAATGCAGTGTTCCCTTGCTATACTACAGAAACTTTTAACGCTCCTGGGAATGAAGAGTCGGAGTTGACATTTATTGAATGCTGGGGAAATTGTAAACAAGAACGCAATGAACCGACATGTCGGGTATGCTGTCGGCCACAGCTCATGAGCTTGAGCCAACCTCCAACCAGTTCACTGGCGTCACATGGCTCTCCTCCAAGCACCGCCTCTTTAAGGCACATATCTAATGCACTGATGCTGTAAAGCATTTTTGTGTTCACATGTTTACAATGTCTTTCAAAAGTCTCCTTGATTAAGTTTAAATGAGTTTAAAGCATGTGATAGAGGTCAAACTTTTTTCTTTTTCAATTATACGGTTATCACCTAAGGATTAGAATGCCTCCCCTGCAGTGAATGGGGTTTTGCCGTATATATGAACAAATTTGGTTGTAATTTTCTTACTCATTTTTTTTCCCCAGGTGACAATGGTCTTAAATTTCTATGACAGTATACTCTATCTGTATTTCCTCCCCCCATTAGATTTAGAGGCTTCCCACTGCTTGCCCACCACTGTCTCCTGGCACCCTGAGCACAGAAGCACCATTGCTTTTGGTATCAAGCCCAGCTTCTTTAACAAGACTGAATTTTGTAATCATGTGTTTTCCCACACCCAAGTCACATTCCTTGTGCCTCAGGCGACGAGCTCGGCAGAGTGACCGTCAAGGATTTCCTAACGACAGAGCCAGCTCGTGTGGCGAGCGTCCACAGCCGCAGAGTGAATGGGCTGGCCTTTTCTACACACAGGTACACCGAATTATTTTTGTCTCTCAACTTTGCTTCTTTTCATATTTTAATTATGAGTATTTAACAGACTTTTTTTTTTTTCATTGCAGCGCATCTTTGCTGGCCTCCATTAGCGACGATTGCTCCCTAGTTGTTTTAAACTCGGAACTGCAGGAAACGTGAGTGTTGGCACAGATCCACTTTTCTGAGATTATAATATACCGTGTTAAACTTATAATTTTTCTGTTTCACTTTTTTTTTTTTTTTTTTAGATTTAGAGATAGACGCCACCAAGACTTCATCAAGGGGGTGTGCTGGCTTCCCGGAGGGTCCAACAACCTCACCACCGTTGGCTGGGATCACCTTGTGCTTCACCACACGGTGGAGCCAACAGGGGGCACCCCCAACTCGTCTTAGACCCAAATACACTTCGAAGCTCATGCCTATGTAGAACTTTAGTGAACTTGGAATTCAATTATCCTTCGAAGTTATTTCTTATGTTTGGAAAATAAATGATGTAAAAATAAAAGGTTTTCAGTGTCACTCCACTCAAGAGTGCCTCCGTTATGAATATGAACCAATGTGTGGAGAGGGTGCTGCTTGTTCCTCACCTTTTGACCTACCCTGAAGTGATTGTAGGTAAGTAGAAACATGAAATAATAAACCGAGCTACCATTTGACGCACACACAAAATTTGAGACTTTTGAAGATTTCTGATCAATTTGAATTTATTAACCAGATTCAGATTGGTGAGATATGTCAATCAAATTTGCTTAGGTGATGACTACTTCAATCATACTCTTAACATATATAAATATATGTACAAATATAATATTGCTGCATGTCAGTACTAGTACATTTGAGCTTTTACTGCATACTATAAAAATAAAACATCCTTCATTGATAACAATAAGAGATAATACAAAGCAAACATCTGCACATTGCAATCTGATTGGAAAGACCCTACATGACATACTTTAACAGTGAATGAAGATTACAGTTTGGGTGTACTGTATGTGATGTGCTTAATTTCACTTCAAGCAATTGAACATAATTGCAAGCAATTCAAATTTACATTCAAGATTTCTGACAAAATTTGCCATGAACAATCAACATAAATCTGATGGCTGATGTAAAAAACAAATTGTGAATTTACTGCATGTCGTTTGGCTGCAACAAGACCGGTGGGAGGAACAAAGTCACATTCATAGCGAATCAAGGCAAGAAGCCTGAACATTTGTCAAGGAAAATTCGGGAGTTATGACTTTCACAAATCACCCTTGAGCAGCTCTCGCTCCAGCCCATACGTTTGTGTTTGTCCTGAACACATTGTTGATAGTTGATCTCTAATGCTTAGCAACATTAGAAAACCTGTTACATTCTGACCCTGTAGCACATAACTACTCTTAAGTAACACATTTACAAAATATACAATGGATATTGGTTGATTGGTACCGTGTGATTATAGTCAACATAGCAATGACAGAAATATCGATTTTTGCAGACTCCCACCATGCTAGCCAGCCTTGAGACTAATTTTGGGTCAAGCCAGTGCTGTTTTAGATAAAAGTATGCCAAGCTGTCAACTGCTGCATGTCACTAAGCTAAACAGTCACAGCTTTATTTCTGTTTCTGTTTGTCTATTCTCTGCTAAATTTTTATTGACTTGACTTTTTATTCCATAAATCGAGTTTATGCTACCAATCTTGACCAACAACGTGCCAAATACTGAGAACTTGATTGTAAACTAGCTTTGAAATCCTGTAAAAATTAGAATAGGGTCATTGTCATGGCATCCCTGGAAAAGCTATACGACTAGCCTGGACCAACTTGTTAGCACTAGCATCTGTGCTAATATTCGTTGATCAGTGCCTTCTGATTTAATAACTTCACTTCTGATAGCATTTAGTGCGACACAATCACTTTGTTTGTTTTGCTTCTAACAACATCTGATAACAAATGTGAATTTATTAAAGCAGAGGTTTGATTGAACAGTGGCTTGAAACGAAACTACCCTTGCAGTTCGTGGGCAAAATTGACCGTATACATAACAAAGGAAGACCAAACCCGTTTACTCATGATGGCCCTTTTCTAATAAGCGTAATGGGTTGTTTGGATCCGGGCCGAATTCGATACGTCATTCCATATTGATGGCTTGACTGCAGTTCATTGCTGGAATCGACAACACAGTGATAATTAGACTGGGATATCGATCCAAATGTGATCCAAGTGGTAACAACACAAGGTCTTACCTGTTAACGTCCGGAAATTTTCTCACCGCTTTGCCATCCTGCTTGTGGTGGGTTGGCGTTTGGTTGGTCACGATAGAAACACTTTTGGCCTGCGACGTGGACTTTGGGATGACAGGGACTCTGACGTCCTCAGAGAGTGGGACACTCCAGTCTTCGGCGTTATGGTCTGCCTCATTCGTGGCGGTCATTTTATGGTCCATCTCCAGCATCTTTCTTTGTAAGATGCTCACAAGCGTAGACTGGCTTGGCGACAGAGGCGTTGGCGGCTGTGCGGGATTTACCATAGAAGTAGTCTGGAATTGCGGCTTCGGTTGGATGGCGGCATTCAGAGATTGGTGTTTTGAGGTTTTGGGTACCACTGAAGGTGGAATCTGACCAAGTAGAATACAGTTTAGACTTGTTTGTGGTGCCATTCTTGAGAAGGTGTTTGGAGGACAAGCGGAAATAGGGGACTCCATAACGCTATGGCAATCCTCGAATTCTGGAGGTGGAGGGAGTAAAAGCATACTTAAGTGTTCCTTGTTCCCTCCAGATTTAATGTAGGAATCATTCCTCTGCACGAGTCGGTTGCTCATGTCTGTAGATGAAGGCGGTTCTGTCAAACGGTATGTTGGTCCGTCACTCATCCGTGCAATGGTTGCTGATTTTGTTTCCCAATACTGCACGGGACTGACGGGTGTTGGACTTGGTTGTACGTGTTCCTGATGAAGGAGAGAAGAGCTTGAGAGGGCTCTTGACATTGGCGGCAAAGTTTGGGGAGTAGTAGAATTAATTTTCTGAAAGCTTTCTCTCCGCTGGTCATTGTTCATGTTCCCAATTTCATGAGACTGAAAGCCCTTATTCTTATCCCTTTCCTTAGCCGCCATGAGGAGAGAAAATGGAGAAGCTGCAGGAGCCTCTTGAGCCGCATTGCTTTCGCCACTGTTGTGTAATTTATGACCGACTAATGGACCCAATTTACCGGCGGGTTTTGGACCAGGTTTCCCTTGGATATCCTCAGAAGTCAGTAGAGTTTTGTTCCCTGTCTGAAGCTTTCTTGGTATTTGGTATGACACTCTGAGTGGTTTGACAGTTTCATTCTGGACTGACATTGTTACTGGATCAGCCTTTGTGTTCGCCTCAGGCAAGGGTAAGCGTGAGGGCAGAATACTTTGGATATTCTCTTTGTGATAAAAACCATCAGAGGGAATTGATTTGGGTGGCTCGTGTAGAGGTGCCTGAGAGAGGTGTGTACTTTGAAAATTCTCTCTGTGATGCAGCGGATCTTTGCGAATTGGCTTGGTCGGTGAGAGATGTGCGGTTTGTAAATTCTCTTTATGGTGCAGTGGATCTTTGCGAATTGGCTTGGTTGGTGTGGTTTGTAAATTGTCTTTGTGATGAAGTGGATCTTTGCGAATTGGCTTGGTTGGCGTCTGCTTGGGGATATTCCCATTGACGGGGACCAACATTTGTACTGGCGAAGCGGACCCAGTATCTTCCAGGAGTAACATCTGCTTGGGTCTGGAATCTTGTTCCACATAGCCCTTAAGGATCGAGGTGTTGGAAACATTGTTAAGCTTCGCTGTGTTTTGGGGATTGAAGGTTGACTGTGTAGGAGTCTGCACAGGGGGAGGTGGGGCAGGAATCTGCGGTGGGGAGTCGAGGTTGGCCATAGATGAGAGTCGAATAGGTTTCGGAGGAGGAGTCTTGTGGGTCTTCTGCTGCTCTTTACCAGGGGGAGGCGGTGGGGCAAAATTTGGATGTTTGGGAACTTTAGCTGGGGACGGTTTTGAAATGGGGGTAGAAGATGCAGAGCTATTGGAACCTGTTGACGGAGGCTTCGGTGGGGTCATTGGTTGGGATTTTGTGATACGGCGATTTTTATCTTCCTTGAGGGGTGGCTTTGGAGCAACTGTAGGGGGAGGCTGAAGGGCAGCCATCTCTAAACTGCTGAGGTAACCCATGAAGTCTGGTGGAGGGAGGATAAATGTCTCTGGTGGCGGGGGAGGGGCCATAGAGGGAGGAGGGGGAACCAATATTTCTTCCTCTAAGCCATAAGACAACCGGTCTCCATTCACTATGAAAGAAAAGACAGAATGACAGACAGAAAAGCAGCGCTTTAAAAATTTTAAAGCTCTAGAATTTTGCTTCTTCTAAGTTCTGACAATCCTGACATAGACCAACAACACTGAGCACGAAAACGAATTCTGTGTTTCCACTTTCTTCAGATTGCTTGATTAGAAGACAGCCGTGTCTTTCAAGACACGATCAGATAGGAGTTCTACACCATTGCAAAGCAAAGCGGATTGTAAATTCAGAAATGTTTCGGAATGTGAAATAAGAGGAAAGACATTCACTCGAGTCCAAGGGCACTCCCATTCTGTCAACAAACTTGCCATGTGGTTGGTGGCACATTCAGACTAGCACCACATATACTCGCACTGCAGCACTTTATAGAAACAAACCGATTGTATCAGTGAATCACAAACAACGGTAGGAAAGGTCAAATCCTGAGGTGTAATACGAACTGGTACAGAGCGCATGTGTAAGGTCCTTAAGCAAAAAGCACTCACCTGCACCGTTGATCTTTGGACCACTGATAGTGGGGAGGACCGGTACTCTCGGTGTTGGAACAGCAAACCCTTGAAAACTCTCGGATGACTATGTTGGGGGGAAGGGAAAGCAAATATCAGCCTTAGCAATGCTAATCTGGTGAATCTGGAAATAATTAAGAGTTGAGTGTTCTTGAAAAAGTTTAGCATGTCCAGTGCTTGCGAGATGATTGTTCAATTCCCTTCTATTGTCGGTATTAGGGATGGGCCAGTAGGGAGATTCTGACGGTATGATAACCGTGTAAAAATATTGCATTTTTCACCGTATTACTTTAATGCAATTAAGGGTCTTGATCGTGCATTTTAAGTGGTAACGGGACCACTGTTTTCTGTGTTTCACGACATTCGCGTCATATTATTCACTTCACTACCAGACATGCACCATGACGGATGATATAGAAAGCATGTCCGAGTTTTAACTAAGGCTTTGAAATTTCCTGACAGACCAAGCACATGCGTTACAAATCTCGGACAAAATGTTCTGAATTTATAGTTGACAAAACGCCCGTCAAAAATGTCAATGGTGAGTCAAATTATTTTTCAAATCCTGATGATAATTGATGTTTTTCTGTGATTCTGTCAAACGTGTGAATTGGTCTATTCGGATATACAGTACAGTATATTCTTCATGTTTCTTGTGATGTTTGACCCGCTGTGACAGCTCATATTTTCAGTCGGTACATTTACATACATTTATTCCTTACTATGGTATTTTAACAATTTTCTTTTAATGTGTGGGGATGGTGGTCGTGAAGTAATTGCATATGAAATGCATCACGAGGTCTCAGTTCCAGCCTCCTTTAAGCTTCTGTTTCTGTCATATTTTCCATTGAGCATTGTCTTCGAGTGAAAACTTGCACACACCTCGCATGCTTTCACTCGCGTGCAAAACACGGTGAATCACAGAAAGAGGCTCCGCCTTTTATTGCTCACCAAATTGCTCAGTGCTAACCATGTAAGGCCAACCGGCTCGCTGTCACTTAGAAACATGATTGTTTGTGCTCGAGGGGCAACGATTTGCTGCTCTGATCAAAGCTCAGACGCCACTAATCACAATCATAAAACAAAAACTGTTTGCCGCAATACAAAATCCAGGGCGGGTTACCATGTTGTCACTGAGTGCGCAAAAAAACTAAAAGAAATGGGAACCAGTACACAGAAAGGTACCAGTGATGGCAAGAAGATAATTTATGATGAAGAAGTTAGTGCAAGAGAGCAGTTGTGAGCGACACAGTGCAGTCTCTGCAATGGAATGACAGAAATATTAGAACGTTATGTCATTTGCAGTCTGTATACGGTAGTTTGGATCTGGACTGAGTTATTTCAATTGTCATTGTTTATTTTTGGGGGGAAAAGTGTTCCAAAATAGGAAGAAAATAAAGGATGACCAGCAACCAGCCAGAAACGGATTGCGTCTGACCTTTAAGGTTCTGTCCACTGCTGAAGCAAACTTTGCCATGTCTTTGGAGGAAATACAACACGTGACATTGGATATAAAAGCGGCCATTGATTAAAAAAAAAAAAAAAAAAAATTAAAATAGCGCAAGACGTGAAGACTGCAGGTACAAGGGTGTGTTGTTAAGGTTGGCCAGAGTTCCTTTTCGATTTCAGCCGTTTTGTTCTCTTTGCTGCGCTCTAATTTTTCATGACGCATAAGGGCTTCCTGCCCATGTGCTGCTGGGTGCGCCATATCCAACATGCCTCAGATGCAAACACTCACCACACCCATGCATCAGGGTGTGTGAACCGGAGTGTTTAGTCATGTATTATGAATTATGAGGCATTTGTTTGTGTAAAACAGCCATATAGACTGCTCATTTAAAAAAAAATGTTTTGCACAATAAAGAGACTGAAGAATGCAGTTGCCGACAGACTTCCAGAACTTTTTATGAGTTTTTTTTTTTTTGTTGTTTTTTTTTTTTTATGAGAGCTGAGGGAATCTTGTGGAACAAGAAGTACAATGCAGTGATCGGGTCTTTTTAACCCTTATATGAATATTTTAAAATGTGGGTAATGAATGACGTATTTCATTATTGTGGCATATATTTGTTTCATGAATTTTTAAAAATGGATTTTTATTTACTTATTTTAAATTAGACACAATATTATAAACCAGCATGTATTTGACCTCAACATACTTCCGAGTTTATAATGAATAAATGAATATTACTCTGATGACTGATGATTTGAAATACGCTATCTCGATTCACTGGACACGTCGTGTATTTATTTGCACAGTTTGGTATCAGAAATCGGTGGTATTGAACATCACGACTGTAAATAAAGGCATCTGCGCAGTTTATTATGTAACAGACTTTCCAGATTCCAGAAAAGCAAGTGTTGCATGAAACAAAAACAATCAGTACAGTATGAACAAGGCAGGCTGAGTGACATACTCACAGTGTAATGCTTGACAGTGGGTCTAGCGCGCACGCTGGCAATACCCGACTCTGAAGACGTTGGCGAGTTCAGCACGAGATCCACATTATCTGGGCAAGAAGGGCAAATCTTAGTTAAGACTGACATTATTTGACATGTTGGCAAGACAATATTAATTTAACAAAATGTATGTTGTGAGTGGAGTTGGCAATGACAGAACTGCATTGCATGGTCTGTGATTAGTCAGCAATCAATTCCATAGCATTCTTACCAATTTTGATAATCATGTCGACTTAAAATGCCCATACAGTTAAAATGCCCATACATATCAATGGTCCCATTTTGATCCTATCATCATGGAATAATTACACATCATTTTTCAATTATTCCCGAGGGGAACATCCCTTGGGCAATACTAACAAATGGAATGTCAACTTACATCCATAGCAGATTGTGTTTAGAGTTATGTATATTTTTATAGGTTGTGAAAAATGCATCAAGTCAAGAAATGCTTTTAGGATGGGTTGTTTGAAATATAGCAAGTTTTAGAAGCATACAGGATGTCACGAACAAGAATCATGTTAAACTGGTGAGGAACTTGGCATAAAAACAAACAAAATAAATCATGTTGCGAAACCGGGAAGGAGCCATAAAATAGTTGTGATGGGAGGAGATAAGTCACCTCAGCGTTGTGACGTTCTTCCGATGTTTTTTTAGACTATTTGTCAAACGAGAAAGAGACGAGAAGTGAAGAGATGTCGCACAAAAGCACTTAGCCTCGTTGTTATGTCAAACATTTGACTTTACACTTTCCTCGTGAGGCCAGGTGAGACGAGACACATAGCACCCAAAGACAATGCTGTTTTAAGAGACAGACAGACACACAAACAGACACACACACACACACACACACATACCTGTACCAGGCAGTGTCTTTAATTTCAACACGTGACAAAATATCATCATAGAAAACATGAAAATGTAAAACTGAACTAACGTGGGAATCACCACGGAATGACCGCGCCGTAATGTTTCAACGAAGGGCTTGTAAAACACACCTTCCTGATTCAAATGTTTTTACTCATCTAGCATTTTTACGTGGTGAGAACTGAAGATCACTATGCAGAAGTTAAAAGCAGGAACACAACAAATCATTGAACTAATATAAGGAAATAAGGGCAGCTTCATCTGGGATTATTTGTTTTCCTGTAACATAAACATGGATTGATTGATATTTCCTGTTTGAGAAGGCAAGCTGCAATAATACAGTAAATGATTACTAGACAATGCTGTATGTCACCATAGCCGCATTAGAGGGCTGGAAATATTTGTTGTTTGAATAGGTCAGAGTCTATCTATCCATCTATCTAGCTAGCTAGCTAGCTAGCTTTGCTAGTAATTGTACTGATAGCTAGCTTGGAAGCTAGCTAGCTACCTAGCTATCACTACAATTACTGATAGCTAGCTTGGAAGCTAGCTAGCTACCTAGCTATCAGTACAATTACTTTTTATTCCATCTCAGGTCATATAATTTGGGGGATTTATGTGACGCACTTGGGCGTATTAGGTGTTGCTGTTGTTGTAGGTCATGTGTTACTGAATCAGATCGGCATTCTGACCTTTTAGTGGACCATTTTTAGCTTTGCTGTTTTAGCCACACAATGTGCTGGAATTTGTTGGTCTCATAATATCAGAACAAATAAGGTAGCATGGCTGTGGCTCAGATGGTAGAGTGGGTCATCCAGCGTACGAAGGGTCAGCAGTTTAAATCCCACCCCTGACACTCCACTGGAGTGTTCCTGGGTATTGTAAGTAAGAATCTTTAATTTCAACACGTGACAAAATATCATCATAGAAAACATGAAAATGTAAAACTGAACTAACGTGGGAATCACCACGGAATGACCGCGCCGTAATGTTTCAACGAAGGGCTTGTAAAACACACCTTCCTGATTCAAATGTTTTTACTCATCTAGCATTTTTACGTGGTGAGAACTGAAGATCACTATGCAGAAGTTAAAAGCAGGAACACAACAAATCATTGAACTAATATAAGGAAATAAGGGCAGCTTCATCTGGGATTATTTGTTTTCCTGTAACATAAACATGGATTGATTGATATTTCCTGTTTGAGAAGGCAAGCTGCAATAATACAGTAAATGATTACTAGACAATGCTGTATGTCACCATAGCCGCATTAGAGGGCTGGAAATATTTGTTGTTTGAATAGGTCAGAGTCTATCTATCCATCTATCTAGCTAGCTAGCTAGCTAGCTTTGCTAGTAATTGTACTGATAGCTAGCTTGGAAGCTAGCTAGCTACCTAGCTATCACTACAATTACTGATAGCTAGCTTGGAAGCTAGCTAGCTACCTAGCTATCAGTACAATTACTTTTTATTCCATCTCAGGTCATATAATTTGGGGGATTTATGTGACGCACTTGGGCGTATTAGGTGTTGCTGTTGTTGTAGGTCATGTGTTACTGAATCAGATCGGCATTCTGACCTTTTAGTGGACCATTTTTAGCTTTGCTGTTTTAGCCACACAATGTGCTGGAATTTGTTGGTCTCATAATATCAGAACAAATAAGGTAGCATGGCTGTGGCTCAGATGGTAGAGTGGGTCATCCAGCGTACGAAGGGTCAGCAGTTTAAATCCCACCCCTGACACTCCACTGGAGTGTTCCTGGGTATTGTAAGTAAGAAACTTTGGTCAGTTGCCTGACCAAAAATAAGGTCCGAATTCCTAGCATATAATAAAAGTTAGGCGGCATAGTGGTCGACGGGTAGTCAGCCTCACAGTGCAGAGGTGCATGGTTCAATTCCGGCTGCGGCCTTCCTGTGTAGAGTTTGCATGTTCTCGCTGTGCCTGCGTGGGTTTTCTCCGGGTACTCCGGTTTCCTCCCACATTCCAAAAACATGCATGGCAGGTTAATGGAACACTCTAAATTGTTCCTAGGTGTGAGTGTGAATGGTTGTATGTCTACGTGTGCCCTGCTATTGGCTGGCAACCAGTTCAGGGTGTACCTCGCCTACTGCCCGAAGCCAGCAGGTATAGGCTCCAGCACGCCCGCGAACCTTGTGAGGATAAGTGGATTAGAAAATGGATATTAAATTAGTGGTAGGATGTAAAATAAAAAATAAAATACAAATACAGTATTTCTTCACTGTCCTTAATTTGATTTTTCAGATATTTGCTGTATTATTTATTTTCCCAATCTTTTTACTTCCACTCCCTACATTTAAAACTTTGAACTGTTGTTTTCGGTTCATTTGCTGGACAATATCGAAGTCATGTAGGGAACATACTTATGACAAATGTATTAATACAACCAGCTTTATTGCTTTGTATTCATTTAATGTATATTTATTATGGTATTGTTGTATTATTTTTCATTATTCGTAGATATTATATTACATGTTATATTATTGTATTAATGCTTTTGTTGTTTTCTTCTCAGTGTTGATGGTGTATATTTCCCAAAATGAATCAGATTAGGGTGAAAAAAATTGACAAATGCGTTTTCTAAAAAACACCAGCTTCTGGTGTTTAAAATTTCAATCTAATCTGAAGAAAGACATCCAAGATGTATTTTTTTTCAGGTGTTAGGATTTGTTACACAGTTAGCATGTGAATGTGCGTGTTTTGATAGCGTAAAAGTGAAGCCAACGCTAGCCCTTGGTTTAAAATAAACAGCAACATAATTTAACGTGTTCTGATTAGTCCTTATAATTGACAGTAAGATTATTTGCATTTAAAGACGTTGTAGTGTCTAATTTTTTAATGTGAATAAAGCACAGGAGTTAAATCGGGACTCTCTTTTTACATTTATTTGACGTTTACTGTACTTCTTTTTAAGTCCATACTTTTGCTCCCTCTGTTGAATACAATTTGGAAGTTTAAACACCCATAGATTGCGGGAAAAGAAGTCTACGTGCATGAATGCCGTGTTCATTGCCGAGATTCATCTGGTGGGTGTCACATACGAAGTATAAAGGTCGCATATCCTTCCGAGGAAAATACTTTAGATGCTTCTTCCTCCAGTGCACCTGCTCTGCTCGCAATCTACTCACCCATTTCCCTCATTTTGATGCTGGTGTCGAAGAGAGACTGGTCCTTCCGACCCAAAAAGGCCAAGGTTCCCCTCTTCATCTTGAGCAATGTCTTTACTATGTGTGAGGATCACAAGTCACACATTTTCACAAGATGCTTCGCGATTCCGTCGTAGGACAACTACGGCACACTCAGGCGAATTAGTGCAAACTTGGGAGGAAAGTGGTGGAAACAAATGGCATTAACTCCGCCTCCCGTGCTCAAGTTACATTCTCAACAGGTGAGGCCCAACCTGCTCGGCTCTTTGCACCGACATTCCAGCACGAATCTGTCTTTAATTACACACCTATTACCGAGATCTCGGATTTTAATTGTCAGCTCCACTGCTTCATTGTCAGACTCACTGCTCGCAAGCTAGCCGAACATTTTCGCTTGGCAGTGCAGCCGACGCGACTTGTTTTAAGGCTGCTTCAACTTTTTTTTAAGATCGAGCTCCGGGACGAAGCGACTTCCTCTAACTCTGTGAGACTTCTTTGAAAAAAATTAGGATAAACTCACTGCCATAGCTACAAACTGCAAAAACATCACTTCATAGACACTCGGGGCGTTGTTGGAATACGTCAGTCTGTCCGCCATTGTGGATGTGGCACATTTTACCGGTGCGTCTCAATTTTTTTTTTTAATCCCCCCTAGGAAGAAAAATTTTAAGTCTTCCTGTGTGCAGTTTTGCATCTCCTCTCCGTGGCTGGGTCGGTACACTGGTTTCTTGTCACATTCCAAAAACATGCACGGTAGGATATATGATCGCTCTAAGTCTAAATTGTTCTTTGGTGTGATTGTGAGCGTGAATGGATTGTGTGTGCCCCGCAATTGGCTAGAAAACACATCATCTGGGATAGTCTCCAGCACGCCTGCAAGGCTCGTGAGGATTAGCGGTTTGGATAATGGATGAATGGATGATTTTCATGAATCATTGTTATGTGATTAATATCAATGTAATTAGTATTTATGGCAATCACTGCAGAAGTAGTAAGACCAGCCATGTTGTATGGTAGCAATGACCAGAACACAGGAGACACGGCTCATGAGCACAAACGAGAAGGTTTGAAAACAAAGTAGCTAAGGCCAGCTGATGTGGTTTTGACATATGCAGTGGAGGGAAAATGGATTTATCAGCAAAAAGATGCTGGAAGGTCGGCACGATGGATGACTGGTTAGCACGTCTGCCTCACAGTGCTGAGGTGCAGGGTTCAATTCTGACTCCGGCCTTCCTGTGTGGAGTTTGCAAATTCTCTCCCTGCCTGTGTGGGTTTTCTCTGGGTACTCTGGTTTTCTCCCACGTTCCAAAACCATGCATGGGAGGTTAATGGAACAGTCTATAGTGTTGGTACATCTCCAAGCAGGTGATGAAAGGCACATCTTCACCATTCACACCACTTTTTCACAACCAATATGGCGGCTGAATCAACATACAATTCAATGCTCAAGATGGCGTCTACGTGGGCAGAACAACCACCCCAAAATATAGTCACCCCATTGTCCATCCATCCGTCCATTTTCTTCACCACCTTTCCTGTTCAGGGACATGCGGTGCTGGAGCCCATCCCAGTTGACTTCAGGCGAACGGCAGACTACATCCTGAACTGGTTGCCAGGTGTACCGCAGGGCACATATGGAAACAAGTAACCATTCAGACTGACATTGACAACGTCACTGAGTGGGAAATGAAACCATGCTGCCTGCGGTTGAAGTCCGGCGAAAGTACCACTACAGCTTAAGTGACATAGACTACAAAAATGCTGCCATTTCATAATAATTGTAACTTCAAATGACAAATATTTGTGGAACCAGCAGCAGTATAATGAGCAATGAAATACCTGCTTTGGAATGTCAAAATATAGAAATTTAAGTTCAGGGTGTACGCTGCTTCTCACCAAAAGACAACTATAATAGGTTCCAGCATGCCCATGACCCTACGAAGGATAAGCGGATCAGAGGATGAATAAATGGATGAAAAAAAACAAAAATTAACAGCTGTGATTGGAATTTGCCTTACTGCAAGGTTTAAGGATCCTATTTTATTTTATTTTTTTGCAAGCTCTTATTTTAGTCCCAAGAAGCCAAGCGGGGAGTTCTCTGCCTACCTCAAGGAACTTTGATGATGTCATGACTTTAGGTCGCTGTCAGCGACGTGTCACCTTTGCAATAAAGCTTATGACTTCATCTCTATTATCACAAGCCGGTAATGTTATTTTGATGTACTAATTTTAGCCACATCTCAAAACTACCCGTTGTATCCCGTCAACAGTCGCCTTCTGTGTCATAGTATGTCATAAAGCTGAAAATTGCTATTCTGCATACACTGTTATTTATTTTTCTTATCTTGACAACTCAACAAAACATGATACGCAAAAAGTCAAAAGAAACTTGTATTTTGAGTAAATTAAGCCAACATGTTAAATCATGGCATTTTGATAACCTGCTAAGGATCCAGCCAGCCATTTTCCATACCGCTTATCAGTTGGGATGTTTTCCATTTTACCTGCAAAGACACCAGTTAGGAGCCACCCAAAGCATGAGAGGATCGTCCCAAATCTCCACTTTGTAAATAAGGATTGAAGGATGTCCTGGATAAACGGGCAACTGTTAAGCAATGACTATTACAGAGAACATGTTAAAGATCTGGAAAATAAAAAGACCATGTTGCTTGAGCAAAGAAGGCTCGTCAACGAAGAGTTGGCTCATCTGGACTCTGAGAATATCAAGGCGGAAACCGAAAAAAAAGACATGCTGGCCCAAGCGCGGGGTCGTCTTCAATATTTGAGTTTCATGAGGGAGACAGCAAAAGAAGACTTGGGGTTTGTTAATCTTCAACAAAAAGAAGAAATTCTCAGTGAGCAGAGTAAGATCTTCAATTTTAACATGGTACAGTATGGACCTCGCACGGAGAACCTGGAATCGGGGAAAGCTAAATTTGAGATGACTCTGCTTGAATGTCGGTGTATGGAGATGGAAACACGCGATGAAAACATGAGGACACATATTGCTCAACTTGAGGAAGAAAATAAAGGCTTACGAATGCAAGTTGGAGATAAGGTGACACTTACCGGGACGAATAACCTTGCCACTCAGGAGTGGGCACATTTTGGATGTCAAAATTTCAATTTGGACACAAACAAGCAAGACCTAACGGGACAAATGAGAGCTATTACCGATCAGGATGAACACATTAAGGTCCTCAAAGATCAGATTGCAAACCAAAAAACACAAGCTAAAAATCCTGCGGAAAGTGAGGACACGCTGATTCGACAGAATGCTTCCTTTAAAAATGCTTTGGCTGAGCTTCAATTACAGAGTATGAAAATGAAAACGCTGGAGATGGAGAACAGTGACTTGAGGTCGCAACTTCAATGGCATCAAGAGAGAAAGAAAACTCCGATTCAGTCCAGCGGGTTGGTGACGGAAAGCTTGCAAGGGGATGACGGAACTAACAGTGGAACGAAGGAAGGTGAGAAAGAAGCCCTAAGGGCACAGGTGAAAGCACTCCAGGAAAACAAGAACTGTCTCAACGATGAGATTAGATCCGTGAAAGACGGGTTAGCTCGAGCTCAATCTCAGAGTGCAAACATGGAAACGCAGAATTGTGAATTGAAGGGACAAGTTAAAGCCCTTAAAGAAAGCACCAGTCAACTACAGGATAAAGTGAAGTCCCTAAATGATCAGGTGGCTCTGCTTCAGTCTCAGAGAGCAAAGATGGAGACGCAGACTGGCGACTTGAGGGCACAAGTGAAAGGATTTCAGGAAAACGAGGACATTTTGATCAAGCAGAACGAAGCGCTCAAAGATGAGGTGTCTCAGCTCGAAAGCTGCAACGTGAGGACAGATAAACAAAACGAAAACCTGCGGACCCGAGTCAAGACTCTGAAGGAAAATGAGAACAGCCTCAGTGAGAAGATAGAGACGCTCATGGCCGACGTGTCCCACTTTAAATTTCAAAGGGAAAACGATCAGACTGAGATTCACCGTCTGAGAAGAGAACTGCAAACGCTCAGGAGTCAATTACAAGATCAAGAGGAACTATTAAGGAGGATCGATGATGCCGAATCTCTCATGGAGAAGGAGTGGGCGGAGAAGGAAAAGCTGAGCGTCAAGCTCGGTGAGCTCTGGGACGAGAGTAACTTTGTCAAAAAGCAAAATGACGCTGTTCGGGTTGAGTTGGAAAAGAGCAAATGTGTTCAGGAACACCAGTGTGAGCAAATTGCTCAGCTGAAGGCGACGTTACAGGAGCATAAACTCCAACTGGAGGAGGCTCAATTTTTACTCTACAGTAAAGATGACGAGTTAGCAAAGCAAAACAGGAAAATTGTTTATCTCAATGAAGTCACAGAGGAGCTCAACTCCCACGTGAGCAGTTTTAAACAACAAATGCATTTTCTTAAAGGCCAGCTGGAACTCAGGCAGATGGACGAAATATTAACTCATAATATTTACGGAAGCCTCGCCGAGATAGCACCTGAGCACGGGCCAGTCAGTGAAAACCAATCGGGTTTGAAGACTGAGATAAAGGACGCGGGCATGCAAATAAAGGACAATTGCTTGACTGAGCCGAAAAGGTTTTTAACGCACACCTTGGCTTTGCGTGACTCTCCAAGTCTGAAGATGGAAACAGAAAATGAAGAACTGAGGACGCAAATAAAAGCTCTTGAAGAAAACGAATTCGAACTGACTGAGCTGATCAGGCACCTCAATGAAAAGCTGGCTCATCTCGAATCCTGGGGCGCAAATGGAGATGTGGGGGCGCAAGACCAAGCGCTTTGCCAAAACCAGGACGGGCTCGCCGAGCAGAACAACCTGCTCAATGAAAGGCTGGCTGATCTCGAAACAGAGAACGGAGATTTAAGAGTGCAAGTTGAAGATCTCAAAGAAAACGAGAAACTAATCAAACAGAGGACGGAGACCCTCATGGGTGAGCTGGACCAGTACAAAACCGAGCGTAGCCGTCTGAGGTCAGAAGCTCAGACGCTCAGGTCGCAACTGCACGATCAAAGTGATCTACGGGGAAGGATGGATCACGCCGAATCTCAAATGGAGAAGGACGTGGCCGAGAAGGAAAAGTTGAGTAGCAAATTGCGGGAGCTTGAAGAAAAGGACAACTGTTTAAAAAAGCAGCACGACATTGTTCGCGCCGAGATGGAAGCACATAAATCCGTTCGAGATCAACAACACCAACAGATTGCCCAGTTGAAGGCGGCGTTAAAAGAAAACAAACTGCAGGTCGAGGAGGCCAGATTCCTCCTCGATAGTAAACACGATGAGTTGAAAAAGCTAAATGAAGTCACGGACGAGATGAAGGCTCTCATTTTGAATTTGAAGCAAAAAAATTGCCATCTTCAAGGGCTGCTTGAACTCATTCAAACTGCAAATCAGGAGGACCCTGCGAACAAATCAGATGCGGTGGAGCCTGTCGCGGTGCACCTGAAGTCCACGTCGAGCAGACTTTTTGCTATTTGCTGTTGGCCTTTTAAAGCACTTTTAAAAGTTTTTAACATATGTTCCTTTCGAGGACTTGTCGTCGCGGTTGTGTTCTTTTGTCTAGGTCTGTTGTTTTCAACCGTACTTTCCATTGATGATGACTCTTCAAACATATTTGATGTGTTATTATACAAATGCTAGGTCTTTGTATGACAACAATTCCTTGTCTTCGGAAAGTGCTGCTTGGGTCATATGTGACTTGTTTCACTTTAAAGGGCACTGGGTTTTAGGTTCATGTGATGACAATACTGTTGAGCTTGTTTACTAACTAGTGTCTTGTCAATGCATTTTTTTTTTGTATATAACCTGACAAGAATGTCTAGACTTTTATGGAGAGCCATTTTTTATTAATCTGTCTTAAAATTGTTAGTAGAAACCAAAATGTTTTGAACAAGCCGCTTGCTTTGTATTAAACAATTATTTTGTAATCAGCCCATGTTTTTCCTCAAACGTTTTTTATACGATTGAATAGTGACGTTGGTATGTTTTTCAGGCTCAAATAAGTTAAGTGATTGGCCCGGTGGTCGACTGGTTAGCACGTTGGCCTTACGGTGTAGGGTTTGATTCCGGCCTTACTGTGTGGAGTTTGCATGTTCTTCCTGTCCCTGCATGTTTTTTCTCCGGGTACTCCGATTTCTTCAGACATTCCAAAAACATGTGTGGCAAGTTAATGGAACCCTCTAAATTGTCCCTTGGTATGATGGTGAGCACGAATGGTTGTTTGTCGATGTGTGCCCTGCGATTGGCTGACAACCAGTTCGGGGTGTCCCCCACCTACTGCCCGAAGACAGGTGCGATAGGCTCAAGCACACCCCGCGACCCATGTGAGGATAAACGGATCAGAAAATGAATGGATGTGTGATGCTTAGTTAGACAGGGCGGCCCGGTGGTCCGGTGGTTACCGCGTCGACCTCACAGAACAGAAGTACCGGGTTCAATTCCAGCTCCGGCCTCCCTTTGTGGAGTTTCCATGTTCTCCCCGGGCCTGCGTGGGTTTTCTCCGGGTACTCCGGTTACCTCCCACATTCCAAAAACATGCATGTCAGGCTGATTGAACACTCTAAATTGTCCCTAGCTGTGAGTGTGAGCGTGGATGGTTGTTCATCTCTATGTGCCCTGCGATTGACTGGCAATGGGTTCAGGGTGTCCCCCACCTACTGCCCGAAGACAGCTGGGATAGGCTCCAGCACCCCCCGCGACCCTTGTGAGGATAAGCGGATCGGAAAATGGATGGATGGATGGATGCGTAGTTAGACATGCATAGATTAGGTACAATTTAATTGTCCAAAACTGGACAAGGTATGGGGTGCAAGCAGCAGTCAAACGTTTCATTTCAATAAGCACAATATTTACCAAGTACACCCTGCAGGGCTTTAATGACACAATACTACAAAGTCCTTTTATCCATCAGCGGCAGCTGTATTCCTTTTATCTGGTATCATAAAGGTGATAGCTACCAGCCCACTTTGCATGTCGATTATATAAAGGAATACATCGGAACTCTCAAGAGCATGAAGCAGTCCCAATTTCTTCAATTGCCGATAAGGGTAAGAATTCAGGACAAGTGATGATGGCATGCGGAAAAGAGCATCAATTACCAAATGACTGTCTGATGGACCATAACAATGATCTTGAAAAGAAGTCCACACTGACTGAGCGAAAAAGACTCCTCGATGAGAAGCTGGCTTATCTCGAATGCCAGAGTGCCACGATGGAAAGAGAGAAAAAGGACTTCAGGACTCTACTTCAGGATAGTCGGGACACACAGCAGAATTTTTACCTGAATGAAGACTTGAGTCAACTTAATTCTCGGACTGTCACGGGCGAGACGGCAGATGCAGACCTGACAGTCAAAAATTGCAATCAGACGAAGGCAACACTGACTGAAGTGAATGACCGTAAAATGAGACTGTTTAAAATTTGGAGTGTGAATGTGGAGACCGACAATGAAAAGTTAAGGAAACAAGTTCAAGTCCTCGAAGAAAACAACGCCTCATTCACGCAACAAAATGAGCTCCTCAGTGAAAAATTGGTTCATTATGAATCCTGGAGTGTGAAGATGGAAACACACTTGAGTACGCACATCAAATTTCTGCAAGAAAATGAAGATATTCTGATTAAACAGAACGAGTTCCTCAAGATGAAAGTGACTGAGCTCGAGAGGTGGGGTGAAATGACCGAGAAACAAAATGAAAACCTTCAGGCACGGCTAAGAGTTCTGAAAGAAAATGAGAATATCATGAATGAGATGATTGAGACCCTAAGGGCTAATTTGACCCACGCTGAAACTCAGCGGGACAAAGACCAGGCCGACATGTATTGTATGAGAACAAAACTGCGGACGGTCAGATGTCAATTGCAAGACCAAGATGAACTATTGAGCAGGGTCGATCATGCCGAATCCCGCCTGGAGAAGGCATGCGCAGAAAATGAAAGTTTAGGCAACAAAGTGCGTGAACTTCAGGAGGAAAATAATTTTTTGAAAAAAGAGAAGGACATAACTCGAGAAGAACATTCATCCCTCTGTGACCGACAGTCTGAACAAATTGCCCAGCTCAAGGCGGCAGTCAACGACAATCGGCATCAACTTGACAAGGTTCAGTTTGTCATCTGTAGTAAAGACGAGTTGTTAGCAAAGCAAAAGGGGGAAATAGATGAGCTCAACTCTCTCGCTACCAGTTTGAAACAAACAATACATGATCTTCAGAGTCGAGTGGAGCTCAGGCGGATGGAAAATATCCTTGCAGAGACGGCACGCAAGGAGCAGGTCAGTGAAAATCAGGTGGATTTAAGGGCGGGGAGGAAAGGAACGAGGGCGCCGTTGAAAGCTCTTCATCGAAACAATGACCCCAATATTGAACAAAAAAGGCTTTTTAAGCACACTTTGACTTTGTGTGACTGCCCAAATCTGAACATGGAATCAGAGAATGAAGAATTGAGGGCACAGTTGAAGGAACTTCAAGAAAAACAGGTCAAAATGGCTGAGATGAACAGTCATCTAAAAGAAAAGTTGGCTCATCTTGAATTTTGGCGTGCCGAGATGGAGACAAAGAATGACGAGTTCAAGACAAAATTAGAGTATCGTAATGACACTGAGACCGTCATTTCTGATTCGTGTCAATCTGAACCGCACATGGACACGGAAAACGTTAAAAGTCCTCAATCGAGGACAGACTCAGAGTCGGCTTTGTTTCACTTGCAAGATCAGGGCGATTTGAAGAAGACCCGAGATCACGTGGAAATTATTGCTGAAGCGCAGGTGGCGGAAAATGAAAAGTTGAGCAACAGCCAATGTGAGGCTAACATTCTAAAAACGAATGAGGTAGCTAGCGTAAAACTTGGAGCCCATAAACCTGTTGGAGATCTGCTGACCAAAAATATTACACAACTGAAGACAGGATTCAAAGATCACAAGCTCCAAATTGAGGAGTCTGGAATTGTCCTCCTCTGTTTTAAGGATGACTTGTTCACGATGAAAACCAAAGACATAAATCAGAGAGACAAACGTGGAGATGCCGCTCTTTTCATCACATTGGGACAATCAATTCTTAACTTTCAACACAAGTTGGAACGCATGGAAGAAATATTAACGGCAGATAACATTTAGCATCGAAACCCCGTCGACAGCCTGAGCGCAATCATCTTGCTGCGCTTGTAAAGAGACAACGGCTGCAAGGTATGAGCAAAAGAACTTGAGACTGCTACTTGCTGTTTGTTTTTTTTCATTTTCAACCAATATCTGTCAAGTCTATAAAAGTGATTGGAAAGTAATGATTTGGTTTTGACCCACTGCGGTTCACGTTTTTGTCAATGGTTTTCCCATCATAATTATTAAAGGTGTTCCGATCAGGGTTTTTGATTCTGATACCAATCACATGGATTAGTTTGACCTTTTTCTATTGTAGAGCTGCTTACTAACAATGAGTGCACCACTAATAATCAATTCTCCAAACCTTCCAAGATGATACATGTTGATACTGAGTCAGATACAGGCTGCTTGGGCTAGCTAAAAGACGAGTGTTTTTTTTTTTCTTAACTTCAATTAGGAATTGTTATCCTATGTCTCTTAATGTTTATTAGCTTCCTTCGTGCCACACGTAGCGGAGAAGAGGACGGGCTTCCTCTCTGGGAGATACCAACAGTATTTCCTATGCTATTGCTAGCTTGGTTCACCAAAACAATGCTACAACCCAACAGTTGTTCAGTAGACTTACCACTAGATAGGCCGATAGTGTACCATTTAAGCCTTTAAGAAAATATTACTTCTGTCGTATTTGTTTTGCATGTAAAAAAAAAAAACAACAAAAAAACGTATGAAATAATCATCTTTTTTTGTTTGTTTTACAGCACTCTGGGTCTTTTTCCCCCATCATTCAAATCTGATTTAGTCACAAATGACGCACTGTGTCCTAGTTTTCCACTTCACATTGGTGCTGCTGTAAGGTGAACAGTGTAAAGATGATGATTAGTCTCAGGAGGATTCTTTATCCTCTTCTAAGACCAGACTGAGTTGACCACAGACATTAACCCCGGTGAAAGGACCCCTGCCTTTAAAGTGCTCGTAGCAGAACAGGTTCATACACTGGGTTACTATATCTCTTTAAAATTAGAAGAATATGATGCAAAGATAGTTGGAGTTCCAATTGTATTTATAATCAGTATAAATCATTTTCTATATGCATATTGTATATTATTAGTATATCTATTTAATTTATAATCAATTTATAAGGCCCTCAAATTCAAAACATATTATTGTGATCATGTAATAGAAGATTTATTTGGACTTAAACACATAAAGGTAAGCTTATGGACTTAAACACATAAAGGTAAGCTTATCCTTTTTAGCCTGTAAAGCTCGACAGCAATCTTCAATCACACCTTAAGTCAGTGGAAACAATCAAGACTTGTTCGTCCAGTTCCATGGTAGGAATTCATTATGCCACCCAAAATACGAAGGCAGAATGTCTGAAATTCTTGTATTTGTTTCTCAAAGTGTATTGTACAGTACCCCGGCGTCTTCTCTAAAACCAACGGCTTCAAACTTGGGTTTTAATTTGGAAAGTGATTTTATATTACACTGGCAAATCGGTGCTGATGTTTTTATCTAAGGCTATTCTCGTATATTCATTAGTCTGCTGATAAACTGTTTGACATGAGAAAGCTGTGAATTCATACCTCATCTGGCAATATTTTTTTTTTCTGAGAAACCAACAAGGATGCTATTTACTCACTGGATATAAGAAAATATTCTATTAATTCACTTATATAAATTTTATGTGCACATTCAGGAATTGTGAATAGCTTGCTCTCGATTGACAAATGCGTTATTTGTATTTGTTTGAGACTGTATACTGGTTGTTGCTGTTCAGAACTACATGGTGGCCGAAAATGATTGCATACTAACCCTGTACAAAACCGAGCGTAGCCGTCTGAGGTCAGAAGCTCAGACGCTCAGGTCGCAACTGCACGATCAAAGTGATCTACGGGGAAGGATGGATCACGCCGAATCTCAAATGGAGAAGGACGTGGCCGAGAAGGAAAAGTTGAGTAGCAAATTGCGGGAGCTTGAAGAAAAGGACAACTGTTTAAAAAAGCAGCACGACATTGTTCGCGCCGAGATGGAAGCACATAAATCCGTTCGAGATCAACAACACCAACAGATTGCCCAGTTGAAGGCGGCGTTAAAAGAAAACAAACTGCAGGTCGAGGAGGCCAGATTCCTCCTCGATAGTAAACACGATGAGTTGAAAAAGCTAAATGAAGTCACGGACGAGATGAAGGCTCTCATTTTGAATTTGAAGCAAAAAAATTGCCATCTTCAAGGGCTGCTTGAACTCATTCAAACTGCAAATCAGGAGGACCCTGCGAACAAATCAGATGCGGTGGAGCCTGTCGCGGTGCACCTGAAGTCCACGTCGAGCAGACTTTTTGCTATTTGCTGTTGGCCTTTTAAAGCACTTTTAAAAGTTTTTAACATATGTTCCTTTCGAGGACTTGTCGTCGCGGTTGTGTTCTTTTGTCTAGGTCTGTTGTTTTCAACCGTACTTTCCATTGATGATGACTCTTCAAACATATTTGATGTGTTATTATACAAATGCTAGGTCTTTGTATGACAACAATTCCTTGTCTTCGGAAAGTGCTGCTTGGGTCATATGTGACTTGTTTCACTTTAAAGGGCACTGGGTTTTAGGTTCATGTGATGACAATACTGTTGAGCTTGTTTACTAACTAGTGTCTTGTCAATGCATTTTTTTTTTGTATATAACCTGACAAGAATGTCTAGACTTTTATGGAGAGCCATTTTTTATTAATCTGTCTTAAAATTGTTAGTAGAAACCAAAATGTTTTGAACAAGCCGCTTGCTTTGTATTAAACAATTATTTTGTAATCAGCCCATGTTTTTCCTCAAACGTTTTTTATACGATTGAATAGTGACGTTGGTATGTTTTTCAGGCTCAAATAAGTTAAGTGATTGGCCCGGTGGTCGACTGGTTAGCACGTTGGCCTTACGGTGTAGGGTTTGATTCCGGCCTTACTGTGTGGAGTTTGCATGTTCTTCCTGTCCCTGCATGTTTTTTCTCCGGGTACTCCGATTTCTTCAGACATTCCAAAAACATGTGTGGCAAGTTAATGGAACCCTCTAAATTGTCCCTTGGTATGATGGTGAGCACGAATGGTTGTTTGTCGATGTGTGCCCTGCGATTGGCTGACAACCAGTTCGGGGTGTCCCCCACCTACTGCCCGAAGACAGGTGCGATAGGCTCAAGCACACCCCGCGACCCATGTGAGGATAAACGGATCAGAAAATGAATGGATGTGTGATGCTTAGTTAGACAGGGCGGCCCGGTGGTCCGGTGGTTACCGCGTCGACCTCACAGAACAGAAGTACCGGGTTCAATTCCAGCTCCGGCCTCCCTTTGTGGAGTTTCCATGTTCTCCCCGGGCCTGCGTGGGTTTTCTCCGGGTACTCCGGTTACCTCCCACATTCCAAAAACATGCATGTCAGGCTGATTGAACACTCTAAATTGTCCCTAGCTGTGAGTGTGAGCGTGGATGGTTGTTCATCTCTATGTGCCCTGCGATTGACTGGCAATGGGTTCAGGGTGTCCCCCACCTACTGCCCGAAGACAGCTGGGATAGGCTCCAGCACCCCCCGCGACCCTTGTGAGGATAAGCGGATCGGAAAATGGATGGATGGATGGATGCGTAGTTAGACATGCATAGATTAGGTACAATTTAATTGTCCAAAACTGGACAAGGTATGGGGTGCAAGCAGCAGTCAAACGTTTCATTTCAATAAGCACAATATTTACCAAGTACACCCTGCAGGGCTTTAATGACACAATACTACAAAGTCCTTTTATCCATCAGCGGCAGCTGTATTCCTTTTATCTGGTATCATAAAGGTGATAGCTACCAGCCCACTTTGCATGTCGATTATATAAAGGAATACATCGGAACTCTCAAGAGCATGAAGCAGTCCCAATTTCTTCAATTGCCGATAAGGGTAAGAATTCAGGACAAGTGATGATGGCATGCGGAAAAGAGCATCAATTACCAAATGACTGTCTGATGGACCATAACAATGATCTTGAAAAGAAGTCCACACTGACTGAGCGAAAAAGACTCCTCGATGAGAAGCTGGCTTATCTCGAATGCCAGAGTGCCACGATGGAAAGAGAGAAAAAGGACTTCAGGACTCTACTTCAGGATAGTCGGGACACACAGCAGAATTTTTACCTGAATGAAGACTTGAGTCAACTTAATTCTCGGACTGTCACGGGCGAGACGGCAGATGCAGACCTGACAGTCAAAAATTGCAATCAGACGAAGGCAACACTGACTGAAGTGAATGACCGTAAAATGAGACTGTTTAAAATTTGGAGTGTGAATGTGGAGACCGACAATGAAAAGTTAAGGAAACAAGTTCAAGTCCTCGAAGAAAACAACGCCTCATTCACGCAACAAAATGAGCTCCTCAGTGAAAAATTGGTTCATTATGAATCCTGGAGTGTGAAGATGGAAACACACTTGAGTACGCACATCAAATTTCTGCAAGAAAATGAAGATATTCTGATTAAACAGAACGAGTTCCTCAAGATGAAAGTGACTGAGCTCGAGAGGTGGGGTGAAATGACCGAGAAACAAAATGAAAACCTTCAGGCACGGCTAAGAGTTCTGAAAGAAAATGAGAATATCATGAATGAGATGATTGAGACCCTAAGGGCTAATTTGACCCACGCTGAAACTCAGCGGGACAAAGACCAGGCCGACATGTATTGTATGAGAACAAAACTGCGGACGGTCAGATGTCAATTGCAAGACCAAGATGAACTATTGAGCAGGGTCGATCATGCCGAATCCCGCCTGGAGAAGGCATGCGCAGAAAATGAAAGTTTAGGCAACAAAGTGCGTGAACTTCAGGAGGAAAATAATTTTTTGAAAAAAGAGAAGGACATAACTCGAGAAGAACATTCATCCCTCTGTGACCGACAGTCTGAACAAATTGCCCAGCTCAAGGCGGCAGTCAACGACAATCGGCATCAACTTGACAAGGTTCAGTTTGTCATCTGTAGTAAAGACGAGTTGTTAGCAAAGCAAAAGGGGGAAATAGATGAGCTCAACTCTCTCGCTACCAGTTTGAAACAAACAATACATGATCTTCAGAGTCGAGTGGAGCTCAGGCGGATGGAAAATATCCTTGCAGAGACGGCACGCAAGGAGCAGGTCAGTGAAAATCAGGTGGATTTAAGGGCGGGGAGGAAAGGAACGAGGGCGCCGTTGAAAGCTCTTCATCGAAACAATGACCCCAATATTGAACAAAAAAGGCTTTTTAAGCACACTTTGACTTTGTGTGACTGCCCAAATCTGAACATGGAATCAGAGAATGAAGAATTGAGGGCACAGTTGAAGGAACTTCAAGAAAAACAGGTCAAAATGGCTGAGATGAACAGTCATCTAAAAGAAAAGTTGGCTCATCTTGAATTTTGGCGTGCCGAGATGGAGACAAAGAATGACGAGTTCAAGACAAAATTAGAGTATCGTAATGACACTGAGACCGTCATTTCTGATTCGTGTCAATCTGAACCGCACATGGACACGGAAAACGTTAAAAGTCCTCAATCGAGGACAGACTCAGAGTCGGCTTTGTTTCACTTGCAAGATCAGGGCGATTTGAAGAAGACCCGAGATCACGTGGAAATTATTGCTGAAGCGCAGGTGGCGGAAAATGAAAAGTTGAGCAACAGCCAATGTGAGGCTAACATTCTAAAAACGAATGAGGTAGCTAGCGTAAAACTTGGAGCCCATAAACCTGTTGGAGATCTGCTGACCAAAAATATTACACAACTGAAGACAGGATTCAAAGATCACAAGCTCCAAATTGAGGAGTCTGGAATTGTCCTCCTCTGTTTTAAGGATGACTTGTTCACGATGAAAACCAAAGACATAAATCAGAGAGACAAACGTGGAGATGCCGCTCTTTTCATCACATTGGGACAATCAATTCTTAACTTTCAACACAAGTTGGAACGCATGGAAGAAATATTAACGGCAGATAACATTTAGCATCGAAACCCCGTCGACAGCCTGAGCGCAATCATCTTGCTGCGCTTGTAAAGAGACAACGGCTGCAAGGTATGAGCAAAAGAACTTGAGACTGCTACTTGCTGTTTGTTTTTTTTCATTTTCAACCAATATCTGTCAAGTCTATAAAAGTGATTGGAAAGTAATGATTTGGTTTTGACCCACTGCGGTTCACGTTTTTGTCAATGGTTTTCCCATCATAATTATTAAAGGTGTTCCGATCAGGGTTTTTGATTCTGATACCAATCACATGGATTAGTTTGACCTTTTTCTATTGTAGAGCTGCTTACTAACAATGAGTGCACCACTAATAATCAATTCTCCAAACCTTCCAAGATGATACATGTTGATACTGAGTCAGATACAGGCTGCTTGGGCTAGCTAAAAGACGAGTGTTTTTTTTTTTCTTAACTTCAATTAGGAATTGTTATCCTATGTCTCTTAATGTTTATTAGCTTCCTTCGTGCCACACGTAGCGGAGAAGAGGACGGGCTTCCTCTCTGGGAGATACCAACAGTATTTCCTATGCTATTGCTAGCTTGGTTCACCAAAACAATGCTACAACCCAACAGTTGTTCAGTAGACTTACCACTAGATAGGCCGATAGTGTACCATTTAAGCCTTTAAGAAAATATTACTTCTGTCGTATTTGTTTTGCATGTAAAAAAAAAAAACAACAAAAAAACGTATGAAATAATCATCTTTTTTTGTTTGTTTTACAGCACTCTGGGTCTTTTTCCCCCATCATTCAAATCTGATTTAGTCACAAATGACGCACTGTGTCCTAGTTTTCCACTTCACATTGGTGCTGCTGTAAGGTGAACAGTGTAAAGATGATGATTAGTCTCAGGAGGATTCTTTATCCTCTTCTAAGACCAGACTGAGTTGACCACAGACATTAACCCCGGTGAAAGGACCCCTGCCTTTAAAGTGCTCGTAGCAGAACAGGTTCATACACTGGGTTACTATATCTCTTTAAAATTAGAAGAATATGATGCAAAGATAGTTGGAGTTCCAATTGTATTTATAATCAGTATAAATCATTTTCTATATGCATATTGTATATTATTAGTATATCTATTTAATTTATAATCAATTTATAAGGCCCTCAAATTCAAAACATATTATTGTGATCATGTAATAGAAGATTTATTTGGACTTAAACACATAAAGGTAAGCTTATGGACTTAAACACATAAAGGTAAGCTTATCCTTTTTAGCCTGTAAAGCTCGACAGCAATCTTCAATCACACCTTAAGTCAGTGGAAACAATCAAGACTTGTTCGTCCAGTTCCATGGTAGGAATTCATTATGCCACCCAAAATACGAAGGCAGAATGTCTGAAATTCTTGTATTTGTTTCTCAAAGTGTATTGTACAGTACCCCGGCGTCTTCTCTAAAGCCAACGGCTTCAAATTTGGGTTTTAATTTGGAAAGTGATTTTATATTACACTGGCAAATCGGTGCTGATGTTTTTTATCTTAGGCAGCTGTCTTAAATAAGGCTATTCTTGTATCTTTATATTACACTGGCAAATCGGTGCTGATGTTTTTATCTAAGGCTATTCTCGTATATTCATTAGTCTGCTGATAAACTGTTTGACATGAGAAAGCTGTGAATTCATACCTCATCTTGCAATATTTTTTTTTTCTGAGAAACCAACAAGGATGCTATTTACTCACTTGATATAAGAAAATATTCCATTAATTCACTTATATAAATTGTTTGAGCACATTCAGGAATTGTGAATAGCTCGCTCTCGATTGACAAATGTGTTATTTATATTTGTTTGAGACTGGATACTGGTTGTTGCTGTTCAGAACTACATGGTGGCCTAAAATGATTACATACTAACCCTGATAAAATTATTCATGTTGCTTTTTATGCCATTTTTCAGAAAATTCAAAATGAGGGATGACAAAAGAAACCTTCAATAGCTTTTTCAGACCAGGCCGTTTAAATCTGTCACAGCCATGAGCTAGACATTCCCCGTTAATAACTGAGGCAGATTTGATCTTAAAGATTTATGTCAATCCAATCAGTACATCAGAAACTTCGCTCGTACTTCAAACTTTATGATATCGACGGGAGTGGCTACATTGACTGGGATGAGCTGCTTCTGATCTTCAAGGTATTCGGTGGGGGGAATCCCACCTTGTGACTTGTTGATTCTGAATCAAGCATACATACATACAAGGCAGGAAGTAGTGGGAAGGCTTTGGAGTGTCTTACTTACTTGTGCGAAGTATAACTGATACTTGGGCGACATCTTTCTGTCACAGCCATGAGCTAGACATTCCCCGTTAATCACTGAGGCAGATTTGTTCTTAAAGATTAATGTCAATCCAATCAGTACATCAGAAACTTCGCTTGTACTTCAAACTTTATGATATCGACGGGAGTGGCGACATTGACCGTGCGTGATGAGCTGCATCTGATCTTCAAGGAATTAGTGAACCCAGGTTCATAGGTGACTCTGGGGGGGGGAGCTGAAATAGCACCTAGTGACTTATTGATTCTGAATCAAGCATACATACATACAAGGCAGGAAGTAGTGGGAAGGCTTTGGAGTGTCTTACTTACTTGTGCGAAGTATAACTGATACTTGGGCGACATCTTCTGGTCGATTAAAGTATGGTAAGGGTGGTACACTTCCAACAAACACGTTTTTTGTTTCATTCTAGTCTATTGATGCAATCAGTGGAGTTCATGACGACATTATAGCGGTGACTCTGGGGGGGGGAGCTGAAATAGCACCTAGTGACTTATTGATTCTGAATCAAGCATACATACATACAAGGCAGGAAGGTAGTGGGAAGGCTTTGGAGTGTCTCACTTGTGCGAAGTATAACTGACACTTGGGCGACATCTACTGGTCGATTAAAGTATGGTAAGGGTGGTACACTTCCAACAGACACGTTTTTTGTTTTTTGTTTCAAGCTAGTCTATTGATGCAATCAATGACGTTCATGACGACATTATAGGACAGGAGTTTACTAACATGGTATTTGACAAGATTGATATCAACGGAGATGGTAAGTATAGTACTGTTGTTTCCAGTCGCATGCTCTGTTATGCCATTTTGCTAAAACTGTTGACTAAATTTAAATTCATTGGTTTTATTGTCTTTTCACTTAGGTGAGCTATCTAATGAAGAGTTCATGGGTGGGGTTCAAGATGACGAGATGCTGCTGAAGATGCTCACAAAGAGTTTGGACATCTCACACGTCGTTCAGAAGATTTAAGGAAAAGTGATTGCTAACACCCAAAATTCCAATATCATGGATCCTCATTAACCCTGACTATTAGGACTCCATTTTATGCATAACACCAACTCCATTACCTTCAAACGGGGTCTAGAAACTGCTGCCCATACACCAACAAATAAGATGAAGTACTTTTCAGAAGTTGTTAAGAAACTGCTTGATGATGAGAATTCCACTTGGTGTCGATGCTCAGCCATTTTTATTTCATACCGTAGACTTTTTTGCAAGCTCTCATTTCATATTGCATGCATTCTGTGACCAGGGAATCATTATCTTGAGGTTTATCTGGGTTCTTACCAGTCTTGAACTTGTTTTATATATTGTGATACACTCTCATGTATAGATTTACAAAACATATCATCCAACCATGTTAAGATGCAAAACTGTCATGAACATTCCAAATTCACAATTAAATGGCAACAGAAACACATGCATACATACTTTGCCGAAACTACACAAACAAACAGAGGCACGCTTGGTTGGTGGACACACATCTGTCTATCAAAATCTGCAGTTTCAGGGTGTGTCCTGTTGTTCAAGAGCTGCTTTGGTCATTAATACTAAAGGGACCGTCATCACTCAGTCTTTCACTTTGAAGGACTGCACTGTACAATATATGCTGACGGGGTTTCTAACAATGGTTACATTATTTCTAAAGATAAAGCGAAGAGAGGAAAAACCTTATCTAAATATTTATTGAATATTCTCTTTTTAGATGTAGAATTTCGAATTTCATTGAACAGCAATACTACAGTACATGACACTTGGGAATGAATGAATCCAATTTAATGGAACCAGTATAAGAATTTAGAATGTAAATGTAGGTCAGTGCTTCTGTTAGTATATAGGCCAGCAGAGAAGGCATTGTTGCCCTTGACGGCTGAAACTGTGGATTTGATATTTCGTGTATTCATTTTTATACATGGGTCATCATATTCGTTAATAAGGAACTCTGACAGGCTCTTTGAAAGTTTGTTTTTAAAACCATGACTTACATGTGGTAATGCTTTAAAAGACTAGTTTAGTTTTGATCAATTCAATACAATATCTTTCCTTAACCTCTGTAAATAATAATAATAATAACATTTTATTTATAATCGCCTTTCAAGACACCCAAGGACACTTTACAATAACAAAAACAATACAACACAATAAGAAAAGGGGGCACGATTGTGGTAACAATAAGAAAATGGGTCCCTGGGTGAGAGCAGTGGAGATTAACTGCTTTCGAGGGCATGTAAATGATTTAGGGAGGGTGCACTTCACTTACTGACTGAAACAACGTGGAGCATACAAAAATGGGAGCAATCAGTTTTTAACAAATATTAACATGTTAAGGGACCTGTAAAAAGGCCCCCAAAAACAATGTATATACATGGAACAATGAAACAAGATAAAAAATAAAATAAAATGACAACACTAAAATCAGCATACAGTATATTCAGAGTATGCACGACTCATGAGGTTGACATTGTGGAAAAGGTGTGTCATCGGTATGACGTCACTGGCGTACCTGAGTTTCGGCTCAGGGAAGTGGGCGGGGTGAGGCCGAGGAAAGGGGGAAGAAGAAAAAAAAAACAGGAAAGAAGAGTTCACGGGGACAAACTTTAGGCTTGTTGTTATTTCCACATTTAAGCGGTGGTTTATTGAGAATACTACTAGTGACAATTACACAATTAGGGTTGGTTTGGAGTAGCGAAAGAAGGAAACGCTTGGTGGGAAAAAAATCCAACTAATTTGGGCCAGAGGCCGACTGGCAACGGCGACTTCCTGGTTCGCGCAGGTACGTGCCATTATTTTATTCCATAAGAACGGAACATCTTACGCGAATTGCGTGTCACTATATCTACACTGTAAAACGCCATTTAAACTTAGGCGGTGTTCTAAGCAGAATTAATTGGGAGCCCAGTTCCATGCGCACCTCCGTCACCTTCGCGGCGACATTGTGTTTTTTTTTTTCAGCCAGTCTTGCCATGGCGGTGACGCCGCGACGTGTCCGTCTGAAGCCGTGGCTGGTCGCCCAGGTGGACAGCGGGAGATATCCCGGCCTGGAGTGGATTGACCGTGACGCCATGCGCTTTAGGATCCCGTGGAAGCACGCCACGCGACACACGCCCCAACACGAGGACGAGGACACCATATTCAAGGTAAGCGATCACCAAAACTGGGTTTGCACGAAATGTTGTGCTTCAATTAGTCTTTGCGTGGGCCCCGACGTCCCGCGAACCACAAAAAGTTCAAAATGATCATGTACTATATGTGAACTAACTCAAGTTAACGATTAAATGCTAATTGAATCTCAATTCAATGCTAATTTTTAATTAACGGTTCGAAAAAGGGATGGATTTTAAAAACATGCCCTGCCATGACAAGACAAGCCGGAGACTGCTGTGGCAGAAGGCGTGAAAAGAGTGTGTCAGTCGTTGTCGTGCATGCACATGCACTGACTCTGCCACACAAAGCTGCCCTGTGCTTATCATTTTCTTAGGCAAATTGACTAACTGCAGTTAACAAATAAAGTTAAAAAATGAACTCTTAGGCCTTAAAAACAAAGTGTAAACATGTAATGGTGGTGTCCAGGATGGCTGCATTGCTGGTCTTGGGGAAACGCTTTCCGAAATGTAGGGATTTTGGTAGATGGCATTCTGCCTGACACTACAAAATAACATTTTGATACGTTCCTCCAGGCGTGGGCTGTGGAGACGGGGAAATTCCAAGAAGGGTCTGACGAACCCGATCCTGCCAAGTGGAAAGCTCAGCTCCGATGTGCGCTAAACAAAAGCCGGGAATTCAACCTCATCTACGACGGAACCAAAGAGGTCCCGATGAATCCTTTAAAGATTTATGATGTTTGTGACATCCTACAACCCTTAAGCAACCCAGGTAAATGAAATAAGAGGCTTACGACAAACGCTTGTACTATTGTGTTAGGGTATTTGTGAGTTTTGGGTCACTGAAAACTTGGGATGGCAATTGGTAATGACCGATTACATTTTTTTCCATTGAATACGTTTTTTTTTTTTTTAATTCTCAGAATTTAAACGGAACATCTCATCATATTTCGTTCTCAAAAATGACTTCTATCAGGCCTCTGGTTGGTTCAAATGGCAGAATGACTTGGGGATGACAGCTTTTTTGGGGCAGTGGGGCTAATTTTTATGTATGGGCGGTGTAACTATAGTTTCAAGACTGACGTTTATTAATAATCCACAGGTTCCTCGGATGCTGGTTCTTGGACTCCAGGTGAGGAAGATGGCGCCGAAGAAGACATTCCAGACACACCAGAATCTCTCCCTCCATACCCATCCAATGGTGAGGACTTAATTGTCCTCCTACTTTTATTACACCCCTAAACAGACCAAAAAAAAAAAAGAAATTTTACCTTGGTTTGATGCTCACAGCCGTCTCATTTCACCAACCAGGCACAAGTCCTCCTCCTCTCAACTTGTGGTCTCCTATGGGCTCTGAGTCCTCCATGACACCGCCTGCAAGCTGTCCCCAATCTATTAAAGCGTGGCCCAAAGAGGAACCGATGAAAGTTTGGCCAAAACAGGAGCCTGCGGATGTGGAGATGCAACCCACAACACTGGCTGACATGCCCTCCTCCGCCGCTCTGGCTGACCCCTCGATGCAGGGGCCTACTCTTACTGACACTTTATTTGCCTCTCCGGAGATGTGGATAAGCTCCCTACCAAGTATGTCTGCGCTAATTTGAATTCCTCGAAGCATGTGCACAATTATCACTAAGTGACCGTCACCCACTTGCAGTATCCTTAAGGCGAAGTAGTTCATCAACAGTAAATTAAGTGCCAACAACAACAAGAGCTGTAGAAGAGGGAAGCCGACTAGCAAAACAAGGGTACCTTACATTTGCATTCAATGTAAAAACGTCCATTTTTGGAATGCGTCTTTAATTCAGTGACCGACCTGGAGGTGCAGTTCCTGTACCGAGGGAGGGAGATGTGTCCCACCGTCACCGTCAGCAACCCTCAGGGTTGCAGACTCTTCTACGGCGACCTCGGACCCATGGTCAACCAGGAGGAGCTGTTCGGACCGGTCAGCCTGGAACAGCTGCGCTTCCCCACCACGGAGAACATCACCAACGACAAGCAGAGACTCTTCACCAACCGCCTGCTGGACGTGATGGACCGAGGTCTGATCTTGGAGGTGAGCGGCCACGATATCTACGCCGTCCGTCTGTGCCAGTGCAAGGTGTATTGGTCCGGCCCCTGTGCGCCAAATGCCTCCACGCCAAATCCTATTGAGCGGCAGACAAAGGTCAAACTGTTTTGCCTGGAGTCCTTTCTTAGTGGTGAGTTTCCATTGCTGCCAAAGTATTTCATCCTCTCGCACTCCGAAATGTGAAAATACTTTTTGGATGTGGAGCCTCATCTATAATCGGAATGTTTCATGTGCCGCGTAGGTGTGATCGCTCACCAGCGCGGCCAAACCCCGAATCCCCCGCAATTTGAAATCAGCCTATGTTTTGGGGAGGAGTGGCCGGATGGAAGGCCAACAGAGAGGAAACTTATCATGGTTCAGGTGAGAATTGAACTCTTCTGAAAGCCTTCTGGGCAACAAATCAAGCGTGGATCAGACATTGCCACTGTATCACAAGTGTGACGTGCAGTGTTGATCGCCTATTTGCCACTTCACTTAATTGCTGATTTTATTTTATTTTATTTATTTATTTATTTGCGGGTGGTCATCATCCTGTTCTTTGCTGAAAAACTCACCCATTTGCTGTTTTTGTGCTTAGGCCAAATCCCTGCCTGATTAAAAAAAAAAACAAAAATACTGTTTTGGCTTAATCTTGTGGCATTTAAGTGCAACTGTGAACGGAGGAGCTTAATTTATAACGGCAGTGGCCCTATCTAATAGAAAAGTTCTGGTCTGCCGCCATCTTGTGGCATCTGGAGGCGATTATAATCTTTTGGCAGGGACACCAGTCACATATTGAATTATGTGTGATTGCCATCTGGAAGAATAATGATTCCTCTGATGAATGAATTGGCCCTTAGCTTCCTCAACTAGAGCTCGACCAATGGGATTTTTGGGGCAGAAAGAAAGGACGATCCAATATTAATTAAAATTTAATTCTCCATGAGGACATGCGTCACTGTTTTAAAAAAATATATAGACATGTATTTGTTGAGGACCAATTGCATTGCTTTACATTACGGGCTGGCCTAACACCTGAGAACGGGGGTACCCAACCTTTTTTAACTGAAGATCTAATTTTCAAGCCAACCAACCTTCCACGATCGTTGCCGTTACTGCATGTGCATGCATATACAAACGCACTCTTGCATCCCCCCGCCAATCGACTCCCCTCTTTTTTTTTTTTTAATGAGTTTGACATCCCTGTTTTGAACAGACAATGTCCACCTCTTTGCAGATCATTCCCGTGGTGGCTCGCATGATCACAGAAATGTTTTCCGGAGACAACACGCGATCCTTCGACAGCGGAAGCGTGCGCCTCCAGATCTCCATCCCCGATATCAAAGACAACATAGTGACCCATCTGAAACAGCTCTACTGCCTGCTGCACACCAACCAGGGCCAGGACGGCTGGGTTTTGCCTCCTGGCTCGGGCTTGAACCTCGTCCACACTCTGCAAGGCCAGTGAGCACCCTGACGGGCAACGACAGGCACAGGTCCAATATAGAGCCTGATCAAACATCCTGCTGGCAAAGACGTTACTCATTAAGTCCTATTTAAAAGTCCCATCACTATCTCTCTGATTTCGCTAGAGTGTGTTTTTATTTTACTTTTAATCGCTTCTCGTGCTCTGCTTCTCTGTACAGTGTGTGTGTATGTGTGTGCAGGAGCACGACATGGACGGGCCAAAGTCCTGCTTGCTGCAAAAGATAGTTTCGCATAGTTAATGACTTACAGAGATTGCCCTGTGTATCCTAAATATGTCAACGAGTAGCCAAATTCCCAGTTTTTACGACACAACTTTGAAAGCAGCACATCAAGCCTGTGACTTGAACAATTGGGCGAATTTTCTGTTGTATACTTCCCCCAAAAATCTTCCATTCAACCATGCTTGGAAGTCACATTGAGCAAATGGAGACAGAAATGTGCTCGTCTTTGAGCTGTGCTCCGGTTTAGTCATCTACTGTGTCATTTAGATTTAGAGTGAGTGTATATACAAATATATTTTTAATCCACTAATTGTATGTAAATCTTTGACTAACCATTGTTCAGGTTCATGGATCTGTTTTGAGATGAATGCTCCTGCACTTGGGGTTGCCAAGTTGTGTTTTGTGGTGTCTTTTACTCTGATTTTATGTAAAATAAAAATGTCACACGAGCTACTTTGAGGTCATAGATTACTTTCACTTCATCACAATGCCTTGGTTTAACTGTGAGAAAGTTGACTGATAAATGCGATTCTTATTGCCGGAAACTCTCAATGTGGTGGTGGTGCCGCACTGCTGCTCCCTAGTGGTTGAAAAACATAGGCACCAGCAATTAACCTTAAGCCATGTTTGCTTCTGCGTCTTTACATTTTCATTTTTTTTTAGGTTCAGCATTTCAAGGAAATCACAGTTTCTCATCACTTTGCTGTATGTGGCCATTATACTCGGTTTGAAACATGCCTTTGTGACTGCATTCATAGACATTTGTGGTAATTTACGTTTAAATTGATTAATTTCATGCTTGTGTCAAACCAAAATCATTGTTTTTCTTGTTCTGACTGTTGTATTGGACGTCCTCGTGTGGGTGTGTGTAAAATGAGGATTTAATGCTCGCCAAAGCACGTACAGTAGTCAGTTAACAGTAGACTTTAACAGTGTGCATTTCATCACTCGGCGATATATTTTTCAATTAATGTTTAACAGAGTGATTCCTCGGCTGGTGGGTGACACCATAATAAACGGACCGGTGCTTTTGTTTTGGAGGCGGTCCGCCAGGTTTTGTTGACTTTTGGGGTGTGAAGAGCAATGAGATCACAAATGTCATCATTTCATCGTTTTCATTTCACCAAGGCAACGATGAATTTTTCAAGAAATAATCCAACGGTCAAGCAAAAACTGTTTCACGTGTGTTTTAGTTCACCTGCGAGTGTACAGTATTTGACTTGTAGGCGGCGATTGTTTGCCCTGTTCTGTCAATTTGAGAATTTAACGCTCCACGCACGTAATCCCAATGAATCACACAGAGCTGTCAAATTGCGGAGAGCAATACAAGTCAATTTATCGCGGTGGCAACTATTAAACATTTGTCCCTCCACGACTTTTCCCTATCTAATAACCTTTGCTCGGGTAGGATGCCACACCGAGAAACACAACTCTGTTCTTTTACGCATTCGTTGTGTCACGCACGCTGGACTTTGTCTTCTGTCTTCATGGGCTAGTCCTAAGTGCTCACTCAAACTATGACTTGAATTTGTGCTGATTTTAAATATTCCATAAGGGAGCATCGAAATTGGATTTGACGCAGAAGGTAAGAACTCAGTAAATTATCTGGTAGTGTTCAAGATTTGGTCTGTTTCAACCTATTGACAGCATAGTTGTATGAATGGTACAGAATGGTATGAGAATATGATTAAACATTTTGCATTTGTCTTTATATTAAAAAAAAAAGTAAATTTTATTTCTCCCCTACTGTGGCATAAGAAGCAGCCGAATTGAAAAGTGAGTGTAAGAAACAGCCTTGGGTGTAACATTATTCGTCCATCCGTGCCTGGACACAAAAATCACCAAAATTGTATGATCATTACATTTTAACCCATTATTTCTTGATCGAGATGACACGCCTTTTTTATTTACTTGCATTCTTGAAGCAAAAAAAAAAGTTTCAGTGGTTGAATGTAAGTAACCCTTGATTAATCTAACTTCTCAGAGAAGCCAAGTGAAAAATGTCAAATGTGAGCTCGCTGAAATCAAAGGAGTCTGCTTTTCTGCCTTCTGAAAACACGAAAAGTCACGAATAACTGCAAATCACTCGCTGCATATGTAAACATTTTATTATCATTTGCCACATTAGCGGTGTTTACCTGACGAATGGCAACTAATCATTTGCGGACTTGGGTCAACATTTTTTTTTTCAAATACAATTACAGCCTTTAATTTTTTTCATCTGTTGTGTTACGTTAAGGTCATTTTTACAATTAGGCATCAAAACGAAATACCATGCAAAATAACGTAGCGAGCTACCTTGTTTTATGACACTCATGTGACACAGCAGGTGTGAACGAGGATGTTCCGGAGTGACAGTCCGCTGGGGAATGACACCAGCAGTTATGCAGGATCCATCCAGTCCAAGTATGTGCGTCATCCACGTCATGATTGAATTTTGTTTTTTTTCTTTCCCTCCACTGAAGAAAAGCAATGCGTGCCTAAACCGTCTATTTCAGAAAGGCCTTTTCTTGTGGGCAGCCTTGCATAACAATCTTGTTGTCTAACCGGTGTTTTAGTAAGCCACACCTGTGAGGTGGATGAATTACCTCGGCAAAGGAGAAGTGCTAACTAAAAGATTTAGACCAAGATATGAGGAAAATAGGCCTTCTGTGCCTTAAAAAAAAAAATCTAAAATATATGAGTTCAGCTCAAGAAAAATTGGAGTGAAAATGAACACGGTATATTCCATCTATCTTTTTGTTATGTAATTTGCTCTTGTTTGTTGTGACAGTGGCAACTCGTTCAGGGATGAAGTGTCCTCACTGGTGTCATCTATGTCGAGGCCCAGCGCAAAGTCGATATACCGTTAAGTCACCATACCGTACCATTTTTTGAGCGATTGTCGGATCGGTTTCATGAACCGCCGTGTTGTCGGCTCAACAGTGCAGCGGAAGGAGTACGCCGCCTCGATGAACAACACCATCAAGTATTTCCATTACAGAGTGGAGGTACGGTCTGAGTCATGTTTGTTTTCGAAGGTCTCGTTGTGTCCACCTCGTCGCTACCTTGGCAGTATTTCCGTTGTTACAGCAGTGTTAATGCAAGTGTAATGTAATTGTCCAAGATTTTTGTCGAATTTTGTCATTTCCAACTTTAGGTTTTCTACCAGATTATGTCATTCATCTGTTTGTTTTTTATTTACAAGGGAGCAATTTCAAGAAATAGGTGTGTCAGAAAAATTCCAGGACCGCTATCACAAATGATATGCAGATATACTTCAAATCCAAACTATGAGTTTTTCCCTTCTGAGTTGGGCGGACGATCGACCGACACGTCATCAAAGTGATCCAGCGGCGTTTGTTTCAATTCATACACAAGGAGAGGAAACAGTTGTGGCGGTACGATTCAAGGCTACTTCACTGTGACATCACAATTGCTCAGAGTGCTTTGAGCATCTGACAGTTCCTGGCTGAGAATAACATCGCCGTGTTGTTGCACCCTCCCTACTCACTCAACCTAACTCCGTGTGGACAACATCAAGACGGCAGTGGTGTAGCTACGGCGAGTCCGAGAAGAATCCTGACAGGGTTTCACGAAAGCATTCCAGAGAAGGATAGGAAAGTGCATGAGTACTTTGAAGGGGAAAACTTCGAGTTAGTTGTTACGATTTGAAATACTGTATACTCTGTGTTTTGGGATTCCAGTCCTGGATTTGTCCTACCACACCTCATATTCTTAGTTTCCCAAAGATGCATTTAATGGCTTAATGAACTCCACCAGCCCAAATGAATGACACCATTTGAATTCAAAAAGTGAACGCTTCTCCCGATGGCTGTTAGAAAAACGGTGCTACTGAAAAGAGAGCGTTCTTAAAATCACTTTTGATTTCTCTGACCTGTGCATTGTGCAAGCAAACTAGAATTTGAAGAATTCAAAAATGCTAACAACGTGCTGCTGTTGCGTGTTAGCATCTACTCACATGCGACCTGGATGGCGAGGAGCTGCGAGGCTTCACCGACTGTGTGGACAGGCTCAATCTACTCGACAAGATGGGTCGAGTGTGGGGCCAGAACATGCTGCTGGAGGTCAACGGACCCGACCTGCTCCTCACCGACACCGAGACCAAGGTTGCTGACACCCGCTCATGTGGATCCATTTTCTATAGGGCCTGTTTGCCATAGACGGGGGAGGCGGGGTTAATCAAGAATGAATAAAAACAACAATAATAATAATAAAAATAATGTCGGACTTTCTCTCAGGAAGTGCTGGAGTCTATTCATCTGTGTGACGTTGTGGAGCTAAAAGCTGTGTTGGACACGACGGCTTCGAACTCGCTCCTGGCAGTGATGGTCAAACCCAGCAGGAAACACGTGATGAGCGTCTTCTTGTTCCACTGCGACGACGTCAGGGTGAGAAGAGAGCGTCCAAACACCCTTTAACGGAGTGATTCTCAAAGTCTTGCACCAGGACACCTGTAATTCATATCGTCGTAAGCGCTAAAGGACCAAAAAATATATTTTATTGAATATATATTTTATTGCCCGCCTGGTGGTCCAGCAGTTAGCGCGTCGACCTAACAGTGCAGAGGTCGTGGGTTCGATCCTGGCTCCGGCCTTCCTGTGTGGAGTTTGCAAGTTCTTCCCGTGCCTGCGTGGGTTTTCTCCGGGTACCTCCCACATTCCAAAAAACATGCATGGCAGGCTGATTAAACACTCTAAATTGTCCCGAGGTGTGAATGTGAGCGCGGATGGTTGTTCGTCTCTGTGTGCCCTGCGATTAGCTGGCAACCAGTTCAAGGTGTCCCCGCCTAATACCCGAGGACAGCTCAAATAGGCTCCAACAACCCCATGACCCTTGTGAGGACAAGCAGATTAGAAAATGGATGGATGGATATATTTTATTGCTTTCATCATCATTGAAATATCACATCTTGCTTCCAGGCTGATTACGTCCAAAGGGCTCTTTCACAAGCGCGTTTAAGGTAGGCAGGACAACCATCATAAATCCGCTGAGCCCTCTTTGGCTTTGAATTGATGGTGACACTTCTGACTCAACAGCGCAAAACATCAAGAAGCGCAAAGTCGAAGTCAAGTTGAACCCAAAGAGTGGGCCCCTCCCGATTACAACGGTGAGACTCTTAAGATTCTGCACCGACAATAACGACACAGCATTTGTTTAAATCTGCTTTTGGTCGCCCATTTAGAGGACACTGACCTGGTTGTAGCTCCGAAGGATGTTGATGACCAGGAGGAAGAGGAGCTCGAGGAAGAAGAAGAGGAGGAGGCCGCCATCAGAGAAGAAACTTTGCCACCTCGACGGCCTTACACGGAATTGGACAGAGACGTGGTCTGTAAAAAAAAAATGAGACTCGAGGGCCCCGCCTCGGCTCTGGCGTGAAACCTCATGTTAGTGTTTTTTCAATACTTGGACAACTGTTCATCATCTTTCCGTTTCGACGTCGTAGGACATCTTGAATCACATCATCAACGACATTGAGATCTTCATGGGGAAGGTGGCCGGCGTCGCAGCGAAAAATGCAAAGAAAAAGAAGAAAAAGAAAAAAGGAAAAGGTTTGGGAACGTCGACGTTTTGATGACACTTGTCCATTTTAAATTACAGATTCGTTGCATATTCCAAAAAAAAAAAAAGCCTAAAATGCATCTTGGTTGTGTTTTGTTTTGTCAGTCATGGTCGGCATGCCCCCAACAGCAGAGTTTGAAGAGTGTCTCCAGAAGATCAAATGTGGTTTCAACCTTTTGGTGTGTGCCCTTGACACCATTCCCTTATTTATCTCAGCTTTCACCACAAAAAAAAAAAAAAACCCCAACAAAAAAAAAAACAACAAAAAAACGTGGGGTTTTTTTGGTTTTCTTGATTGGATGCCTAAAATAAATTGTGTGTCTGTGTCCACAGGTGGAGCTGAAGGGAAAGATCGATAACCCCAGTGTGTCCGAATTTGTGCACTCCTTCTTCTCTGCATTAGCATTTGTAAGTTGCATTCTAAAATCATTTATCATAAATGAATAAATAAAAACATAAATACATTTTTTCAGTCCACAACAATCCTGCAAAAACACTGATAAACATTCACTATAATTTCGACCCCCCCCATAAAAAAAGAAAAATGGCGGGAAAAAAATCTAAAAACAAACAAGAAAATATTTTAAACTACCGTACTGCCCCCCAAAATTTTGAAAAAAAAATCAGCGAATATGCGTACCTGCGCATGCCGAACCGCAAGTATGCGGGGGTCAACAATAGAGAAAAAGGACATCCACACATTAGCGGAGAAAAATGCACATTCAACATTTCTCAAATCATTCTTGACCTCAAAATGGGCAAAATTCCTAATTTTGCAAGAATTGGAAATTTTCCTTGAAAATCGCAAATGAATACAGAATTGAAATATTCCCTCAACATTGATCAACTGATTTGAATAACTTCAAAATGTTGAATATTCCCCAAATTCCTGCTTTTTGCAGGAGTCCACGTTTTCATGACGAGAACTTTTACAAACGTACCGCTATCCTATAACTCAATTTTTCTCCCAATCCCCGCCCTCAAATCTCCCAATCCACAATTCCTGCATTTCAAATTCATTCTACATTTCAGCTCACCCGAATTCATGCAGATTTTGAACACAAATTACAATTTTTACAGAAGCGGCCATTTCTAATTGTATTTGTAAACCTCCTCGGGTGTACCTCATTTTGCGACTTGCACTCACCAGATTGTGACTCAGTGCTCCGAGGACGTGCCTCCGAGCATCGTCGCTCCCCTGCTGACTCCTCAGTGTATCTGCCTCATGAGCGAGGAGGCATCCGCCGAGGAGGACCAGCTGTGGCAGTCTTTGGGAGACGCGTGGAATATCCCAAGGTAGAGGACCTAGTTGACGACAGTATTCTAAATGCCGTATTATTTTTGAAAAAGTCCACATATTGCAGAATTTTACCCTGACATTTTTCATGAATTCAGTTTCTTCATTTTTGGAGCACGTTTGTTAGTTGTTTAAAATTTGTTTTATTTTAAATATTTTTGATGCTTTGTTGTTTTAGTTTAGGTTTTATTAGTTTTAGTATTAGTTTTATTTGATTTTATAAAATATCTTTTTTTTTTATTTTATTTTATAGTATTTGTCAAGTGCAAGATAAAAAAGGGTCACAAAGCATACGTTCATATCAAAATATGCATTTAAAACAAACCTTGAAAGCTCATGTATGATTTAATTTTTGCTCTAGTGATAATTAGTTTGACTTAGTTTTATTGATGTAAGATATAGTGTCAGTTTTCATTTTTTTAAATTATTTTTATTTTTATTTCGTTCACAAAACTGTCTTTCCAATTGTAGTTTTAGTTATTTTGTTAGTTTCCGTTAACTATGGTAACCTTGCTTAACACAGGCTGTACACGTTTTCAACCCTCGCAAATTACAATTTTATCCGAATAAGCATTGTAACTTTTTCCACCTCATACTTCAACTTTTTCACTTTTTCTAGGAATATTCTTACGTTTATGCAGTGGTGTGCAAACTACAGTTGATGTATATTAAAAGTGGGAGAGAATTAACTTATTTTAATTAATGTTGGTCCTTGATTTAATTTTCATACAATTTGGATTTTGTTCTGGTCGAAATGTTGCAGCGTTTTCTTGCAATATTTTCACTTTATTTCACACAGATATATGATGTATGAAAAAAAAAAAAAAAAGGGTTAATAGATTGTGCAAGTGTATGGTAGCTTATGTAACGGCCAGTCTATATCTTAGCACTTCAAAGTGTTTCTTACTTTGGCGCAGCACTAAATGGCCCGAGGATGACGAGGACATCCCGACATACACTCTGGCGTTCTTTGACGGCTGGCAGCCTCCCGAGCTCAGGGAGGCCCCTGCAGCCGCCACGGAGACCCCGGTGAGGGCGCAGGAGGTTCGATGGCCCCCGTCCAGCGAGGTGCAGCCTCATACGTCCTCTCTTTAGTCGATGGGGAAAAGATACAGAAGACCAAGAGGGCATTTGCTTTGTGTGTGTAGACAACCACCAAAAGGATGCCGTCGCCACCTCCACCAGCAACACAGCTAGAAAGGATACCTGTAAGGTACACGGCCAAGTTACGGGAGAAGAAGCTGCGTCGCATGCGCGTCATGCACGACTTCATCTCCAGGAATAACAGAGAGCTGACCATCAGAAAAGGCGAAGTCGTGGAGGTGCCACGTCGTCCCAACTGTTTCAAATCTCAAATTCAGATGAAATGATGACGAGAAAATGCTTGGTGCAATCCCGTAGCTGCTGGACGTGTCCAAGCTGTGGTGGAAAGTGAGGAACAGCAGAGGAGAAGAAGGTTTCGTACCCAACAACGCCCTCACTGAAAATGAACAACAAGCTGATGACATGGTGGCGGCAATGGCACGTTCCAATTTTATACAACATTTGCACTTATTATATAACTTATCTACGCTGTCATATACTGTATTTTAAAAACAGAGTGTTACTGAATCTTCTCTCTCCTTCCTCAGCCAACCGGAAGTTCTCCCGTCTTAGGCAAGAAGTCCAAACCTGCTGAGGTGAAAGCCTGGCTTGAACACATGGGCTTCACCAAGATGTGAGTACAGTCCGTCACTAACAACAATTCCAGGGACACTTACAGTACATCGAACGAGAGCAACTGTCAATATGACGGAGCGCTAATCTGCATCATGCTAAACTACAGCCTCTAGTTTGATTTGGAACATGACAATTTTTTTTTCACTGATCATGTTTGGCATTTATTATTCTTAAGTCATGTTTTTTCTTTCTTTTTTTTTTTTTTTTTTTTAGCGCAACATATTTTTTTTGGTAAAATCTAAAGAGCTTTAGCTGGACTGTTGTACTCACACATTGCATTTGAATCCGTGTTGGTTGCCTCACACGTCTGATTTTCACATCCTTTCTTGTTCTTCGTCTGTGCGCGCAGCACGGTGCGCTGTCTGGGCGTGCTGAGCGGCTCCATGCTCCTGAGCATGACCCGAGAGGAACTGAAGACGGTGTGTCCAGAAGAAGGCGGAAGGGTGTTCTTCCAATTACAAGCAGTCCGCTCCGCCGCCCTGGCTGTGAGTATCAACTTGTTCCTTCATTTTCCAGGGAGACCAACGACAGACAAATTCTGTGTGTGTGACAATTACGCTGTTACTTCTCTGTTTTCTTCACAACCATAGGCTGCAAACTGAGCCGAAGAGTTGTCATGAAGGAAAACATCACCAGAGGCGACCCACCTTCAGCTCACAACAGCTAATCCTCTGTCATTTTTACACTGGCACTTTTCACATTAGAAATCTTGACTGTATGTTATACTATAACCGGACTTCAAAATGCTGTATTTACAAAGATGATCATGCTAGCTTTTGATTGGCACTGCCAGAGAGACATTAATTTAACAAGACTATATTTATTGGTTCGTCATAGTTTTTCTATCCACCCACCCACGCATCCGTCCAATTTCTACAACACTTATCCTCACTAGGTTTGCTGGGTCTATCCCAGCCGACTCTGGACAACTATTCACACTTTGAGCCAATTTAAAGTCTTCATGCATGTTTTTGAAATGTCGGAAGAAGCTGGAATACCCAGAAAAAAAGCGGGAAAGGCTGGAGCTGAGATTCGAACCCTGTATCTTAGAATTTTGAGGCAGACATGCAAGCCACTATTGTACAGTCCTGCCCTGGGTTTACGAATACTGTACGTTTTTTTTTAAATTCACCTACAGTCAGAGCAAAATATGACCTCAGTGTGAAAGTATTCAAATTCCAACTCCATTAATGGATACATCTTCCAGGTGTAAATGCCAGTTTTAAATTCGCCCGGTACAGGTAATATACCCATGGCAGAAAATTATGTTAGCAACGTTTAACGTGATCGCGGATGTTTGCTATTCAACGTGAGTCCTGCGGATGTCCGTGGCTTTCGTTTCAAACAGATGCCTGAAACGCGTCAATAACGTTTCGACCATCTGTTGCCTCCAGTCAGGGCTTGCAAGGCCTTCTCTAAATGCTGTCAGAAGCACTAACTATGCAACCTAAATCCTATTTGTACCATGAAGTTGTATTATTTTGCTCAGAAGTGTCTATTCTCTTCGTTTTGAAGCGCTTACCTGACGATGCCTTCACCTTGAGGACGGTAGATTTTAATATTATTATTATTATTATTCATTTTGCTGATATTTTAGCTAGCTGGCCCACAAGTATGTGAGCAGTTTTCTGTCTTCTTGGTTGGTCAGAGCAAAACTATTTGGCAGGGATTGAGACCAAAAAGACGTTAGCCTGTTCTGTTTAGCGCTTCAAAGCGAAAAGGTGACATCTGGTGGACAAAAAACGAATTGCAGTGACATGAAAATCCCCTTCGGAGAAACCGAGAAATAAAAACGGTAGCAATCACAACAGTACATTATGAAGAAACGTGCTTTATTTTAACTGCTCAGACATAACATGTTAACTCTTGCGAATCGGTTGTGTTCTGATAATCTCCCTACCGCAGTTGTAGATAGTGGGCAAAAATAACCGAGGCATCGGAACATTGGTTAACAAACATAAAAAGCATAGAAACTACCCGGATTTAACATCTGAATTTGTTTTTTTCTAAAACTGTGATTCGTGTATGTGACGAGAAAAATACAGGACAACTACAGGATTAGGAATTGTGAGGTAGGACGAGCTACATTGTGTTTCGTAGTGATCGGGAAATGAAAACACATCATTCACTCTCCGTAGCAATCCCGTATACGTCAGACAACAGTCAATCAAATTAAAATTTGACATTACCTTAAGAACCTTTTTTTTAATGACAGTCGAAAGTGAATGATCAATCCCTGTCACTTCTATTCTGCTATTGGGGGGAAAGAAATCCTGGTTTGATTTTACAAATTGTATGTTGGTTAACACTGGAAGGACGGCTTGTTCGGGCATGGAACACATTTATGTTTCTCTTTGAGCTACAAAATTGGTGAAATCTGCAGTAGCCTAAAATACTTTCAACTCGAGAGTTGACATATTTGAATGAAAGCCACAACGTGTATAATTACTGACTTAATTGTTGCCTAATGGAACACAAACATGAACCATGGATCTGTGTCGCCACCTACTGGTAAATTGACGGTTTTCAAGCTAACCTACAAACCAAAATTACATTCGATACCACAAAATTAGATCTTTTATGAGTTAAAAATATTGTTTAAAAAAATAATTGTATATTATTTCTATATTTATTGTACAGTATTTATTTTTTATTGATGCAAAGCAGCGATTCACAACCAGTGCTTAAGAGATTATCAGGCGTGCAATGGAAAATTATACAAATGTACCTAATTGTACCGAAAACTATCAATTCACTACAAATACTGTGTCTTGGTTCAAGTATTCATTCCCAGCTATGTATAGTGACAGGTGAAACAATTAAATGATCTTCCACTAGAGGGCAACAGCTACATCATTAAACTGTGTTTAACTTTTTGGGACATGACTTTCTGACGTAAAATATACACTTTTACTGATTAAATGTTTGGAAACACTTGTGTAAAAAATTAATCCTAAATAAGGAGACCTCTCAATGGAGTTAAGATATCATGCAGGATGGAAAATGTACTTTTGTCACCCCCTGTTGGCTGTTTAAGTCACTGCAAGGAAACTTGTCTGCTGCGTAATAAAACAAGCAACATAAAAAAATGCGTTAAGCAATCACAATGACCAAGCGGCAACATAATCATGATGAACATGAACAGAATCAGATTAATGATGAAAAAAATTAATGTACGCATTTAAAAGTACACTTTGTATATAAGGCCAACAGTCTCATACTTTGCGGCACATTCACATCCGCAGTGCACCTCAGTAGCTCCGCATCGCAGCTCAATGACAAAAAGGAGGGAAATGAAGAGTGCGTGCGAAACTGGTCACGTCTTTTGGTACATTTTCATATCTTCTAAAAGCTACAAGAGAGATTTTGACTCTGCGAAGGCAATAATCATCAGTATTGATTAATACTGTCTGAGGCGTATTGAATTAACTTCCCTGCTGTCTGATGTGGTGTGCTTGTTTATTGATGCAGGGTATATTGAAATTCAGCATAGTGTTCCCCCACATATTCGCAAATTCACGCGGACCATCTGCTTGGGCCATATTTTAAGTATTGCTCTGGCGTCATCTTGTGACATCTAGGTGTCAAGAAATTACATTGACATAAGGGGCTGTCTAATTGAAAAGTGGTGCTTTGTCACCATCTTGTGGCATCTGTAGGCAACAAACATTTTTAACAGGAATCACTTACTGTGCGGGCAGGGCTTGGTACCTATGCCCCGCGAATAGTGAGGGAGCACTGTACAATGGTGCCTTGAGATGAGTTTAATTAGTTCTGTGCCCATGCTCATAACTCTCATATCTTAAATTATCTTTCCCAAATGTTTCACCTCTCCCTCCCAGAAAAAAAAGATTTTTAATAAAGAAGATGGTACTCTAGAACATTGTACCTTGTAAAATGATGTAGTAATAAAGAGCAGAACCAAACATCTTGTGCATCATGATTAATTGCAGTTCTTTATGGGGTGTGTGACTTAGCCACCAGGACGCAGCAAAATACAGTCACGAAGACACAAACAAAGAAGACTCCCAATTACTGTGTGTGACTTGGTAAGCTGCCGTCGTAATAGTTGTTCTTCGCAGAGGATAAAGAATGGGTGAGCATTGTGACCTCTACTTGTGCTGATGCAGTTTGTCTCGAAATACCATATCTCTATAACAAACAGACACCGTTTGTTAGCTCCTAGTGGCATTTTGCATTGTTTATTAGCATTAAGCTAAGCGGACTCAAGGCAAAGCTGGGTGGTCGTTTTAAATGCATGTGAAAAAGTCGGCTCAGTCGCATCTCAAGGCACCACTGGGCTTGCTGTTGAATCCTTCAGATACATGCTTAATGGCCTGAATGACATTATCGATGGGATGAGAGGTTATAGGTCAACCTACGGGTGACACACACAAGTATTTGAAGTGTAAAATGTCAAGTTGGAATCGCTACAACAGCCAAGCAACAGAACTAAACGTGACCCAGCACGGTGTGCTCATATGTGGTCAATGAGCAGATAGAAAAACTAAATATACCATTCAAAAAGTTTGGATGTCACTTAGAAACATCTTTATATTATAACAAAACGTTTTTTTTTTTTTTTTAAAGCACATTAATAATGTCAAGACCAGTGAATCTCATCAGGTGGGTCAGGACCCAAAATGAGGTTGCGGGCAAAGTAAAACAAAACATGTATTTTTAGTTTGAGTTTTCCGCTACAATAACTACGTGCCCGAGCTGTTAGTTTACTCCGTGAACAAATACAATGCAGCTCAGCGTCTGACCAACAGATGTCATGGCAAGTGGTATGCTCAAACTAATTTATAATGGCTTTTTCAAATATACGTGTTGTCAGTGGCTATCTTTAAACAAAACATCTTCTTCGAAGTGAGCCCAAACTTTTTAAATGGTAGTGCATTTCAATACAAACTCTAAAGCTGGCTGGTGGACATGCTGCCTTACATTACAGCTTGCTGTAAACACATGGAATCAACATGCAGGCATGCAAAAAAAAAAAAAAAGTATTTTTAATCCCCTTCAGTTTGTGCATGCCGCCAGGTGGCTCATTTGAGCACTGAAAATCCTAGATGCAGACAATGCTGCATGAAGAATGAACAAGGCACTGTAACATTTGGTGCATTTGGATAGTGCGATGTATGCAAAATATTTTTGGGGGCGGGGGGGATTTTAGGCCAATAAGGACTGAGTGTGGAGGGAGCACTCTTCACGGCCACAGTGAGGTAAAGAAACTCTTCTCGTCCTCCTGCTCAGATGCATGTTATATTTAGTACTCAAGTCCCAAAAGAACACAAGAATGCCTTCATTCTGTATGCAAAATATTTTTGGGGGCGGGGGGGATTTTAGGCCAATAAGGACTGAGTGTGGGATTCACGGCCACAGTGAGGTAAAGAAACTCTTCTCGTCCTCCTGCTCAGATGCATGTTATATTTAGTACTCAAGTCCCAAAACAACACAAGAATGCCTTCATTCTCTTTCCCTCAGTGGAATGTTGGCAGACCTTTGCCAGAAGCGTGAAGGAATAATAATTGGCCTTGTCGCTGTGCTTTGAGCCGCAAACATTTGCTTGTGCGGTGTGTCCGACTTAATTCAAGAAAATAGAAGACTCTGCCTACGATGCATCACAGTGACTATACATGAATGGATGGATGGATGGATGGCTAAGGGGCTGGATGGATGAATGGAGAAACGGATGGATCTCAGTAACCCCCCAGCTGACCTCCTGATGCTGGCTGATGGTGGAAATGTGTGCGAGGGTTTGAAGTGTGCAGGTGGGGACTACTTCCTTACAACAACTTCAGGTGTCACGTGACATGGATGACTGGCCGGTGTGCTTTTGACTGGGGAGCTCAACGGCACCCGGGCAGAGGCCCCATGCACAGTGTGTCCTCCTCGCTGATAGTTTCCAGCTCCTCGGTGCGCACGGCGTGCGTGATGAGCTGCAGCTCCTCGGAGAGCGTCTCGCTGCGGTATGCCACCCGGATGTCGGGGAGGTTGGTGCGGCGGATGTCGTTGCTCTCTGGGCCCTCTTTGTAATAGCTGGGGCCCAGCCAGTAGCTTTTGGCCTGGAGATAACAATTTTCATATTAAATTATGGACTATTTGATCCAGACGAAACATGTATCACGTTAAGTTTAAAAAAAAAAAAAATCATGTTAACATTGCTCTTCTGTGTTATATCTTCTTAGAAAGTCTCATCACGGGTGAGCTATGTATAGTACAAACCTGTGGGGGTAGTACTTGGGGCTAACTAGTACCAGTTTACACGCCGCTTTTTTTTTTTTTTTTTTTTTTTTTTTAAGACGAACGCACATTAATCAGAACAAAAATGCATCTGCGGTTGCAGTATCTTGTCCTCCTCCTGCATTATGTGCCGAGAAGGAGAGGGGGAAAAAAAAATTAATTGAAGGCAATTAACGTCCCCAAACGCATGACCAACATTACTGCCTCCGCTACATCCCCACTTTGCGCAATTATAGATGTGTAAAACAAAGCCATGACTTGCAGAAAATCAAGAGAGCAGTTTACCTTGTGTGAAAAGCCGCTCATCAGAACACTGTTTCTTGCCAGCTCGCACATGTCACAAGAACTCAGCTTCCAGACTTGAGTCGCAATGCTGTATTCCTCCATGAGAGGCTCCTGCACACACACGCACACACACACATATCGCCTGTTACTTCTGACCATCTACTAGGCAAACCGTCCTGATTCGCTAGATGGAGTGTCCTCGCGCTGACCTTGGTGAAGTGGAACTGGAGGGGGTCGTCCGTGGACAGGGACACCATGAGGCCTCTTGACAGGTACTCTGGTAGCGGATTGCGGTGGTAGCTAAGGAATAGGCTGTTGTTGCTCAGAGGGGACATGGCGATGCCGATCTGGGCCAGATAGTATAAATACTGCAGCACAGGGGCCTGAGGGGAAAATGTCCAAGACATATTTGATCATAGAAGTGAGTCTTACATTTCGCTTAACCAATTTAAAATGTATTTTATAACAAAAGACAAAAACATGCATTTATTTTTGTCTTATGGTGTATTGTGTAAAACAAAAAGCAGCAATAATAATATTTTTTGCAGATTTCAAAAGGGGCTAATTTGGGCCCTATTGTAGACTACATTGAAGCCCCATTTATGGCAGGGCAAAAGTTCCACACACCCGCAATAGGTAAAAATCTTTGACATGCATAAACATTTTTGAAATCGTTTTACCCCCATTTTAAAGTGTTGAGATACACTTTGGCATTGTATAATAATTACAATGATTGTCTCAATGTACAGTATTCACTAATGTGCCAAGGCATAGTGGTTGGGAATCATTGACACTGTTTTCAGTAAATGGATGAAAATACTGTACTGTATTAAAAAAGATATATAAATTTAAAAATAAATAAAAAAAGCAGAAAATTGATGCATGCTATCAGTGTATCGATGGCGTACGATAAGCGAGTGCGGTGCTGACCTTTCTGAGCAGCAGACCATGGGAGATGTTCTCTGATAACATGAACCCTGACACCAGGTGGTGGATTGGCCCAGCCTCCCCACAGTGAGGTCGCAGCACAAACGTATGGAAGCCTCGCCTCCTGTTTTGGACAGATTTTGAAAAAAAATATATGATTAAGATGTCAATTTTGTTTCTTTTTTTTTTTAATTGCAGCATGGGGACGATTGGCCCAGCCTCCCCACAGTGAGGTCGCAGCACAAACGTATGGAAGCCTCGCCTCCTGTTTTGGACAGATTTTGAAAAAAAATATATGATTAAGATGTCAATTTTGTTTCTTTTTTTTTTTTTTTTAATTGCAGCATGGGGACAGAACATCACCTGCGAAGGTGGTTGAGCACGGTCATGTTGGCGTAGGTGTAGTAGAGGTAGTAGGAGTAGGGCGGGTTGTCCTCCTCTCTCCAATTGGCTGGGAGAGGACTATCCAGATTGAAAATATGGTGCTCGGGTTTGGACTCATCATCCACGCTGTCAAAGCCCACCACCTGTATGACAGGGGGAAGGGAATTTAGTCGTGCTAGGTCGTGGCTAAAAAGGTGAAAAATCGACGCTCACGTGCTCCAGGAAGAGATGCAGCTCGGGATGGCTTTGGGGGTTGATGGTGGCTTCAAACAGCGGCAGGAAGATGTTCTCGAGCATCTCCTGGAAATTTGCCAGTTGCTTCTTTGTCTGATACACGTCGCTGTGGGAAGACAATGCTTGTGAGAATTTGTTTACAAATAAATACATACTTAAGGACTGAGGCTGTCCGCAAATAAAACTGCAGACCTCTGCCAAACCGAATGGGTATCAGCACCAAATTTTCGCAGTCGCTATGCCCCTTGTGAATGGGTTCTTTCAGAATGAAAGTGTTACTTACAAAAGGCGAGGCACCTGGATAAGCCAGCGCACGTTATCGGAATACACCCGGTGTTTGACAGCCCACTGGGCCAGCTTGTTCCATTCGTCTCTGGAGCGACCATAGATGGACAGACGTAGCTCGGAGTTCTGGTATTTGCTCTCCTCAAGGTCGGACATCACCTCCTGCATGAACAAAAGAACACTTTTTTTTCTTTTCTTGGAGCTGTTTGTTGGTTTCGCATTCAGATTTGAAGACTCAAAAATGTACGGGCCTGAAATTGTAATTTACAGGAATCCTAAATCGCGGACATTGAATTGCTTTATAAAAACATACAGGAATGACATCATGAAATATAGTTGAAAAGAGAATTTTTGTCACAATTTCTCCTTTAAATGATCATTGTGCTGCTCGTTTTAGTGCACGTGCCTTGGCCACCTGGAGGCAGTACAAGACAGACATATGTATATGCAGGTGACTCAGCTCCTCTCGGATTTTCAGTGCGGCAGTAATATTGCTTGTTGTGCTGCACATTTTGTCTTCAGAAATCTCTTGCTTAAAAGGATAACATTACTGCCAGAGAGATGTGAATTGTTAGCCTGTGTGCCAATGGTGTTTTCCATTATATGTGAGCGTTAAGTTAGTGGAGGCTATGCGGTTGTTTTAAATACAAAATTGTTTAATTATTTTGGTTTCACGTTTAGATTGACAGTAGCCTTCAGCTAAAAGTGGCAAGAAACAGCTCGAAACTTCTCATTTGAATGTTGACTGATGTTATCTGCATACATGGCAATGGCGAGTGATGAAAAAAGCGGAAGGGGCGTGGCCTGGACGGGGGCGTGGTTACTTACAAAAGTGGCACTAAACATGCTGAAGATGAAGTGTATTAAATTTACACAGTTTGAAAATTGAACAGAAAAAAATCCCAAGATCGCCACTATTCTTTCAAGTGAAAATTTGTGCAATTTTGCCTATGCATTCCTGGTGAGCACCAATATGTAACTCCAAATTTGCTGCTCAAAATCAAAACTAAAAAAGTAAACACATTCCAAAATTTTCTCAACGGATTTAGACGATTCACAAAAATGATCAATTTAAGAAATAAAACGGCGGATTTCCGCGGATCCGCGGAAAATTGCCATGTATGTATCTGCTCAACTGATGCTTGTTGCGAAGTCACTTTGGCAGACAGTCAGTAAATCTGTTTGCGGCACAATCAAGCTTGTGCCCAATTTTGCATGAGCAAACCTTTGGTAAATTGGGCCCGAAGATGCTTTTTTTACAAACCTTGACTATGTGTGCAAAGTATTTCCCCTCAACATGATTGTCAGTCTTGATGAAGATCTCTCTGAGGATCGATTCTCCAATGGGGTTGTATTTGGCATTGAATTTGTCGAAGCGATGGAACGTGTTGCGGTCCTGGAAACAAACAAAAACAAGTTAGTCAGTCCAATTTATTATGACCAGTATATCCTCAGAAGGGTTGATATCTGGTCCTCCTTGCTGCAATCGCTCACCGCATGCATATCAAGCGTGTCGACGCTCAGGTCGAAGGCTGTCAGGTTCATGGTCTCAAAAACCTCTTTGAGGGTTTGACCTCGGCCACGCTCAATGTGAACAATCTCCTCAGGGTATTTTTTCATGGCCCTCTTGATGAAGCGCAGCAGGTGCTTCTGGTTCATACAGGACGACGCGTGTATGTGTGTGTCTACCTGCATTCACACACACACACACACACACACACACACACACACACACACACACACACACACACACCCCCCCCCACCCACCCACCC